>NC_080177.1:29516999-29827604 GCF_950295315.1 Erinaceus europaeus
AAAAAACTATATTGACTTTTCAACCTATCTGTAAGACCTTGGGAGAAGTATAGTGGTTATCCTTGATAGTGTGTGTAGGGGGGGAGGTGGGGAGTAAACTTAGGTGGTGGAAGTGGTGTGAAACTATATCTCTATTATCTTATAATTTTGTGAATCACTATTCACCAAAGGGGGGGGGAGTTGACAGAGAGAGTACTCGTGGGTGGGGTAGTCATTTTTTAGTTTCTGTTCTGATGTCTAGGTCATTGATAGTTGGCCTTGGTTGACCCTGATGCCCCTTAAACAGGCCTAGTTTGGGAAGGGTGTGGGAAGGAGGATCCCAGGTCTCCTTCTCTTCCCAAACTTTTTCCTGAAAGTGGAAACTGGTGTGAGGTCAGAGTAAACTGCTGAACAGTCTGACCTCGATCACTGGGGTCTCTATGGCAGTGGGAGACCGTAGAGTTTTGTATCTCTGCTGCCATAAGGGTAGGGTCTTCAGTTTTCTGAGTCTGCCAAACAGTTCTCTGGGGTTTTCTCGGTGGCTTGTTGCTTCTGCAGCTCTCAACAGCAGTCCTGAGTTCCTTTTTTAAAGCCATCTGTTGACTGAGTGGTTCCTCAAGAGCCCTTTAAATGCACCAGGTGAATTTGAAGCTATTGCAAATATGGTGCCTGCTATCAATGCAGTGCCACGTTTCTGCTTGAGTCCTTCTTTCCCTACCCTCCTGTTCTTGCTGTCTACACACAATCACCAACCTTCAGATACTGATGTTTCTTTCTTTGCCAGAAATCCCAGATGTTCTCTGATGAAATTCATTGAGATACTTTGTTGTGATATTTGTTTTCTGGGGAATAGCCAACATCTCTAGACTACGACACCGTAGCTCCTCCCTGGAAGTGTGGAAAAATGTTCAGATGTATTTTAATTTAATAATTTGCTTGTAGAGCCAGGGAGAAATCATAGCTACAATGCACCTGACTTAATGCCCAGAGAGTCTAGTTCAATCCCTGACACCACATTGTGCCAAAGCTGAGCAGTGCTCTGATTTCTGTCTCTTTTTTCTCTTCTCTTCTCCTCTCTCCTGAAAAATAAAATGACTCTTTGAAAATAATAATAATAATTTTCATGTATGCTTCCTTGTAGGGAAAGTCACATCAAGTGAAGATAACAACAAATATATCCTTTCTAAAAAGCTTTTTGTCAATTCTTCAAATCTGAGAAGTAGTCTGCCTGGATATAGAATTTTTAGAGATCTTTTCCATCCAAAACTTTTAATATATTGCACCTTATGGTTTTTAGATCATCTGTGAGAAATTAGTTGATAATTTTATAAGTCCCCATATATATCTTACTCCTTGCTGCTTTTTAAATTCTTTTTTAAAATATTTATTTTCGTTTTTGTTGCCCTTGTTGTTTAACATTGTTGTGGTTATTATTGTTGTTGCTATTTTTTTAGTTTTTATTTATTTTCCCTTTTGTTGCCCTTGTTTTTCATTGTTATTGTAGCTGTTGTTATTGATGTTGTCGTACAGGACAGAGAGAAATGTAGAGAGGAGGGGAAGACAGAGAGGAGGAGAGAAAGATAGACCTGCAGACTTGCTTCACCACCTGTGAATCGACTACCTTACAGGTGGGGAGCTGGAGGTTAGAATCAGATCCTTCCGCCAGTCCTTGCGCTGCGCTACTGCCTGACTCCCTGTTGTTGTTATTGATGCCGTCGTCGTTAGATAGGACAGAGAGAAATGGAGAGAGGAGGGGAAGACAGGGGGAGAGAAAGACAACAACAAACCTGCTTCACTGCCTGTGAAGCGACTCCCCTGCAAGTGGGAGTCAGGGGCTTGAACTGGGTTCCTTACACCAGTCCCTGGGCTTCGTGCCTTATGTGCTTAACCCGCTGCGCTACTGCCTGACTCCCACTTTTTAAATTCTTTTATCTTTAATCTTAGCTTTTGTAATTGTTCCTTAGTGTATATACATATTTAGTCTTACTGGATCTGAGAGACTATCTCCATTCTTGATTTGGGGAAATTCTTAAGCTATTTCTCCAAATAAGAATAGGGGAGGAGGCAAAGGAGATAGCATAAATGCTATGTAAAAAGACTTTTCCCATCATCAGGCAGTAGTGCAGTGGGTTAAGCTCACATGACATGAAGCAAGTTGTTTAAGCTCACATGGTGTGAAGGACCGGCGTAAGGATCCGGGTTCGAGCCCCCGGCTCCCCACCTGCAGGGGAGTCACGTCACAATGAAGCAAGTCTGCAGGTGTCTACCATCATAAGCTGGAGCTGAACAGCACCCTGCTAAGCGAAAAGAGAGGGAGGGAGGGAGGGAGGAAGGACAGAAGAAAGGAAGGAAGGAAGGAAGGAAGGAAGGAAGGAAGGAAGGAAGGAAGGAAGGAAGGAAGGGAAAGAAAGTAAGTAAGTAAGTAAGTCTGGGACCAACAAGATAGTTCACATAAGAGTATTCCTTGTTTGTCATGCATAAGACCCCAGTTTGATGTTTTGGTTCTTCTTCTAGCATTTGCCCTTCTTCCGTAGCCAGTCAACAGCGTCAGGTTGAGCCTGATGTAAAGTTTCGAGACCTCCTTTGAATCTGGAGAGGTGGCAGTCGTTGACTATGTGGGTCATTGTCTGGAGCCGCAGGGGCAGTTCGGGTCGTCTCTGGCTCCCCAGCGATGGAACATAGCGACGCACCGGCCATGGCCTGTTCGATAGCGATTGAGGAGGGCCCAATCATAACGTGCTAGGTCAAAGCCGGGTTGACGCTTGCAGGGGTCTGTGATGAGGTGTTTGTTCTTTACCTCAGCTGACTGCCAACTCTGTTTCCAAGAGACTGGAACAGAGAAGTTCAGTGTAGGTGTAGGAGACCAGATTGGGTGACGAGACATCAAGCGTTGGACAGGGTGGGCGAAGATATCCGCGTATATTGGCAGGTCCGGTCGAGCGTAGATGTGGGAAATGAACTTAGATGATGCCGCACATCCTGATGAATATGTTTTGGTGATGTGGTGGCTTTCCCCTTCTCCCTCTGCCTCTTATCTGGAAAAGTTGACCTGAAGCCATAAAACTCCAACAGTGACCATGAAATTAATTAATGAATTCTGTCTTTTTCTCTCTTTCCTTTTTGTCTGCTCTCTGATAAAATTTTGTTCTTCTGTGTTATTTGTTTTGTTGTTGTTGTTTTGTTGTGGTAGTTTAAGATTTGTTTATTTACCAATGAGAGGCAGTGAGGGAAAGAACCAGAGCATCACTCAGACACATAAGATGTGGGATTCAACTCAAGACCTCAGCCATTCAAGTTGGGTGCTCCAATCACTGTGTTACCTCCCAGGCTACTTCACTTGGTTTTTGCTGTACTGTTTTTGGTTCCCTCTGATCTACTTCTTAGCTTAGTCGTTGTATTCTTTAGTTCTGTGGTATCTGTCTGGGTATTTTTCATGCTTCCTCTGACATTGTTGATCTCATTTTGGTGATCATTGTTAGCACAACTGCTTTGAAGTTTTCTTTAGAACTTTTACATAACATTCAAATTTAGAATTTATTCTAGTTGTCTAGATTTATTGTTATAGTTTATTTTTTATGTCCTCTCATGCTGTTTAGTGCTCCATCAGGAATCAGATCAGGGTTCATGTTTGAGCAGGCCTATCTGGGTAGCAGATGTGTTTGTGATCAGAAGTGCCTGGAATAGGCTATGGCACCAACATTAATCCAGCCTGGACAGTAATCAGGGGTTTAAGGTTGTAAGTGCTGAGTGCTGAGCAGCCACTAGATGACCTATGCATGTCTTAAGGGAGACTGGGAGCTCAGTCCGAGGGGGTGACAAAGCTACCACTCTGGGATTTTTAGGAAACTATTTTGAAGGCTGTTACGGGCAAGCAGTTAGGGTCCCCTCACTAGCTGACTTTGCTTTTGAATGTCCACAGGGCTCTTGCTGGCTGAAAGGGTGTGATTTGTTTGCTAGAAGTCAAATGTGGCTTGGGAGGCTGGTAAATTTTGTCATCCAGGAGTTGGCAAATGTCTCTCAGTTCCAGATTAAATCTGCTGCTAGCAAAGGATAGAGCTCTTTTCCAGGAATTTGCCTCCAAGGTCTCTTGCTATGGAGATTGAATTCCAACATGGTGTTCACCAGCCCTGCTCTCAGCAAGGTTACAGAAGTGAGCAGGAAGGCTGCTGTTGCAACTCCCAACAGTTTATAGAATGCATATGTAGGTATTTCCTCATAATACTGTCCTATAATAGGAATTGGAAAGTGAATTTTATTTTATTGCCCTAGGGCCAAATGAACTAGTATGGTAATAAATTATAATTTACTTAGTGTTGTTTGTAATATAAAATATATTTTAAAGTGTGTGTGTGTGTATTTTTATTTTGGCAGAGTCAGGACCTCATGCATGTGCAATTTCACAAGTCCAGGCTGCTTTTTTATCTTAGCAAAAAGGTAGACACAACACAGCACTGGAATTTCTCCCAGTACCATGGCATCTCACACATAGTACTGAAGCTCAACCTTGGGCCTTATGCTTGGTAAGGCATGTACCCCACCCAGTGACTTTATTTCTTCCTCCCCCCCTTTTTATTTTCTTTCTTTTTCCCTTTCTTTCTTTCTTTTCTACTTTTTCTTTCTTTTCCCCCCCCAATACCAGAGCAATGCTCTCTGATTTATAGTGGTGTCAGGGGGGGTCAGGCAGTGGCGCAGTGGGTTAAGCGCATGCGGCGCAAAGCGCAGGGACCGGCGTAAGGATCCCGGTTCGAGCCCCCGGCTCCCCACCTGCAGGGGAGTCGCTTCACAGGCGGTGAAGCAGGTCTACAGGTGTCTATCTTTCTCTCCCCCTCTCTGTCTTCCCCTCCTCTCTCCATTTCTCTCTGTCCTATCCAACAAAGAATTGCGTCAACAAGGGCAATAATAATAACCACAATGAAGCTACAACAAGGGCAACAAAAGGGGGGGAAAAAAGGCCTCCAGGAGCGGTGGATTCATGGTGCAGGCACCGAGCCCAGCAATAACCCTGGAGGAGGAAGAAAAAAAAAAAAGAAAAGAAAAAAAATATATATATAGTGGTGTCAGGGACTGAACCTGGGACCTTGGAGCCTCACTCACAAGAGTCTCTGTGCTACTGCTGCTATTTCCCAGGTCCTCCCTTTTTTGCTTTAAATTTAGAAAATATAGTCCATAATGTGCTGTTGTATTAAATGTTTTATATATTCCTATACAACTTGAGGTACATTATTTTAAATGACTTACTTGCTTTAGAAGTTTAAGCTGCAAAATCCTTACTAATACTAATGTTTATTCCAAACATAGGAGATTATTTTCTGTTGGGTTTCAAAAAAGTCATGACCTACTTTTTCTATGCAAAAATGCATTATGACTTTTCCAACAACCCAGTAAGGTTGCTCAAAAGAAATTTTGATTGCAGTTTGTTGTGGCTGATCCCATATTAAATTAGTTCTGCTTAGAACTAAAAGTTACCAGAGCTTAAGTTTGAGTCTAGGAACTAAATGATACTATGTCCTTTGACCACAGGTTACCATGCATGTGATACTGTAGGACCAGTATACATAGTGAAAACTTGTGCTGCTTCATTTGACAAATATTTATTGATGTACTATTGACTACCAAACACATCTGTAGTCTCTGGTTATACAGCAGTGAGACTCAGATGAAACATAAAGAAGGAGACACAGTAATTACATTATTTGTTTTAAGTGTATATGAAACATATGCATGTAAAATATGTTATATCCTAACATAAATATATCCTGTACCAAAATAAGAGTCATGGAGAAATATAGAGTGGGTGGGGGGAAGGGGGCTTAAAAATAGCTCACTTGGATATTGTGCTGCATTCCATGTGCATGACCCAGTTTTGAACATAGTACCCATCACATTGAAAGAAGGAAGCTTCAGTGCTAAGGTTTCTAACATATAGAGTGATTTAGAAGATATCATTGAGAGAGACACTTAGAGATGTTCTGAGGAAGTCAAAGGAACAAGCCATGTCCATTTCTAGGGGAAGTATCTAGTAGGCACAAGAGACATCAAAGAGACCATTGCTTAAACGCAGGCAGTGGAAGATCTTGTAGTATATGAAATTTAGGGGTAGGACAAGGGAGCAGATCATGTCTGGCCTTTATGACTGTTTTTAGTTTTAGTTAGCATCTTTTGATGCACAGGGGTTTTTTGTTTGTTTCTTTCCTTGTTTTTTTTTTTTTTTTCTTTACCAGAACACTGCTCAGCTCTGGTTTATGGGGGTACAGAGGATTGAATTTGGGACTTTGGAGTCCCAGGCACAGCAGTCTCTTTATTTTATTTTTATAGGGAAAGACCTTTTTGCTACTTGTTTTCCTTTTTTTAATACTATTTCCTCACTTCTTAAATTACTGCTTTTTTTTTTTAACTTGCTTATTTAGTTTTTGTTTGTTTTTACCGAGAACTGATGCTCTCTGGCTTATGGTGGTGCTGGGGATTGTACTTGAGACCTTTGGTACCTCAGGCATGATAGTCTTCTTGCATAACTGTTATGCTATTTCTCCAGCCCACATTACTGCTTTATTTTGTATTTAATTTCTTATTGCACACCATTTTGGTTCTGTTCTCATTTCCTATGGATATTTATTTTATTTTTATTCTTACTTTATAAAAGATTTATTTGTCTACTAAAAAGAGAGTGCACACATTACAGTGCATAAAGACCTGGGTTCGAGCCCCGGTCCCCCTCTACAGGAGGGAAACTTCATGTGTGGTGAAGCAGGACTGCAGATGTCTCTCTGTCTCTTTCCCTCTCTATCTCTCTCTCCACTCTCAATTTCTTTCTGTCTCTATCCAATAACAAATAAATACATATATTAAACTAAATAAATAATAATTTAAGAAAGGAAGCGAGCAAACGAGCATCACTCTGGTGCCGAGGATCCAACTTGTGACCTTAAACATACAAGTTCTGTGCTCTACTATGAAACACCTGCTCTACTCACATTTTTAACCGACTGGTCTGACTCTAGTCAAGAGTTGAATAAACAGTTTTTAAAATAGACTTATTTATTTAATGAGAGAAAGTGGATCATCACTGTCATGTGTTGCCGTGAATTGCACTCAGGACTTCATCATGCAGTCCTGTGCTTTACATGTCTTGACACCTCCTTGCCTGCGAGGTATAATTTTTAGACACTTTGTGACAATTAACAAGTAGATATATCTTGAAGATAAAACTAACACTGGGTAGTTAACATGAATGAAAACGTTAAAGACTACAGCAAGGAGTTTCACCTGTAGAGTGAAATAAAGTAGCAGTCGTTTAAGAGGAAGGAGGTATGGGTAGGAATTGCTGGTGATAATGGGAGATGGAAGAAAAATCAGTTCAGGGCCAGGTAGTGGCTGGCACACCTGGTTGAGCACACATATTATGATGTGCAAGAACCCACTTTCAAACCTGTGGCTCTCATCCGCAGAGGGAAAGCTTCACAAGTAGTAAAGCAGTTCTGTTGGTATCTCTCTTTCTCTCTCCTTTTTTTTGTTAATCTTTTATTTATTTATTAATGAGAAAGATAGGAGAGAGAGAACCAGACATCACTCTGGTACATGTGCTGCCAGGGATTGAACTCAGTACCTCATGCTTGAAAGTCCCAATGCTTTATCCACAGTGCCACCTCCCGGACCACAGTCTCTCTCCTTTATCTCCCCTTCCTCTCTCAGTTTCTTTCTGTCCTATCCAATAAAATGGAGGGGAAAAAGTCTGCCAGGAGCAGTGGATTTGTCATGCTGGCACCAAGCCCCAGTGATAAGTGATAACCTTAAAGGAAAAATAATAAATATAAAAGTTTTTTTTTTTAATCAGCTCCTATTTGGTCAGATATACACTGCTTCATTTAATTTAATTTTTTTTCATTTTATTGCCACCAGGGTTATTGCTGGAGCTAGGTGCACAACGAATCTATTGCTCTTTGTGGCCTTTTATTATTATATATATTAGAGAGAAACTAAGAGGAGAGAGAGCCACCAACCTGGGGCAGAGGGTAGATAGCATAATGATTTTGCAAACAGGGGGAAGTCACTTCACACTCTCATGCCTGAGGCTCCAAAGTCCCAGGTTCAAGCCCCCACACCACCATAAGCCAGAGCTGAACAGTGCTCTGTAAAAAAAAAAAAAGAGAGAAAGAGAGAGAGAGACACCAACCTGTAGTATTAACTTCACCACTTGTGACAGCCCCCCCACCCCCGAAATGAGAAGCAGAGGACTTGAACCTGTGTCTTTGTATATGGTTATATGTGTGCTTAACCAGGTGCACCACCGTTCACCCCCTTCCTTCCTTTATTATGCCCATCCATAATCTGCTCCTTTTCTGTAATACTAGATTTTTCAAACCTTCCTCTTAAATTCATCACATTGATACTGAGTTGTCTAACATTTTATTTTTTTCCCTCCTTTTATGATTTTCTCTTCCCAGTATCCCATCCAAATTTTTCTTAGTATGATTACCATTTGAAATTTTGGGGGGGCAGAAATGGAAAATGTTTCAATTACAACTGAATATTGAATATGAAATGGAGAAATGTCAACAGAAATTGCAAATCAGTCATTGATGGAAGTAGCAGGGAAATTATGCCAAGAAAGCAAGGACTTTTTTATAAGGACCAGATTCAGGCACAATTCTACAGATATTTTCATTTCAGAGATATGTTAAAAATATCTCTAGCTTTTTCTTTTCTGTAGCATACTAATGATTGGATTTTAGTGCAATAGCAAAAAACAAGCCAATTCCCACAATGAAGGACATGGAAACATCAAATACCATCATTTTACCCATGCAAAAATATTTTTTGAATGTCTTCTATATGCCTTATTTGGGGTTAGGTACTAAAACAACAATGGGGAATAAAAATGCATAGTTCCTATTTCTATGGAATTTTGTAGTATAGTGATTTATTATTTTTTGTTTACATTTAACCTAATTTATTTAACTGATTGCATTTCTTTTCCCCTTTATAGTACCCTCTTATGTATGGACTGATTCTTATTCCCTGCTGGTGTTCTCTAGTTTGTATAAGTAGAATTTACATGGGAATGCACTCCATTCTGGTAAGGAATATGTTATATTCTTGGTGCTTTTCTTTTTTGTAAAATTGACAATTGTATTATGCTTATTTGCAATATTATATGAAGCCTAAATGCTAAAATATATTTGTAAATCTGTTTTGCAGATATTAATGTGATGCTTTTTGAAATTTTGATGATATAGAAACATTTTCTTTTTTTTTTTTTTTATATCCCACCCCCTCCCCAGTAGCTTTCCCATTCTCTATCCCTCTGGGAGCATGGACCCAGGGTCATTGAGGGTTGCAGAAGGTAGAAGGTCTGGCTTCTGTAATTGCTTCCCCGCTGAACATGGGCGTTGACTGGTTGGTCCATACTCCCAGTCTGCCTCTCTCTTTCCCTAGTAGGGTGTGTCTCTGGGGAAGCTGAGCTCCAGGACACATTGGTGGGGTCTTCAGTCCAGGGAAGCCTGGCCGGCATCCTGATGACATCTGGAACCTGCTGACTGAAAAGAGAGTTAACATATGAAGCCAAACAATTTGTTGAGCATAAATATATATTTGTAAATCTGTTTTGCAGATATTAATGTGATGCTTTTTGAAATTTTGATGATATAGAAACATTTTCTAGTAATCCCAATAACCAAGTGTGTTCAGGATAAGCATATCTCTCATTTTCTAGTCTATTTTATTCTCCTTATGTCTAGCGATGTGAATACAGAAACCAAGAAGAGGGGCCAGGTGGCAGCATATCCAATAGTGTGCAAGGACCTGGGTTCAAACCCCTGGTCCCTACCTGTAGGGCGGAAAGTATCATAAGTGATAAAACAGTGTGCTGCATCTCTCTCTCTCTCTCACCCTTCTTTATCTCTCCTACTCCTCTCAATTTCTGTCTTGATCCAAAATTAAATAAAAATTATTTTTAAAAAAAGAAGAAGGGGGAGTCAGGCGTAGCACAGGTGGCATAAAGCACAAGGACCGGTGTAAGGATATCGGTTCGAGCCCCCAGCTCCCCACCTGCAGGGGGAGTCACTTCATAGGCAGTAAAACAAGTTTGCAGGTGTCTCTCTTTCTCTCCCCCTGTCTTCCTCTCCTCTCCATTTCTCTCTGTCCTATCCAACAACAATGACATCAACATCAACAATAATAACTACAACAATAAAAAACAAAAAGGGCAATAAAAGGGAATAAATAAATAAATATTTAAAAAATAATAATAATAAAGAAGAAAGGGGGCCAGGTGGTAGCACAGCAGGTTGAGCACAGAAAGTGTAAAGCGCAGGGACCTGAGTAAGGATTTCGGTTCCAGCCCCAAGCTCCCCACTTGCAGGGAGGTGTGAAGCAGGTCTGCAAGTGTCTTTCTCTCCCCTTCTCTGTCTCTCCTCCTTCTCGATTTCTTTCTGTCTTATCCAACAGCAGCAGTAACAACAAGGGCAACAAAAATGGCCTTCAGAAGCAGTGGATTCATAGTGCAGGTACCGAGCCCCAGAGATAACACTGGAGGAGGCAAAAAAAAAAAAAAAAAAAAAGAAGAAGAAGAAAGAAACCAAGGAAGAGCTGTACTTGTTAGTAGAAGACCCAGAACCTAGAAACTAAATGAACTGGGGGCCAGTCAAGTAGCACACCTGGTTAAGTACAAACAGTACAAAGCTCAAGGATGCGCACAAGGATACAGGTTCAAGCTTCCACTCCCCACCTGTGGGGATCTGCTTCACAAGTGGTGAAGCAGGTCTGCAGGTGTTTATCTTTCTCTCCCCCCCTCTTATCACCCCCGCTCTCAGTTTCTCTCTGTCCTATCCAATAAAATGGAAAAAATGGCCCACAGGAGCAGTGGATTCATAGTGCTGGCACCGAACCCCAGCAATAAACCTAGAGGGGAAAAAAAAAAAGAAAGAAAAACTGGGGCCAGGTGGTGGCATACCTGGTTGAGTACATATGCTACAGTGCACAAGGATCCAGGTTCAAGTTCCTGGTCCCTACCTACAAGTGAAGCAGGGCTTTAGGTGTCTCTCTGTCTCTCTCCTTCTCTATCCCCCCTTTTTCTCTCCATTTCTGATTGTCTCTAATAAATAAAGATAATTTAAAAAAAAAAAGAAACTAAATGAGCTTAAACTATTCTGGTATCACTTGTATTTACAAATTAAAATATGGGTTTTTTTTTTTTCTCTTTCTCAATAGTAATTTAGAGCACATATCAAATTTTTTTTTGAGATATGGCATACAGAGGGTTATTTCTTACCTTTAGGAATGCTATGACTTTTTTCTTTTCTTTTCTTGGAAGGGCCTTTCCCTGTTTTTACTTAGCTAACTATACACCCACCCATTCTTCAAACTTTATGAGAACCTTGCCTCCTAAAAGTCTTTTTAATCTTCCTTCCCCATTGTCCCTTTCTCAGGATTAGTTGGAGCCTCTGAGCGTATTTCTGTCATCACAGTTAGCTTAAACTGCAGTTCCTTTCTTCTTTACCTGTCAGCCCCATTAGACAACAAGCAACTAGAGAAAAAAGTAACTGTTCTTTCTCTATATATGCCTGAATTTAGGGTTGTATCTCTTCAGACACTCTGAATTTACTTTGTATTGTCTTATAGGCACAGGATCAAGAAAAAGGTGCAGAAATAGGAACTAGTTTCAGGAATCAACAAATTTCTAATAGGTTATGCTGGCTTTTACTTGACAATAACAACTTAATGATTTTTGAATTTTCTACTCACATGAAGTCTTCATTAGCTTGTCTCATAGCTGCTCAAAATACATGTACAAAACCAGCACTGCATTAATAATAATAATAAAATAAGATAGTAGGTGGAGTTTTGGAAAATTGGGCTGCTACTAGAGATAAGAAATCTAAGGGGGAGGTCGGGCGGTGGCGCAGTGGGTTAAGCAAGCACAAGGACCGGCCTAAGGATCCCAGTTCGAGCCCCCGGCTCCCCACCTGCAGGGGAGTCGCTTCACAGGCGGTGAAGCAGGTCTGCAGGTGTCTATCTTTCTCTCCCCCTCTCTGTCTTCCCCTCCTCTCTCCATTTCTCTCTGTCCTATCCAACAATAAACAACATCAACAATGGTAATAATAATAACCACAACGAGGCTACAACGACAAGGACAACAAAAGGGGGGAAAATAGCCTCCAGGAGCGGAGGATTCATGGTGTAGGGACCGAGCCCAGCAATAACCCTGGAGGGGAAAAAAAATAGAAAGAAAGAAATCTAAGGGGCCAGGTTGTGGTGCATCTGGTTGAGCACACAAGTTACAGTGCACAAGGATCCAGGTTCAAGCTTCTGGTCCCTGCCTGCAAGGGGAAAGCTTCACAAGTTATGAAGCAGTGCTGCAGGTGTCTCTCTGTCTCTTTCTCTCTATATATGCCCCCTTCCTATCTTTCTGGCTGTCTCTATCAAAAAATAAAGATAATATAAATTAAAATATAAGAAAACAAAAGTAGAACTTGAACTGGAGTTGATGTATTGCACCAAAGTAAAGACTCTGGGGTGGGTCAAGGGGAGAGTACAGGTCCAAAAAGGATGACAGAGGACCTAGTGGGGATTGTATTATTATGTGGAAAACTGAGAAATGTTGTGCATGTACAAACTGTTGTATTTACTGTCAAATGTAAAACATTAAAATAAATAAAAATAAATAATAATAATGATTCTGTGCAAAAAAATTAAAATATAAAAATAAAATAAAAAGAAATCTAAGTAGTGATCCAGGAAATGGCACAGTGAATAAGGCAATGGACTCTCAAGCATGAGATCGTGAGTTCAAGCCCTGGCAGCACATGTACCAGGGTGATGTCTGGTTCTTTCTCTCTCTCCTTCTATCTTTCTCATTAATAAATGTTTTAAAAAGCAGTCTTAAAAAAAGAAATCTAAGTAAAAACAGTAGCCTAGTATTCGAGCAACTATGAGACAAATTAAGGACTTACTACTTATTAATGAGTGAGAGGAGCAAACGGGAGATTAGAGCATTAGTCTGGCACATACAATGTCAAGGATCCAGCTCAGCACCTTATGACTAAGAGCTCAGTGTTTTATTCACTGCACCACCTCCCAGACTTTTGTTTATTTTAGATGTCTAGGGAGAAGAGACAGAGAGAGGTAGCTCAAGCGCCACTTCTCCTGATTCCATGGTTCTTCCATGTGGTGCTGGGGCTCAAACTCAGGCCCCACTAGGGCAGGACATGCACACTATCAGGGGTGCTACTTCCTGATTACTCACTTTTTGTTTATTGTATACTTTATGGTATAATCCTTTTTAAAATATTTTTATTTATTTATTATTGGATAGAGACAGAGGGAAATTGAGAGGGAAAGAGGAGATAGGGAGAGAGAATGAGAGACACCTGCAGACCTGCTTCACCACTCCTGAAGCTTTCCCCCTGCAGGTGAAGACCAGGGGCTTGAACCTAGGTCCTTGCACACTGTAATGTGTGTGCTTAACCAGGTGCACACTGCCTGGCCCCTGGTATAATCCCTAAGACTGTCTAGTTACATTTTGACGTTGTACCTTATATTGATATCACAGTAATTGCCACTATGATTATGTCCTGGATTTGGCTGGCCTTCCTTCTGGTTCTGTTACATGAACATTCAATTATATCCTTATTTTATCCAGGGCAATGCTGTAAACTTTAACAGCTTAATCAGAAATAAAGGCAAATTTATTTTGAGTCTTATGTGATCTAAGTTTAATATTATGGAACTATACAAAAAGCATAGAACAACAAATATTGGATGTTTTCTGTCATAACTGATATATGCATGTGAAAGTATAATTGATGTGAGTTAAGATTTTAAAGAATTCTTTTTTCTTAGTTTTTTATTTATAAAAAGGAAACATTGACTAAACCATAGGATAAGAGGGGTACAACTTCACACAATTCCCACCACCAGAACTCTGTATCCCATCCCCTCCCCTGATAGCTTTCCTATTCTTTAACTCTCTGGGAGTATGGACCCAAGGTCATTGTGGGATGCAGAAGGTGGAAGGTCTGGCTTCTGTAATTGCTTCCCTGCTGAACATGGGCGTTGAAAGGTCGATCCATACTCCCAGCCTGTCTCTCTCTTTCCCTAGTGGGGAAGGGCTCTGGGGAAGGAAGTGAAGCTCTAGGACACATTGGTGAGGTTGTCTGTCCAGAGAAGTCTGGTCGGCATCATGCTAGCATCTGGAACCTGGTGGCTGAAAAGAGAGTTAACATACAAAGCCAAACAAATTGTTGACCAATCATGGACCTAAAGGCTGGAATAGTGCAGGTGAAGAGTTTGGGGGGGGGGGTCTCTGTTTTGTAGATAGCTGGTAGGTCTATTTTAGTTATATCCCAAAGGGCCTGTGGCTATACTAGTGTTTTGTTTTGTTTTTTTCCCCACATTTGGGAGCTACTCTCTTCCTTGATCCAGCTTTCTGGTCCTTCTTCCAGCCATGACATCTCCCCAGACAATAATTAGGATCCACCTGCATATCAGATTTCAGGTTCAGGCAAATTAGTAAAAAATTCTTAAAATGATAATCAAAATCTAAATGCCATCTTAATTTTTTTCATTATAAGGTATAAAACCATTTTACAAGAATAAATTAGAAAGGGATGGGGCACTGGAGTACTTGATTGAGTGCACACATTACTATGTGAAAAGACCACAGAGTTCAACCCCCTACTCCCCACCTGCAGGGGGAAAACTTCACTGGCTTCACAGAGAGACATTGAATATGTCTCTCTTTCTCTTTTCCTCTCTATTTTCCCATCCTTCTCAATTTCTCTCTGTCCTATTAAATAAATAAGTAATTTTAAAAAGAGAGAGAAAATAAATTTGGGAGTACTCATGTATCAACAACTGTCCTGTAAACCATTATTTTCCCCATAAAATGATTTGAGAAAAATAAACATGTACTTTTATCTATACTGGAAAGAAATGTAATTAAAAATAGCTAACTGTTAACTCTTTTTTGATAGAGACAAAGAAGTTGGAGAGGAAATGGGGAGAGGTAGAGGAGAGGGACAGAGAGACACCTGCATCCCTGCTTTATCACTCATTTTTAATTTTTTATTATCTTTATTTATAAGATAGAAACAGCCAGATATCGAGAAGGAAGAGAATGATAGAAAGACAGAGAGACACCTGCAGCCCTGCTTCACCACTCATGAAGTTTTTCCCCTACCGGTGGGGGCTCGAACCTGGGCCCTTGTGCATTATAACATGCTCAGTCAACCAGGTGCTCCACCACCCATCCCCATCATCATTCTTAAAACTTCATCCCTGTAGGTGGAGACCAGGGGCTTGAACTTGGATCCTTGCACGTTAACATGTGTGCACAACCAGCTATGCTATCCCTCATACCTTGTTGTATATCATTTCATATATATTTAGTCAGTTATTTATTTAAAAGACTTAACTTGGTTCAAATTCTATGTGAGAATTATTGAGTTCAGAACATTTTCCACATTAGGATATAACTTGAAATTTTGAATCAGTTGTGAAATTTAAATAAACAAATAAAGCAATAGCTTCTATACTAGAAACCAAGATCCTGTAGCTAAGCCCTTTCATTATAATGTAAAGAAGAAAATGTATGACCAGTTAAAAAAAAAAAAGGAAAAAAAACCTCATAAGATGAAATAATTTGAAAATGGAGGGAATCTCAAATATGAAGGTGGAAATTTAAGTATCAAGTAATTTGAGATCTCATACCCATAGTCATATTTTAAAGAATTTTTTATATTTATTTATTATTGGATAGAGAAAGAGAAATTGAGAGCAGAGAGATAGACAGGAAGAGAGACAGATTTGTGAAACTATCCCCCTGCAGATGGGGACTTGGGGCTTGAACCTGGGTCCTTGTGCACAGTAATGTGAGCACTTAACCAGGTGCACCACTGCCTGGCCCTCTTTTAGGCATTTTTGAAATCTTTGGGTAAGTATAATTCATTAAGTTAATCAATATGTATCAAATAATTTTCATAGAAAACCTAACGGCAGAAAAGAAAGATGAAATTCTCATTTCCCTTCACTCCCAATATTTAGTTCCTAATGCTAAAAATATATTTTCCACAAATGTATTAAACACCTCCAACCCACTAGGTTAAATAAATAGCTATATACCCCTACTCCACTTTGTTTATTTAAAAACTGGTTAGTGTAGCCATAATTGTTTATCAAAATGAGAGAGTTTTAGAGAGGAAAAAAGACACTTTTCAGTATCAGAGCTATCAGGACAAAATTAGATTGTTCTAGGCAAGCCACATCAGAATTATTATGGAGATTAAATATGATAGTAAATGTGAAGTATTAGAACAGTGTTTTCCATATATAAAGGATTAGTGTTATTTCTATATACCAAAGATATCTTTAAACTGAGTTCAAGAAATTATGTTTCATCTAGTTTTCTGACTGAGTTCTTGTCAATATTATATAGTTAGTGTGATGAATCTAAGGAATTTCTTTGCCTAAACAATTTACTAAACAATATTTATTCCCTGCCAGTTGTGTGCTAGCTACTAGATATGTACACATAAACAAGATAAGATCTTTTCTGCTAAGAAATCATAGTCCAAATATCTCCTATGTAGTATAAATGTGTATTGTGATGGTTCTTAACACAGACTGCAAGATAGTCATTAGGGGGACTTTAAAAAAAATACTATAGCTTCAGGGGGTCAGCACAGCGGGTTAAGTGCAGGTGGTGTGGAGCACAAGGACTTGCGTAAGGATCCCAGTTCAACTCCCAGGGGAGTTGCTTCACAAGCAGTGAAGCAGGTCTCTAAGTGTCTACTTTCCCCCTCTGTATTCCCTTCCTCTCTCCATTTCTCCCTGTCCTATTCAACAACGATGACATCAATAACAACAATGACAATAATAAGAGAACAAGGGCAACAAAAATGGGAGAAAAATAGCCTCCAGGAGCGGTGGATTCACAGTGCCGGCACAGAGTCCTAGCAATAACTGGAGGCAAAAGAAAAAAAAAAATACTACAGCTTCATTCACACTTGATTTCATTTAAACTAGAATCTCTGAAGATTGAACCAGACATCATTTTTGTAAAGTTCCCCAAGTAATTTTAATAAGCTGCAAAGTTTGTGAACCATTTGGTTTTCTGGGAGAAATAAATAAGAAAATGAAAAACCAATGTAACTGTTCTAGCAGGTATGTACAAGATGCTGTTGAATTAAAAAGGAGGAAATTCTCCTACTAGGAAGGATAGGAAGAGCCCACTGATAGGGGAGATAATGCCTTATAGAATCTTAAAGAATGGGAGTTGGTTGGTAGCACAGAGGGTTAAGCGCAGGTGGCCCAAAGCACAAGGACTGGCGTAAGGATCCCGGTTCAAGCCCCCGGCTCCCCACCTGCAGGGGAGTTGATTCACAAGTGGTGAAGCAGGTCTGCAGGTGTCTGTCTTTCTCTCCCCCTCTCTGTCTTCCCCTCCTCTCTCCATTTTCTCTCTGTCCTATCCAACAACAATGACATCAATGATGACTACAACAATGAAACAAGGGCAACAAAAGGGAATAAATAAATATTTTTAAAAAGAGAATCTTAAAGAATATAGAAGAGTTTGCCTAAAATATATATGGGAAAGGTGATTCTAAAATGTATCTGGTGTTGCTCCTCTTCCTCTATCTCCTTCCCTTCTCAAATTCTCTCTACAAATACTTTTTTTTTTTTTTTACTTTGGGCCTGCGGAACTGATTAGTGCTTTCTAGGAGGCCAAGTTTATTTACCACTGCTGCAGTAAAAGAAAAGAAAAGGGAAAAAAAGCCGTAGTGGCATTATTTACACTATTCCTAGTTGACTTACAGGATAGATGCCAGTTAAAAAAGCCCAGTGGGACAGAGCTGTGGCACAGCTGGTAGAGCACACACATCATCATGTTCAAGTACCAGTGTTCTAGCCCCAGTCCTAACCTGCAAAGCAAGAAGTATCTTGAGTGATGAAGCAGTGCTTCAGGTGTGTGTGTCTCCCTCTCAATTTTTCTTTGTCTCTATCAAAAAGAAGTAGAAGAAAAAAAAAAAGATCACTGGGAGTGGTGGTTTTGTTGTGTAGGCACCAACCCAGCTAGTAACCCCTGGTGGCATGAGAGAGAGGACAAGAGAGAGAAGAAGCAAAGTCCAAGACTGGGTTGTGCACCCGGTTGAGCATGCACATTAAAGCATGCAAGGACCCAGATTAGAGCCCCTTACACACAGATACACACACACACACACACACACACACACACACACACACACACACACCTACCTTTTCCGGGAGAACACTTCATGAGCAGGTGAAACAGGTATGCAGGTGTCTCCCTTTCTATCTCCCCCTCCTCTCTTTTAAGTTCTCGCTATTCTATCAAGTAAAATAGAAAAACTGAAAAAAATAGCCACCAGAAACAGTGGATTCATCATGCTGGCACCAAGTCCCATTGATAACCATGGTGGCAAAAGAGAAAAGCAGTGGTCCCAGAGGTGACGCAGTGGCTAAGGCAGCACATGTACCAGAGTGATGTCTGGTTCTTTCTCTCTCTCCTCCTATCTTTCTCATTAATAAATAAATAAAATCTTAAAAAAAAAAAAAAAAAGAGAGAAAAGCAAAGAAACCCTATCATTGGGCTGGTGAAATAGCTCACTTCCATAGTGTACTCCTTTGCCATGTTTGCAACCCTGGTTCATGCCCAGTCCCCACTGTGTTGAAGCTTTGACACTGGTTGTCTCTTTCATTTTCTTGCTGCCTCTTTGTCTCTATCGCAAAAGAAGAAAAGAAAAAAAAAAAGGAAATCTAAAATTGGAAAATGATCATCAGAGAAAGTAGATAAACATATTGTATAATTACACAACAAAATATTCTACAGATCTTAAAAAGTGAATGATCAACATCATATAGAATGAGTCTTAAAACTCAGTGTTGCAGGAGAGATGACATGATGGTTATGCAAATAGACTCTCATGCCTGAGGCTCTGAGGTCCCAGGTTCCCTGTACCAACCTTAGGTCAAAGCTGAGCAGTGCTCTGGTTAAAAAAAAAAAAGAAAAAAAAAAGTGGTTGTGCACCTAGTGAAGCACACATATCACAGTGCACAAGGTTCAAGTCCTTGGTCCCCACCTGCAGGAGGAAAGCTTTCCGAACGGTGAAGCAGGGCTGCAGGTGTCTGTCTCTTTCCCTCTATCTCTCTCTCCTCTCTCAATTTCTCTGTCTCTATCCAATAAAAAAAAAAAAAAACCCTCGATGTTAAGTGTAAAAATCAAGAGAACTCTAATATTTATTATATGTTAAAAATTTTGGCATTAGGGCATAAATTTGTGTATAGTATATATGTAGCTAATATATAAAATGATAGATCTGTGAAAACTATCCTTTTATTATCAGTAAATGCATTATGATGAAAATAATTTATGGCATAGTAAAGTGATACAATTTAAGAATGTAACATTTAAAAAAGTTAACTATTAAAAGAGTTTAACTATTAGCATTTAAAATGTAAAATATATTTTAATACCAAAATAGTATTATACTAAGCAATTCTACTTTTCTTCTTTTCCCAGGATATTATTGCTGGATTCCTATATACTCTTTTAATCTTAGCTGTCTTCTATCCAGTTTTGGAACTGATTGACAACTTCAACCAAACTCACAAATACGCTCCATTAATCATCATTGGGCTTCATTTAGCCTTGGGAATTTTTTCCTTCACTCTTGACACATGGAGTACATCCCGAGGAGACACAGCAGAAATTCTAGGAAGTGGTGCTGGAATTGCCTGTGGATCTCACATTGCCTATAATTTGGGTCTAATGGTAGATCCTTCTCTGGATATGTTACCTCTAGCTAGGCCCCCTGTTACTGTGACTCTGCTAGGAAAAGCCATATTACGAATCCTCATAGGGATGGGGTTTGTACTAATCGTCAGATTTATAATGAAAAAGACCACCATTCCTTTAGCCTGTAAAATCTTCAGTATTCCATGTGATGATATCCGTAAAGCAAGACAACACATGGAAGTTGAACTTCCTTATCGATATATAACATATGGAATGGTTGGCTTATCTATTACATTCTTTGTTCCTTACATATTTTCCTTTATTGGTCTCTCTTGATGGAGAAATACTGTTTCTGATAATAAAGGAGGATATCAGTTACTGATGCCTAAAAATACATTCTAGTGAAAAGCCAAATCAGAGTTAGGCTTTTGCAGGAATTTAACTTAAATACTTATTTAAGTAAATTCATGAGTCAGTGCATCTTACCATTGCACATACAAATAGCGTTTTAAGTGAGCTGAGTTATTTCAACTCTGAGAAATATGATAAGTATCCATTTAGAACTTCAATATTTGGAGAGTTTTGTGCTGCTGTGGGTTCAAGTTATATATAATATATATTGAGGTACATAATACACAGTTATGTATCAAATATGTGTTATATATATATAATAATCTACCTAAGTTGTTTTTAACTGTGGGAATGTATTATAAAGTCAGTAATAATATGCAAACAGTTGTGCCTGTGTATTTGGACTTAATGCAGGTATGTTGTTATTAATAGTCATATTGAACATTTATTTACTATGGGAGCCATTTCCCAATTGATTTGCATAATTACTAGGCCACACTCTTCATATGCTGCCACATATTGATTTACTGCCTCTTTACACTGCCATCACCTTTCATGTTACCCATGATATCAAACATAGGAGGCATTTTAATGGACCAAATTTTTAGTAAAATAGTTTTTGGATTCCTCTTTCCCCAATTATGTTGAAGGTACCTTATTTTCAGTTGTTCAGGATATCAGTTTAACAATTCAGGTACTGATTTTTATTGCTTGCTAGTTGTGCCTTTTTGTTTTTGATTTAAGAAATGCTATGTATACTGTGATCTAAAAATAAGACTGATATATGTATAATCACAGAATTATTTTAAATATATATGTCAAGCTAACAGGGCTAAAAGTAAGCCACTTTCAATTATATAATCTTTGTTTAGAAAGAAATGTGGAATGGGTTAGTCTTTCTCAATAATTTACCAGGAAGCTAGATGGATAATTACTTCCATTTTGTAGATATTTTTCTGTGCATTGTAAGTTAGTGAACAAAATATATTTTTTGTACATTGTCTTGATTGTTTATACTGCAAGTTGATATTTCCAGTGAATGGAAAGCTATTGAAGTTTGTAGATGGGACAATGCACATGCTTCATATGTAAACAAACCATTTTTCTAAATTATTTGGACAGGATCAGATTTAACAGTGTTATCTTTTAATGCACATTTACTAGCTTCTAAGATAGATCATAAAACTTGAAAGTACCAATATTTAGATTCTATTCTTTTTTCAACTCATTATTTTCAGAGTGGAAAATTTATCTGTTCTTTATTCTGTCTGTGCCTTTCTTTATATTTTGATGTATAATTGTAATTAGGTTACCATTAGGTTTATTTGTAGTAGGTTTTTCACAAGAGAATTAACTTTCCATATAAATGAGCATCAGGTATAGAATTACTGGCTTCAGTGCAATATCTGTCTGATTATCCAGAAATATCTCTTAAGATGTTATTATTTTGGGTGGCATAGCTATTTGAGCTCATATTTTTCTAACTCTGAGAATATGGGGACATGGTAACTTTTACCAAGACTGAACCTGATAATTTAAGAAAAAGTAACTAAATTTGGCGTCTTTTACCCATTAGTTAAAAGGAAAGTAGGACATTTAGGAACACATTGGTGCGCTGGAAAATGTATAAAGAACTTTTCTTTCAAAATGTGTTTAATGAGTTGAATTTTAGGGACTATTTTCCATAGTTTGGGTCTGTACTCTTCCATTAATTTTTGTATGTAGTTTAAGAAGAGTTTGGAAATACTCCATTTCTTTGTGTTTTATTTTCTGTTCTGTGATAATTCCATGCTAAATGTATTTTAAAAATAAAAGTAAAATTCTGGATTGAAGGGTGTTTTCTTTTATTTTGCTGACTTATTTGCCTCCTATGCATTTCTTTCTATATTATCTCATGGGATTTTTTTTACTGTCTAGGATTGTCATTATAACAGACTTGTCCTCTAAAACATTTTATTCAAAACCAGAGTTCTATTTTCAGTAATCAAACACAATGAAGAAATTCTTTTTTTAATAGTGTTTTTTCTATTTTTAATATTTATTCCCTTTTGTTGTCCTTGTTTTATTGTTATTATTGATGTTGTTGTAGGACAGAGAGAAATGAAGAGAGGAGGGGAAGACAGAGAGGGGGAGAGAAAGACACCTGCAGACCTGCTTCACCGCCTGTGAAGCAACTGCCCTGCAGGTGGGAAGTCGGGGCTCGAACCAGGATCCTTAAGCTGCTCCTTGCACTTTGCACCACCTGCGCTTAACCCACTGCGCTACTGCCGTACTCCCGAAGAAATTCTTAAGGTTTTGGGGCTCAAAAAAAAAAGTGTGAATATTCTAATGTACTTAGTAAAATTTCGTTTTATATACATATATATATATATATATTTAAACTTGGCATAAAAATGTTTCAGTAAAATCTGTGGCTAATACTATTGTAGATTGTATATTGTTGTTTTGTTGATGTCAGGAATTAATGATAATAGTAGGAAAGGATAATTTTCAAGTAGATAAACATGAATATTTGATTTTTATAATTTTTAAATGCCATGGTATTTGAATTGGGGGGGGGGAAAGGCAGAGGTAGAAAACATAATGATTATGCAAAGAGACTCATGCCTGAGCTCCAGAGTCTCAGGTTCAATCCCCTGCACCACCGTAAGCCAGAGCTGAGCAGTACTCTCGTTAAAAATAAATAAATAAACCCTCATTATTCATAAAACCTAATATAGTGCCGGCAGTATAGCTCACTTAAATAGTGTACTGCTATGCCAAGTGCATGACTCAGGTTTGAGTCCCATCCCCACTGCATAGAAGGAAGCTTCGGTACTATGATCTTTTTCATTCTCTCTACCTTTTAAGAAATAAACAAGATTTCATACCTGAGGTCCCAGCGATCCCAGGTTGAATCCCTGGCTCCCAACACACTAAAGGAAGCTAAATATGCTGTTTACATATTATCCTAGAAATTATCTGCATTTTCTATTTATATTTTTTTATTATTTATTTATTTATTTATTACTTTTTGTTGCCCTTGTTGTAGTTATTATTGTTGTCGTTGTTGTTGGATAGGACAGAGAGAAATTGAGAGAGGAGGGGAAGACAGAGAGGGGGGAGAGAAAGATAGATACTTGCAGACCTGCTTTACTGCCTGTGAAGCCACTCCCTTGCAGGTGGAGAGCAGGGGGCTCCAACCAGGATTCTTACGCGGGTCCTTGCGCTTTGTACCACATGCACTTAACCAGCTGCGGTACCACCCGATTCCCTTTCTATTTGTGTTTTATATATTAAAGATAATTATGGAATTACAACATTTTTTAAAATTTATTTCTTTATTGGGGAATTAATGTTTTACATTCAACAGTAAATACAATAGCTTGTAAATGCATAACATTCCCCAGTTTCCCATTTAACAATAAAACCCCCACTATGTCATTTATCATCCTTCATGGACCTGTATTCTCCACACCCACCCACCCCAGAGTCTTTTACTTTGGTGCAATACACCAATTCCATTTCAGGTTCTACTTGTGTTTTCTTTTCTGATCTTGTTTTTCAACTTCTGCCTGAGAGTGAGATCATCCCATATTCTTCCTTCTGTTTCTGACTTATTTCACTCAACATGATTTTTTCAAGGTCCATCCAAGATCGGCTGAAAACAGTGAAGTCACCATTTTTTACAGCTGAGTAGTATTCCATTGTGTATATATACCACAACTTGCTCAGCCACTCATCTGTTGTTGGACACCTGGGTTGCTTCCAGGTTTTGGCTATTACAAACTGTGCTGCCAAGAACATATGTGTACACAGATCTTTTTGGATGGATATGCTGGGTTCCTTAGGATATATCCCCAGGAGGGGAATTGCAGGATCATAGGGTAGGTCCATTTCTAGCCTTCTGAGAGTTCTCCAGACTGTTCTCCACAGAGGTTGGACCAATTGACATTCTCACCAGCAGTGCAGGAGGGTTCCTTTGACCCCACAGCCTCTCCAGCATTTGCTGCTGTTACCTTTTCTGATGTATGATATTCTCACAGGAGTGAAGTGATATCTCATTGTTGTCTTGATTTGCATTTCTCTGACAATCAGAGACTTGGAGCATTTTTTCATGTGTTTCTCAGCCTTCTGTGGTGAGTATTCTGTCCATGTCCTCCCCCCATTTTTGGATGGGGTTATTTGTTGTCTTGTTGTTGAGTCTGGCAAGCTCTTTATATATGTTGGTTATTAAATTCTTATCTGATATATGGCATGTAAAGATCTTCTCCCATTCTATGAGGGGTCTCTTGGTTTGGGTAGTGGTTTCTTTTGCTGTGAAGAAGCTTTTTAATTTGATGTAGTCCCATAGGTTTATACTTGCCTTAGTCTTCCTTGTAATTGGATTCGTTTCATTGAAAATGTCTTTAAAATTTATGTGGAAAAGAGTTCTGCCAATATTTTCCTCTAAGTATCTGATAGTTTCTGGTCTAACATCCAAGTCCTTGATCCACTTGGAATTTACTTTTGTATTTGGTGAAATGTAATGGTTCAGTTTCATTCTTCTGCATGTTTCAACCCATTGTTTCCAACACCATTTGTTGAAGAGACTCTGCTTTCCCCATGTAATAGTCTGAGCCCCTTTGTCAAAGATTAGATGTTCATAGGTGTGGGGCCTGATTTCTGGGCTCTCAATTCTATTCCACTGGTCAGTGTGACCATGTTCCAGTACCAAGCAGTTTTGATGACAATGGCCCTATAATACAGTTTGAGATCTGGGAGTGTGATGCCTCCAGTTCTGTTCTTTTTTCTCAAGATTGTTTTGGCAATTCTAGGTCTTTTCTGGTTCCAGATAAACATTTGTAGCATTTTTTCTATTCTCCTAAAAAATGTGCTTGGGATCTTGATGGGGATAGCATTAAATTTGTAGATGGCTCTGGGTAGTATATTCATTTTGATGATGTTAATTCTTCCAACCCATGAACATGGAATATCTTTCCACTTCTTTGTGTCTTTTTCAATTTCTTTGAGTAGTGACTCATAATTTTCAGTATACAAGTCTTTCACTTCTTTGGTTAGGTTTACTCCTAGATATTTTATTGTTTTAGTTGCTATAGTAAAAGGAATTGATTTCTGGATTTCAATTTCTTCTAACTTAGTGTTTGCATAGAGGAATGCCACTGACTTTTGAATGTTAATTTTGTAGCCTGACACCTTATTGTACTGCCTGATGATTTCCAAAAGCTTCTTACTGGATTCCTTCGGTTTTTCCATGTATACTATCATATGTCATCTGCAAATAAGGAGAGTTTGACTTCTTCTCTTCCAATCTGTATCCCTTGAATTCCTTGCTCCCGCCTGATTGCTATGGCAAGAACTTCCAACACTGTCGTATGCTTTACAATGGTTTGTTCTAGCCCTCCCCCGCCAAGAGAATTGGATCAGTCCAGTTAATTTCGCGGACCCACTTGGCCCCGCCCCAAGGAACCCCAACAGAGGGTTCCTGAGTTCGAGAGTTTCAGAGTTACAGAGTAAGAGAGAGTTCCACAGTGGAAGAGTTTCAGAGTTCGAGAGTTCCAGAGTTCGGAGGCTTCCTGAGTTCCAGAGTGAGAGAGAGTGCTTGCGCCGCCGCAAAGAGACAGCAGAGTTCTGTTTGGTGATTAGTTTGTCTTAGTTTATGAATCGTTGTTCCTGAATAAAGAAATACAGCTTCCCTGCCCAGCCGTTGTCTCCGCGTCTCTGTTACCCGCCTGTGAAGCCAACCCGCCCAGCAAGAGCTTACGAATTTTAACAACAAATGGCGCCCACGTGGACCTGACCTGCGCATCTCTCAGATAAGTAAAGACAATTTGGCTACCTATGCCCTATGGCCTTCTCTTCTGCTTGTGAAGAGATCTCCAAAGGCCTCTGCTCTTTCTTCACGAGACTGTTTTGCTGTTTCTGGAACATTTATCTCTGTACCACTCTGTGGTTTCCACTCGCTCGGGCGAACTCAGAACAGCCAGCAGGAATAGCCAGCGGGCGGGAGGCGAGGCGTGGAGCTGCTGTTTCCACCTGGTTAAACAGCCAGCCAGCCGGCTGCGCCCAGACAACCCCGTGCACCGCGCCCGCAGCCCCGCAGCCCGCAGGAGGCCGAAGCCAGCACACAAGAGCCCCAGGAGCCCAATGCCAACATGCTGGAGCCCGATGCCAACACGCAACAGCCCAAGGCCAGCCCACAGGAGCCGGCTCTCCACCGCTTGGCGCAGAGCACTGGACGCGTGATCCCTCCACACTGCTCGGCCACTGAGAACAGGGCAGCAGACATGTCAGGGCCATGGGGCAGGGCCGCGGCGGCCTATCATGGCCGCCACCCCTGGGCACCTAGGCCCACGCCTTCTACAAAACTGGCCTGCCTGCCCTCTTTCTATGAATTCTGGAACGATCCCGGACCCCCGGGCTCCCTGCCAAAACTGGGCACACGAGATCTCCAGCCGCCGGTCCGGTGTGAAGACAGACAAGGTAGAGTACGCAGAGATTTGTGCAGAGATCGCAACCTGCAATTCCTAAAAGTGAAGCTGCGCGGGAAGCCACCTCCGGATGGTGAACCCCCCCCCCCCAACAACTAAGACAGTACAGATTTAAATTTGTGTTTAAAATGACATGTCTTCATAACAAAGGTTTCTCTCCTTGTGTATTAATGACCATGTTTATGTATATGTTTAAAGTTTGGTAAACAGTAACTTTAAGGCTAAATTCTTACTAGTCAAAGTTAAATGAAAAAGGTTTTCAACGTAATTCTCATAAAGATAAGATTAACTTACATTTAAAGTCTGAGGTAAAAATTAGTTAACAAGCAATATATTTTAACTAAGTTGGTCTAAACAAAAGGTTAAATAGACTTGTTGATGTGTAAAACTCTCCATTACCTTCTCTATTAGAAATGGTAGATCGCACAAAGGCTATGCTAATTATTCTCATGCCTGAGGTTTCCTCTCCGGCCCACACCTAGGGTGTGTCTCCATCTTGAATGGGTGTAACAAAAGGTTAAAAGACGTTGTTGATATGTAAAAGTCTCAAATTCCTTCTCTATTAGAAACGTTGGATCGTGCAGTAGATATGCTAATAACAAGTTTGTTTCATAGTAAGTAAATTGCAGCCAGCTGCCTTTGGGACTCTAGGCCGTTCCCCACCCCCATACAAATGTCCGTCGAGACAGGTACGCCCCCCAGAGGCAAGAAATGTTTTTTTTAAGCTGATAAAGTTTAGCCCACAGAGGCAGATATGGCCCCAACAGGCCTTCCCTTGGCAACACGCTGGTTCTTGTTATTTGCTTGCATGTTTCTCCATGTTTGTGCCAGTTTCTTTTTTAAAAATGCCTGTATGATAGAGGTTTCTGTTCACCCCACACCCTTGATACTATAGTCATTTAGTTAAAAAGAAAAGGGGGAATTGTCGTATGCTTTACATTGGTTTGTTCTAGCCCTCCCCCGCCAAGAGAATTGGATCAGTCCAGTTAATTTCACGGGCCCGCTTGGCCCCGCCCCAAGGAACCCCGACAGAGGGTTCCTGAGTTCGAGAGTTTCAGAGTTACAGAGTAAGAGAGAGTTCCACAGTGGAAGAGTTTCAGAGTTCGAGAGTTCCAGAGTTGGAGGGTTCCTGAGTTCGAAAGTAAGGGAGAGTGCTTGTGCCGCCGCAAAGAGACAGCGGAGTTCTGTTTGGTGATTAGTGTGTCTTAGTTTATGAATCGTTGTTCCTGAATAAAGAAATACAGCTTCCCTGCCCAGCCGTTGTCTCCGCGTCTCTGTTACCTGCCGTGAAGTTAGACCCGCCCGGCCAGCAAGAGCCTTCCGAATTTTAACAACACAACACTATGTTGAATAGTAATGGTGATAGTGGGCATCCCTGTCTAGTACATGATCTGAGTGGAAATGCTTCCAGTTTTTCACCATTGAGTATGATGTTGGCTGTAGGTTTGCTATATATAGACTCCACTATCTTCAGGAATTTTCCATCTATTCCCATTTTTTGTAATGTTTTGATCATAAAGGGATGTTGGATTTAGTCAAAGGCTTTCTCTGCATCTATTGATATGACCATGTGGTTTTTGGTCTTGCTTTTGTTGATGTGGTGGATCACATTGATTGATTTACGTATATTAAACCAACCTTGCATGCCTGGGATAAACCCCACTTGGTCATGATGAACAATCTTTTTGATATACTGCTGTATCCAGTTGGCTAGAATTTTGTTCAATATTTTCCAATCTATGTTCATCAGAGATATTGGTTTGTAGTTTTCTTTTTTGGTTGTGTCTCTGTCTGCTTTTGGTATCAGGGTGATGTTGGCTTCATAGAAGCTGGCAGGGAGTATTCTAGTGTCTTCAATCTTCTGGAAGACTTTTAAAAGTAGAGGTATTAGTTCTTCTTTGAAGGTTTTGTAGAATTCATTTGTAAAACCATCTGGTCCAGGACTTTTTTTGGGGGGGAGATTTTTGATACCTGTTTCAATTTCATTAGCTGTGATGGGCCTGTTCATGTTATCCACTTCCTCTTTACTTAGTTTTGGAAGTTGGTACGTATCTAGGAAATCATCCATTTCTCCCAGGTTCTTTAGCTTGGTGGCATATAGTTGTTCATAGAAGCCTCGCATGATATGTTGAATTTCTGTGGTCTCTGTTGCAATATCTCCTCTTTCATTTACTATCCGATTTATTTGGGTCTTCTCCCTTTTTTGTTTTGTTAGTCCGGTTAAAGGTTTGTCGATTTTGTTTACCCTTTCGAAGAACCAACATTTACTTTCGTTGATCTTTTGTATGGTTTTCCTATTCTCAATGTTATTTATTTCTGCCCTAACTTGAGTGATTTCTGTCCTTCTGGTTGCTTTAGGTTCCTTTGTTCTTCTTCTAGGTCTTTAAGATGTGCAATCAGGCTGTTTATTTGTGCTTTTTCTTGTTTCCTAATGTGTGCTTGTATAGCTATGAACTTCCCTCTTAGGACTGCTTTAGCCGTGTCCCAAATATTTTGATAGCTTGTGTCTTCATTTTCATTGAAGTCTTGAAACATTTTGATTTCTTCCTTGATTTCCTCTTTGTCCCAGAGGTTGTTAAGAAGTATACTGTTGAGCTTCCACATTTTGGGACTGTTACTAATCTTTTGTTGATTGTTAAGTGTTAGTTTAATTCCACTGTGGTCTGAGAAGATGCTTGGGATGATTTCAATGCTCTTGAATTGGCTGGCTGATGCTGTCTTTGTGGCCTAACATATGGTCTATCCTTGAGAATGACCCATTTGGATTTGAGTAAAATGTGTATTCCAGTTTCTTGGGATGAACGACTCTGAAAATGTCCAATAGTTCTAGTTTATCTATCTCTTCATTTAGCTCCCTTATATCTTTATTGATTTTCTGCCTGGATGATCTATCAAGAGAGTGGGGTGTTGAAGTCCCCTACTATGATTGTGTTACTATTAATATATTGCTGTAGCTCTTTCAGTAGAAGTTTGATGTATTTAGATGGTTTCTCATTGGGTGCATAGATGTTAATAATTGTTAAGTCCTCTTGATTGACTGATCCTCTGAGCACTAAGTAGTGTCCATTCCTATCTTTTTTAATCTTATCTATTTTAAAGTCTATCATGTCAGATATGAGAATAGCTGTACCTGCCCTTTTTTGTGGGCCATTGGCTTGTATGATAGTTTTCCATCCTTTCACTTTAAGTGTGTGTTTGTCTTGTTGAGTTAGGTGGGTTTCCTGTAGACAGCATATTGTTGGGTTGTGTTTTCTGATCCATTTTCCTACTCTGTGTCTTTTAATAGGTGAATTCAGGCCATTGACATTTATTGATATCAAAGATTGAAGATATTTTAATGCCATTCTTGTAGAGTTTTAGAGTGTTTTGATATATATATATATGTCCTATTTGTGGTGGTCTGGTTGTTTATAGGAGACCTTTCAGAACTTCTTTCAGGGCAGGCTTGGTGATGGTTGATTCCTTCAACTGTTGCTTGTCTGAGAAGGTTTTGATGCCTCCATCTAGTCTGAATGACAGTCTAGCAGGATATAGTATTCTTGGCTGAAAGCCTTTCTCATTGATATCTTGCCTTTCTCGATAGATATCTTGCCATTCTCCTCTGGCCTGTAGTGTTTGTGTGGAGAAGTCTGCTGCTAATCTTATGGGTTTTCCTTTGTAGGTGACTCTTTGTTTTTCTCTTGCAGCCTGCAGGATCCTTTCTTTATCCTTATTCCTTTCCATTCTAAGTATGATATGTCTTGGTGTCTTTAGGTCTGGGTTAATTCTGTTTGGGACCCTCTGGGCTTCTTGAATCTTTATGTCTTTGATGTTGTCTAGACTAGAGAAGTTTTCAGCTATTATGGCCTGGAGAATGCTTTCTTCCTCTCCTTCTGTTTCTTCCTCTGGTATGCCAATAATGTGTATATTGTTTCTTTTGAAGTCATCCCATAGGACTCTGTTGTTGTTTTCAGCATCTCTTAATCTCTTTTTGAGATCTCTTCTTTTTTAGTTGTCTCTAATTCATCCTCAGTCTTGCTAATTCTGTCTTCAGCCTCAGAGATTCTATTCTCTCTGCCCTCTACTGTTTTCTGTAGTTCATCTATTTTGTTGCCCTGCTCTGATACTGTTTTAGCTTACTCAGCTAGTTGAATTCTTAGCTCAGCGATTTCAGCTTTCAGCTCTCTGATAACCATGAGATAATTAGTATTTTCATCCATATTCTCATTTGTTGTTCCTGCATTTCTGATTACAATTTTTTCAAATTCTTTACTCACTCCTGTTATTATTTCCTTAGCTAATGTTTGGATGTTGAACTCGTTGTTTTGTGCTTCACCCTCTGGAGGACTCTTAGCTGGACTCTTGTCCTGGTTCGATTCTCCAATATTTTTTCTTGTTGTTTTAACCATTTTATATATTATGTTATGAGTTCCCTTTATCAGTACTTTTCAAATTATTGATCACTATTGCCTGGATTGACTTGTGTCTAAGTAAGTTAATTAAAGGGTTTAAAGTGGTGGAAATTAACAGTTGTTTCAATCCCTGAGTTGGAGCTCAGTGGTTTAAAAGCCTCTTTTTTTTTTTTCTTCCCTGTAGGCTATGGGAGCCTGAGGACTTTTAAACTATCAATAGGCTTCTTAGCTTAATCACAGACTCCTGACCAAGAGATAAAGCAGGGTGTGGCAGAGATAATCCAGTGGTTATGCAAAGAGACTTTCACAGCCCCTCAGCTATGCCACCAAGGTATAGGTCTTCTCCTGAGTTTCCTGGTTAGATCTCTGTCCCCTGGTGTCCCTCCCTGTCGCTGCTCCAGATTTTGAGGGCAGTAGCAATGGAGACTCAGAGTTGCACTTGGTGAGTCTCTGGGGAGTCCTCTCCTCCTTTAAGCTGTTCCCTTGTTGGTGGAGCAGACTGGAGGTGGTGTCTCAACTGATAAACTGCTGAACTGTTAGCAGTCACTTAATCTCTCCTTAGGCTCATCTCTCCTCTCTGTCATCAGCCACACGTGTTTGTACTCACCGGTGATTTACTGGGTTCCTGTGGTCATTCTAGTCCTGTCTTGTTTCGGTTGGGTGGTCTCCTTTGGTATTCCTAGTTGATGTGGGAGAGGAGAGGAGAGGAGAGGAGAGGAGAGGAGAGGAGAGGAGAGGAGAGGAGAGGAGAGAAAGTGATCTGCTGCTTGTAGCTCCGCCTCCGGAAGTCGAATCCCCAAATTACAACATTTTATTTTAGATGTTTATGTGATATTAGAATTCATAGATGCCAGCCTCCTACAAGTTCATAAATTGACTTTATAATTATGTGAAATCTTAATAAACACTTATTTTTTTAACTTTTATTCCCTTTTGTTACCCTTGTTTTATTGTTGTAGTTATTATTGTTGTTGTTGATGTCATCGTTATTGGATAGGACAGAGAGAAATGGAGAGAGGAGGGGAAGACAGAGAGGAGGAGAGAAAGAGACACCTGCAGACCTTCTTTACCGCCTGTGAAGCGACTCCCCTACAGTTGGGGAGCTGGGGACTCGAACCAGTATCCTTACTTTGGTCCTTGTGCTTGGTACCACCTGCACTTAACCCGTTGCATTACCACCTGACTCCCCATAAACACTTCTTAAGTCAAGCGGAGTATATCATTGAACAGGTTTTTGTTTCTGTTTGCTTTTGTGCCATTTAACAAACCTTCCTCTGTGTGGCTTCAAGATACCAGAACACTGGCTCCCCTAACACCTTTAGTCTGTCTTCTCACCTTTTCTGCTGAAGAATTTGACCTTCATGATGCCATGCTGCTTTGGGAACTTTCCCTCCCCCAGCACTTTGTAGCAGCCCTGTGGCATCACATCAATGATAACACTCCAGCCTCGCTCTTGGCAACATTTACCCATGTCTGCTATTAAACAGTTATTTTTTTATCTTTATTTATTTATTGGATATAGAAAGCCAGAAATTGAAAGGGAAGGGAGTGAGAGGGAGAGAGGCAGAGAGAGACCTGCAGCACAGCTTTACCACTTGCAAAGTTTTTCCCCAGCAGGTGGGGGTGAGGGGCTCAAACTTAGGTCCTTGTACATTATAACGTGCACTCAAGCAGGTGTGCCACTACCCGGCCCTCTATTAAACAGTTCTTTTTTTTTTAATATTTATTTTATTTATTCCCTTTTGTTGCCCTTGTTGTTTTATTGTTGTAGTTATTATTGTTGTTGTTGTTGTTGGATAGGACAGAGAGAAATGGAGAGAGGAGGGGAAGACATAGAGGAGGAGAGAAAGATAGACACCTGCATACCTGCTTCACCGCCTGTGAAGCGACTCCCCTGCAGGTGGGGAGCCGGGGTTCGAACCGGGATCCTTATGCCAGTCCTTGTGCTTTGCGCCACCTGCACTTAACCCACTGCGCTACAGCCCGACTCCCTATTAAATAGTTCTAAATGAAGTAAAGCTTAGATGAATTAGCAATGTGCGAGGATCAGGGGTTTAAGTGAACCTAGTATGCAGTGCAAATCCCCCAGCTCCCTGCCTGCGGAAGGGACACTTCACAAGTGCTGAAGCAGGTCTGCAGGTGTCTATCTCCCTTCCCCCCTCAATTTCTCTCTGTCCTATTCAATAAAGGGGGGGAAGGGAGGGCATGGCTATCAGGAGAAGTGGATTCGTAATGCGGGCACTGAGCCCCAGTAATAACCCTAGAGGCAAAAAAAAAAAAAAGCAATGTAGTGGGGCAGAGGATACATTTTAGAGAAAAGAAATAGAATAAACTGTGTGTGGAAAAGGAAATGGAGTTTGTTTAATATGATGGCAAACAATGTAATTTGATGCTTCTAGGTACGTACTAGAACATAAGAATGTCAAGCTGTAAGGGTTGCTAAAACATTGAGGAATTAATGGTTATAGTGAAGAATTACCTTTTTTAAATTTTTTTATTTTTATTTATTTTTTTGGATATAAACAGCCAGAAATCTAGAAGGGGAGGTAGAGAGGGATAGAGACAGACACCTGCAGCCCTGCTTCACCACTTGTGAAGCTCTCCCCCTGCAGGTGGGGACCGGGGGCTTGAACCTGGGTCCTTGTGTACTGTAACATGTGCGCTCAACCAGGTGTGCCACCACCCGGTCCCAACAGTTACCTTTACCAATGGGAGAACTGTGTTGTTTTTTTACTTAGATCATGGAAATTATACTCAATTTGAAGGTAATCAAAACTACTGGTACTTAACTATTTGGTTTCTAAATCTAATGAGAATTATGTGTGTTGCTTTATAGTATGTTAGTATTAGAAACAAAATAATTTGACACACTAAGTCAGCATTTTTTTTTTATCCAGGGTTATTGCTGGGCTCAGTGCCTGCACTACTGCTCCTGGAGGCCATTCTTCTCATTTTGTTACCCTTGATGTTGTTATTGTTATTGTTGCCATTGCTGTTGTTGGATAGGACAGAGAAATTGATAAAAGAGGAAGACAGGAGGAAAGATATACACCTGCACACCACCAGTGAAGCCACCCCCCTGCAGTTGGGGAGTCAGGGGTTCGAACTGGGATCCTTGAGCCAGTCCTTACACTTCATGCCATGTGCACTTAGCCCACTACACTGCTGCCTGCCCCTCTCTTTTTCTCTTTTTTCTTTTCTCTTCTTTTCTCTCCCCAGATAAAAAGAGGCAGAAATAGAGAGAGGCAAAGAGAAAAACACCACAGCAACAAAGCTTTCCTCAGTATAGTGGGGGATAGGCCAGAGCTGAGTTATGTGGATGACAAAAGCACCATCTAAGTGACATATCTTGCTGGTCCTTTTTTGGCTTATGATGATGCCAGCAATTGTACATGTGACCTTAGAACCTCAGGCATAAGTCTATTGTATAACCACTGTGTTATCTCCACTGGCCCAAAACCCAACCATCTTTAATTATAGTGATATGAGGGAGTCGGGCTGTAGCGCAGTGGGTTAAGCGCAGGTGGTGCAAAGCACAAGGACCGGCATGAGGATCCCAGTTGGAGCCCTTGCTCCCCAACTGCAAGGGAGTCACTTCTCAAGCAGTGAAGCAGGTCTGTAGGTGTCTTTCTCTCCCCCTCTGTCTTCCCCTCCTCTCTCCATTTCTCTCTGTCCTATGCAACAACAACGACAACAATAACTACAACAATAAAGCAACAAGAGCAACAAAAGGGAATAAATAAAATAAATTTTTAAACATTTTAAAAAAAATTATAGTGATATGAGATCATTATTTACAGAGTTAGGAGAGATTTGAATATGAAGATATTCTCCATCCTTCCAAACTTTGACTGGAGGGTTGTAGAGCTAAGTGCTAGTAGACCCAGTGAAAATGCCTTGTGAGGATGAGTCTGCAGCCTTGTGACTAGGAGTGAGCGTTTATTTGCTCAAAGTCAGATTGTCAGGGGACCGCTCTGGTATTGCCAGCCATGGTCTGGAATAACATTGACTTGATTTGCTTTGGTTTAGCTTTGTTTTTGATATCAGGTTTCACATTCGCATGATTCCACTATTCCAGATTCTTTTTTTTTTTCCCTGTTTTCCAAATAGAGAGTGAGAGGCAGGGAGAAAGGAAAGGAGAGAGACTGTGCAGGGGCTGTGCAGTGGTACACCTGGTTGAGCACACACATTTCCATGCACAAGGACCTGTGTTCAAGCCCTCAGTTTCCACCTGTAGGGGAAAAGCTTCACAAGTGGTGAAACAGCGCTGCAGGTCTCAGTCTCTCTCCCTCTCTCTCTCTCCCTCTTTCCCCCCTTCCCTCAACATCTCTCTATCCTAAGCAAATAAATAAATAAAATATTAAAAAAAAAGAGGAGACACCAAAACACCATTCCATCACTTCTGAAGCTTTCCCTTAGAATAGTACACCCACATGGTGGTTAGGAGCTTGAACCCAGGTCCTCACACATGATAATGTGTGCATTTGACAGAATAAACTATCTCCAGGCACCAGCATTAACATTCTTCAGCTTTTTATCCCACAAGTTTCTTCTTTGGATGCTAGTCAGAACCTATCATACATCTGACTAGCTCCAACTACTTCAGACGTAAATCATGAGGCAAGATAATGTTACTCCTTAATCTTGTTCTTGCAAGTCAATATAAAGCTGGTTTCAGGTCCTGACTTGCAAGCAGTAGTCAAATCCTGACCCTGCCACTTCAAAGAACTCTCTTGTTTATTCTTGTGAAAAATTGTGTGTATGAATTCCATTCTGCATGAAGCTGTTGGTGCCAAAACAGGTATTGACTTTCCTTTCCCCATTCTGTCTTTTCTCCAGTAAATACAGTTAACAAAACAGTACTGTTGAGTAAAAGAAACTCAAGATAGTGTGTTACAGATAAAAGACCAGAGGTTTTTTTTTTTCTACTTTGACTATAATTTCCCACATCTTTAGCTAGACACTCGCTTCATTTCTTCCTTCCTCCCTTCCTTTTATTTTTTTCAGCTTTGATTTCTATGAGACATCATTTCTTCATAGATAAAGTGAGATTTGGGGGAGCAGGGGAGATAGCATAATGGCTATGCAAAGAACCTCTCATGCCTGAGACTCCAAAGTCCCAGGTTCAATCTCCTGCACCTCCAAAAGCCAGATCACCGTTTATCTTTGGTTTAGGTGCCAAGTATTAAACCTGGGACCTTCGAGTCTTGGTAATAACAGTCTTTTGCATATACCACTATGTTCTCTCCCATCCCCTCCCTTTCAAAATTACATTTTAATAGTCTATTAGACTAAGTATACAAAAAAAAATACTGTTGCTTTTTATATCTCTTTTCACTGAGGGAATAAAATCAGCTCACATACGCCACTTTAGCATAGTTATGTCTCAGGGCTGGACAGTAGTGCACCCAGTTGAGTGCACATGTTACCATGCACAAGGACCCTGGTTTGAGCCCCTAGTCCTCACTGTAGTAGGAGGGGCAGAGGAGAGATTCACAAACGGTGAAGCAGGACTGTACATATCTCTCTTCTAGTCCTCTCTTCCCCCTCTCAATTATTCTCTATCCTATCAAGTGAAAAACCAATTATGTCTCTAAAAAAAATTAAGGGTTTCAGCTGGTGATTCTACTTCTGTCTCTCACTGTCTATTCTATCTATTGGGTTGTTGGAAAAATCATGACATTTCTCTATTTTTCTATGCAAAAAATGTGTCATGATTTTTATGGTAACCCAGTAAATAGAGGAAAGAAAAAAATGGCCATGGAGAGCAGTGGAGTTGTGTAGGCACTGGACCAGTGATAACCCTAGTGATAAATAAATAAATAAATAAATGCTTTTAAAAGGTCCTAACAGAGTTGTTACAAGTCTTTATAACTTTTGTTTGAGTCACAAAGTTTAAAGTGACTCCTAGACAGCACCTAGTCCAACATACTTTGAAATTAGTTTTGAGGGGATGGGATATGGAGTCCTGGTGGTGGAAATTGTGTGGAATTGTATCCCTCTTATCCTATGATCTTGTAAGTATTCCCATTTTTTTTATTGTTGTAATTATTGTTTTTATTGATGTCATCATTGTTGGATAGGACAGAGAGAAATGGAGAGAGGAGGGGAAGACAGAAGGGGGAGAGAAAGATAGACACCTGCAGACCTGCTTCACCACCTGTGAAGCGATTCCCCTGCAGATGGTGGCTGGAACCGGGATCTTTATGCCGGTCCTTGCGCCTTGTGCCACCTGTGCTTAACCCATTGCACTACCGCCTGATTCCCCATATTCCCATTTTATAAATTAAAAAAATATTTTAATAGTTTTGAATTGAAATTCCCTGAATTTCTTTGTTGAAAAAAGAAAGAAAAAAAACTGAAGGCAAAGTGAGAGGTAAAACATAGGCAACTTTTAAATTTATTCAATAATTCTTGCTAGCTAATTAGGAGATTTATCTGGGTATGAGAAAGATCTTTAGGGATTGCAAACAAAACTGAAAGACAAATCAAGAAAATTCTGTATATAGACTATAAAGCAACTTCATTACAAGCAGAAACCTCATCTGAACTCTTGAGATACATGTTACATTATAGAAAATAAGATTTGTGTTATAAATTCAAGACATTTTAAAATTGCAAAACGTTATTTATTTTCTAGAATTTTAAAGTGAAACACTAAATCAACTGCCTTTACTAGAACATTTCAACATTTAACAATGCTTCTTGAATAAAGGTGTGTTATTTCATAAGCTCATATGAGAACATTAAATTATTCTTGAGTGTTACCCAGTTGTTTATTTTTTATTTTGTTTATTTTATTTTGTGTCTTTTCCATCAGGATTACTACTGTACAACTTACTGCTCCCAGCAATCATATTCTTTCCCCTAGAAAGTAGGTGAGAGATAGAGAAGGAGAGAAAGGGAGAAAATCAACAAGATGACAAGCACTGTGGAATCACTCCATTGCTCCTGAAGCTTCCCCAACACAGGGGTTCCCACATGGCTACTCCCTCAAGGTAATGTCTGCACTCTACCAGGTGAACCACCTTCAACTGTTTTCTTGTGTAGTGAGCTTTTTTCCCACAAAAATAAGAAGTTACCACAAGAAATTACATAAGGTGTACATATACATAGAGTGAAAATTCAAGTACAAGAAAAGTAGGTGCTCTTTTTATCCGTTGGTAGTCAATTTAGAGTATATATTTTGTTTGTGCATATATGTTCATGTATTCATGTTCCACTATGTAAATTCATGAGGTTTCTCAGAGCTAAAATATTTCATTATATGAATTTTATTTGTAGAAAAACTCAAGAGAATACTTGACTCTAGGGTGATGTTTCTGTTTCCTCAGTTTGGAATCCTGCAAACTTTGTCAGGTAAGACTTTATTTCTTCTGTGTGACTACCAATATTAATTCAGTAAAAAATAATAATAATTAAAAAGTAAAAGTAACACAACAAGGCATAAATATTTTTAAGTAAAAATGTTTTAGGAGATATTTTCCTAAAAAAAGAAAAAATAATGGTGCATTGTAAAAGGCTAGCACTATGAACATATCCTATAAATCACCCCTCCTACACCCCCCACCTTTTTTTTTCAGGTACTCTTGGGATCTATATAGAATTTCTCACCTGGAGCTTTTTTGTTTGTTTGTTTGTTTCTACTGGGTTATCACTGGGGCTTGGTACCAGCACTACGAATCCAGTGCTCTCAGCAGCCATTTTTTTTTATTTGATAGAACAGAGAGAAATTGAGAGGGGGAGGGACAGAGACAAAGACACCAGCATCCCTGCTTCAGTGCTTGTGAAGCCTCCCCACTGCAGGTGGAGAGCGGGCGCTCAAACCCAGATCCTTGAACATAGTATACTATGTACAGTTAACTAGGTGTACCACAGCCTTGCCTGCACTTTTTTTTTTCTGCAGCATGAATTTTTTTCTCTACCTATTACATTTTCCCAATAGCACCATGACTTTTCTTTTTTTCACTTGAGAATTGTCTTTATTTTCTCTCTTCATTCCCCTATCACCAATTTCCTAAGTTTTTAGAATTTAAAAATTAAAGAAAAGTTTAAAGAATATAGTACCTGGGGGCTGGGCAGTAGTGCACCGGGTTAAGCACACATAGTGCGAAGCACAAGTACTGGCATAAGGATCCCAGTTCAAGCCCCTTGCAGGGGGTCGCTTCACAATTAGTGAAGCAGGTCTGCAGGTGTTAGATGTCTTTCTCCTCTCTGTCTTCCACTGCTCTCTCGATTTTCTGTCTGTCCTGTCCAACAAAAACAACAGTAGCAACGACAATAAAATGGAGAAAATGGCTTCCAGGAGCAGTAGATTTGTAGTGCAGGCACTGTGCCCCAGTAACCAATCTATATATGGTACCTATAGTCTTGCTACCTAGAATGAAATTAGCATCAATTTTTTTTTCCCTCCAGGGTTATTGCTGGGCTCAGTGCCTGCACCATGAATCCACCGCTCCTGGAGGCCATTTTTTCCCCCTTTCGTTCCCCTTGCTGTTGTAGCCTCATTGTGGTTATTATTATTGCCATTGTTGATGTCGTTTGTTGTTGGATAGGACAGAGAGAAATGGAGAAAGGAGGGGAAGAGAAAGATAGACACCTGTAGACCTGCTCCACCGCCTGTGAAGCGACTCCCCTGCAGGTGGGGAGCCAGGGGCTCGAACCGGGATCCTTACGCCAGTCCCTGCGCTTTGCGCCACAGTGCACTTAACCGACTGCGTCACCGTCCAGCCCCCAACATCAATTTTTTAAAGAAGTGAAGCATGATGATGTGAAGCTAAACTATCTTTTAATCACTGCTACATTCCTAACTCTAGTCATGCTTTGTAACGGTATTGTTATGAACTCTTCCAGTTCATTTTTATACATTTACTTATATCTATACATCATCTCAATAAAATTTTTCTCTTGTTTTCAGTCTGCATCAATTTTACTCAATGCTATTACTTAGCATTACATTTTTAAGATATAGCCATGTTTGGGAACAAAAGATAGCTCAAGGGGACCAGTAGTGGCACAACCAGTGGAGGGTACACATTACCATGCACGATTACAAGCCCTCACTCCCCACCTCCGGGGGGAAGCTTCAGGAGCAGTGAAACAGGTCTTCAGGTGGCTATCTTTCTGTCTCCCTATCTCCCCTTCTCTCAATTTATTTCTCTTCTATGAAAATAGAAAAGGGGGGAGTGGGGAAATAGCCTACAGGAGTGGGGGATTCGTATTGCTGGCACCTAACCCCACTGATAACCCTGGTGGCAATTAAAAGAGAGAAAATGGGAGTCGAGCGGTAGCGCAGTGGGTTAAGCGCAGGTGGCGCCAAGCTCAAGGACCTGCATGAGGATCACTGTTCAAGCCTCAGCTCCCCATCTGAGGGGAGTCGCTTCACAAGCGGTGAAGCCTGTCTGCAGGTGTCTCTTTCTCTTCCCCTCTCTATCTTCCCCTCCTCTCTCCGTTTCTCTCTGTCCTATCTAACAACGACGACATCAATAACAACAACAACTACAACAACAAAGAAAAAAAAAGGGCAACAAAAGGGAAAATAAATAAATATTTTTTAAAAAGGAAAAAAAAATAGCCTCCAGCAGGAGCAGTGGATTTGTAGTGCAAGCACTGAGCTCCAGAGATACCCTGGAGGCAAAAAAAAAAAAAAAAAAAAAGAGAGAGAGAGAGAGAAAGAAAGCAAGAAAAGGAAAGAAAGAGAAAGATTATTTAAAAAAGAAGAAGAAAGAAAGAAAGGAAAGAAAAAGAAAGAAATAAAAGAAGATAGCTCACCATATTGGACACATGTTTTGCCATGCTCATGACCTGATTTTAAGTCCTGGAACCACAGAGGAATACTAAAGCACTAGAGGAAACTCTAGAGTTATAGTGTATCTCCCACTTTGTCTCTTTAGCTGAAATAAAGTAAAACAAAAAAAATAGCCCTGTAGCCAAGAAATTGCATGTACATCAACCGAAACTGTTGTTTACATTAAGTTTCACTCTTTGTGTTGTACATTCTACAGGTTTCACAAATGTATAGTGACCTATATCCAAAATGACGTCAAATAGAATAATTTAATTGCTCTAGAACTCTTGCTCTACTTATTGCTCCCTCCCTTCCTTTTGAACTTTTGGCAACTACTGATATTTTTATTTTCCCCACAGATTTGCCTTTATCGTAATTTTATATAGTTACAATCATACAGTAATAGTCATCCATGATGGCTGATTTCACTTACTAATATGCCGTTTATGATTTATGATTCATTTGAAATTTGCATGTCTATCCAGACATTATTAGTGGATTTCAGAAGGCTGGTAATTTTTTTTTGCTTTAACAGTGTTACTCTGAAGATTTTTGTATGTGACTTCTTGTAATTACTTCTTAACTACACACAAGCAGGAAGTAAACAAGAGATAAGTAAGTCTGTATCTTGTCCTCTTTCCTGATACCATTTCGACTTCCTTTTCCCACAGAGATTTAAAGAATCCTCATATACAAAGTAATTTTTTTTTTTTTGCTTCCAGAATTATTACTGAGTCAGTGCCAGCGCTGTGAATCCTTCGCTCCTGGTGTCCATATTTATTTTATTTTTCTAATTTCTGTTTTTATTTTATGTTATTTTATTTGTCTCGAGTTATCTCTTGAGATCGATGTCTACACCACAAATCCACTGCTCTTGGCAGCCATTTTTCATCTTTTATTATTATTATTATTGGATAAGACAGAGAAATTAATAAAGGACAGGGAAATAGAGGAAGAGACAGATACCTGCAGACCTGCTTCACAGCTAGTGAAACCGACCCTCTGCATGTTGGGAGAGGCTGGAAACCAGGTCCTTGTGCTTGGTAAAATGGCTGCTTAGGAGTTGGGCGTAGCGCAGTGGGTTAAGTGTACATGGTGCGAAGCGCAAGGACCGGCGTAAGGAACCCGCTTCTAGGCCCCAGCTCCCCCCTGCAGGGGAGTCGCTTCACAAGCGGTGAAGCGGGTCTGCAGGTGTCTCTCTTTCTCTCCCCCCTCTGTCTTCCCCTCCTCTCTCCAATTCTCTCTATCCTATCCAACAACAACGACATCAATAACAACAATAACTACTACAACAATAAAAAACAAGGGCAACAAAAAAGAAAATAAATAAAATTAAAAATATTTTTTTAAAAAAATGTCTGCTTAACCAGGTGTGCCACCACCCAGCCCCCTACAAAGAATTTTTTTTCTTTTAATTTAAAACAAGTTGGGCTTCTTATAGCTTGGCTGCAAAGAGAAACTTACTGCTTTACCATCAAAAATGTATTCTCTGTCCTCCTCATATTTAAAATTCTGTTGAATCTCACAAAATAGCCCTAGGATTATAAAAGATAGAACAAGATTCTTAAAATTATTTCTGTAAGGGCTGGAAAAATAGCTCACTTGGATATTATACTGCTTTGCCAGGTGTGCAACCAAGGCTTGAGCTCGGCCCCTACTTCATTGAAAACCCTGGGTGCTGTTGTCTGGTTCACTCTCTCTTTGCCTCTCTGCCTTCTGTGTCTCTATCTACAAAAATAATTGGGGTTCTGGTACATGGTGGTGGAAAAGGACCTAAAAATAGACAAATATTTTAAAAAATAAGTACGGAGTTGGACGGTAGTGCACCGGGTTAAGCGCACATTGTGCGAAGCGCTAGGACTGGCGTAAGGACCGCGGTTCGAGCTCTGGGCGGTTCGAGCTCTGGGCTCCCCACCTACAGGAAGGTCGCTTCACAAGCGGTGAAGCAGGTCTGCAGGTGTCTTTCTCTCCCCCTCTTTGTCTTCCCCTCGTCTCTCAATTTCTTTCTGTCCTATCCAGCAAGAACAGCAATAACAATACAATACCGATAACAACAACAAAAGTGGAAAAATGGCCGCCAGGAACTGTAGATTCGTAGTACAGGCACCAACCCCCAACGATAACCCTGGTGGCAAAAAAAAAGTAACTACCGCAAATAATTTAAGTTTTATTATGATTTCACGTCATCTCATCAGTTTATTTTTCTCCATTGGCACCCTACACATCATAGACCAGATAGTTAAATAAGTACCTTAGCAAATATTTTCTAACTATCATTTTAACTGAATATTTATTGATGTTCTATGAATATATATATATATATATATAATTATTGGCACATTGAAATAAGTCATGAAAATGATACTTTAAGAACATTAGTACCCTTATCACAGAGAAACAGCTTCCAAGAGATTCTGAAACTTATTAAGAAATTAGTAACAGGGAGTCCAGCTGTAGTGCAGAGGGTTAAGCACTGGTGGCGCAAAGTGCAAGGACCAGAATAAGGATCTCGTTCTAGCCCCCAGCTCCCCACCTGCAGGGGAGTCGCTTCACAGGTGGTGAAGCAGGTCTGCAGGTGTCTTTCTCTCTCCCTCTCTGTCTTCCTCTCCTCTCTCCATTTCTCTCTGTCCTATCCAACAACGACAATAACAACAATAATTACAACAATAAGAAACAAGGGCAACAAAAGGGAATAAATTAATATTAAAAAAGAAATTAGTAAAAAACTTCTATTACTACTTAACAATTAAATTTAGTGTATTGCACCAAAGTAAAAGACTCTGGGGTGGGGATGGGGAGAGAGTACAGGTCCTGGAAAAGGATGACAGAGGACCTAGTGGATATTGTATTGTTATGTGGAAAACAAAAATGTTATGCATGTACAAACTATTGTGTTTGCTATCAACTGTAAAACATTAATCCCCCAATAAAGAAATTAAAAAATAATAATAAAGTACAGAAGATTTACTAATGCTTTTCTTCATGGTTAATAGTTTATTATTGTATCCTTATCTTGCCCTTTTTTTGATGGTTCTACTAATAATTTTTTGCTGAAATGAGGCCATGTTGTATTCCTTATGAGGAATACTTATTGTACCTAGTCATACTAGTTCAGCTGGATAATATATTCCTTTACCCATTATAATTTTTAAAAGAACTTCCTATCTTTTTTTTACATTCTTATTCGTGACTAATAGTGATTTACAAGATTATAAATTAGTAGGGTATAGTTCTATAATACCCCCACCACCAAAGTTCTGTGCCTCAAACCCACCATTATATTTTTATCCTGAATTATATAGATAATATTCAAATAGGAATTATAATAACTTATCAATATTTTTCAGTTCAAATCCAGGAATATAGTTCAAAATAATACCTTCCAATGAATCATAAAGGAAGCATAAGGGGCAGGGATAGATAGCATAATGGTTATTCAAAGAAACTCTCATGCCGGGAGTTTGGTGGTAGCGCAGTGGGTTAAGCACACGTGGCGCAAAGTGCAAGGACCAGGTGAAGCAGGTCTTCAGGTGTCTTTTTCTCCCCCTCTCAGTCTTCCCCTCCTCTCTCCATTTCTCTCTGTCTTATCCAACAACAATGACATCATTAACAATAATAATAATAACCACAACAATGGTTAAAAAAAAAATCCATGGTAACAAAAGGGAAAAAATGGCCTCCAGGAGTAGTGGATTCGTGGTGCAGGCACTGAGCCCCAGCAATAACCCAAAAAAAAAAAAAAAAAAGAAAAGAAAAAAGAAACTCTCACGCCGACTGGCCCACTTAATAATGGCTTGTTTGGTCAACATCACACCATCTGATCATCTGGGGTCCTAGTTAGGGAATCCTTGGATACCCATACACATATGATGGGCCTTGACCTGTGAAAGGTCCCTCTCTCCACTACCACTGGTCACTTCCTTAAGGAACAGTGTCTTGTGGGCCCTCTCAGGACCTTGGCTCTACCATAAAGCAATGATGGTAGGGATAGCCCCGGTTTCTGAAGGGAGGCTGGGGGTATCCTGCCCTGCCACGCGAAAAAGACTGGTCCTGAAATGAGTGCAGCCTACAACGTTCCTCAGAGGCGACCGTGAGCTATAAGCTCAGGCCAATAGGGACTTAGAGGTTACACAGGCTCTGGCACTAAATATAAATATGTATTTACATATGGGGCCTGGAGTAAGTGGATGGAGATAGTTAATTTTAACCACAATTTTTTTTTTTTTAAGAATGGGAGCTACTCCCTTCCCTAATCCAACTTTCTAGCCCTTTTCTCTACTCTAATGCCATCTCTCAGACAATATTCCCATCCAACCTCAGGCTAGCTACCAAACTCAAGCAAAACTACTATAATTGTATGCCCCCAGGAACATGCTTAAAATGGTTTTTCTAGTTTTCCTCTATCCTAAAATCCCTAATGTCATCTGCTCTGATCCTACTTTCTGGTGCCTGTTCATTAACCATCTTGTCTCAACTTAGGTCATGCCACCTCCAGACGCCAGGCTGCAGATGCTACCATGACCCCACCCCGACTTTTCTGGGCAGACAACCTCACCAATGTGTCCTGGACCCTCACATCTCCAATGTTCTGGTCCACTAGGGAAAGACAGAAACAGGCTGGGGGTATGGATCAACCTGTCAATGCCCATGCTCAGTGGAGAAGCAGCTACAAAAGCCAGAGCTCCTACCTCCTGTTCCCCATAAACAACCTTGATTCATACTCCCAGTGGGGGAAAAGTTATAGGAGCACTCCAGCTCCATCAGTACCCAGACAGAGAGAAGGAAAAGGAGAGGGACATATGGAGGTAGTTATGATATCATGAGTGGTTTAAAGCGAAAGAGAGGATTGAATCAGGAAAATAAGGGGCAACTTTGTATAAATGTGGACAGATAGTTGTAGAGAAGATGGTTGGCCCATATCTAAAACTTTAGGGGAACTGTGGTAGATTGCAGTGGGGAGAGTGAAGATTCAGAACTCTGGTGGTGGGAATGGTGTGCATTCAAACCCCTGTCAACATGTAATCCTATAATATAAAAATATAAAAAGAAAAAGAAAGAGAGACTCTCATGCCTGAGGCTCCGAAGTCCCAGGTTCAATCCCCGGCACCATCAACAGCACTGTTCAGAGCTGAACAGTGTTCTGGTAAAAAAAAAAAAAAAAAAAAAGGAAGAAAAGGAAGCACAAGGAATACTTAATGTGTTTTAGGCAGTTATTAGATAGATTTATTACTACTTCACCAAATAAAATTTATTCAAAGAAATAAGTGAACAAATATAAAAAATATAAACATAAGTAACAGAAACCTTTGTCAAAATATTTTAGAAAAGAAAAAGAGGGCAGGGGAGACAGCATAATGGTTATGCAAAGAGACTCTCATGCCTGAGGCTCCAAAGTTCCAGGTTCAATCCCCTGCACCACCATAAATAAGCCAGAGCTGAGCAGTGCTCTGGTTAAAAAAAATTTTTTTAATTAAAAAAAAAAAAAGAAAAAGAAGTAACTAATTACCTCAGTTAGCTGACTGTCCAAAATTAGTGATCTTCAAACCAGGTTTGATTCATTGAAATCTAAAGTCACAGAAATAGGGAAAATTGCTGCTGGAGAGAGCTTAGTCTCTACAACATAGACTGGTCAAATAAGTGTTTCTCCTAAGGTTGTACTGTGAAGAATTATTCAGATTCTGTCCATAGCAGCACTATGATCAATTAATAGATAAGAGCCATTGAAAGGGATGTGAAAATTCAAACTGAAAAGGAGGAAAAAGTTCAGAACAAAGATATCGACAGGGTAAAGCAGCAGAAAAATTGAATATGGGGTAGAATAAAGCTATAGATATCTTGTTTGCCTTTAAAAAAGCAATTTTAACAGAATAGGTGGTAGAGACAGTAGTCAGATTATAATGAGCTGTGCATTGGGGGCGGGGGGGTGCAATTGTCCCCAATTGAGATAAGCACATTTCTAAGATTTATTAAGCAGGTAGATACTATATGCTAGAACTGACTTAAAAATAGAGATTTTTTTTATTAACCAGAGCACTGCTCAGGTCTGGTTTATGATAGTTCTTGGGACTAAACCAGGGACTTTTGGTGACTGAAGCATTTAAGTCTTTTTACACAACCATTCTGTTAACTCTCCAGACCATTCTTATAGTCTTGAAAAATGTAGTAAAACATAAAGCAAACAATATCCAGCGACTTTATGACATCTGATTATAGGCTTTATTTATTTATTTATTTATTTATTTTGGATAGAGACATAAATTGAGAAAGACATAAGAGAGAGAGACACTTGCAGTACTGCTTCAACACTTCTGAAAATTTTCCCTTTCAGGTGGGGACTGGGGACTTGAACAGGATAGAATTACTTTATTTTATTTTTTTATTGCCACTGGACTTCATCACTCTAGATCAACTTTTTCAGATAGAAAGGCAGATTAAGAGACAGGCAGACCCCACACCTATGGACATCTAATCTTTGACAAAGGGGCTCAGACTATTAAATGGGGAAAGCAGAGTCTCATCAACAAATGGTGTTGGAAACAATAGGTTGAAACATGCAGAAGAATGAAACTGAACCACTGTATTTCACCAAATACAAATATAAATTCCAAGTGGATCAAGGACTTGGATGTTAGACCACAATCAGATACTTAGAGGAAAATATTGGCAGAACTCTTTTCCACATAAACTTTAAAGACATCTTCAATGAAACAAATCCAATTACAAAGAAGACTAAGGCAAGTATAAACCTATGGGACTACATCAAATTAAAAAGCTTCTTCACAGCAAAAGAAACCACTACCCAAACCAAGAGACCCCTCACAGAATGGGAGAAAATCTTTACATGCCATACATCAGATAAGAGTTTAATAACCAACATATATAAAGAGCTTGCAAACTCAACAACAAGACAACAAATAACCCCATCCAAAAATGGGGGGAGGACATAGACAGAATATTCACCACAGAAGGCTGAGAAACACATGAAAAAATGCTCCAAGTCTCTGATTGTCAGAGAAATGCAAATAAAGACAACAATGAGATACCACTTCACTCCTGTGAGAATGTCATACATCAGAAAAGATAATAGCAGCAAATGCTGGAGAGGGTATTGGGTCAAAGGAACCCTCCTACACTGCTGGTTGGAATGTGAATTGATCCAACCTCTGTGGAGAACAGTCTGGAGAACTTTCAGAAGGCTAGAAATGGACCTACCCTATGATCCTGCAATTCCCCTCCTGGGGATATATCCTAAGGAATCCAACACATCCATCCAAAAAGATCTGTGTACACATATGTTCTTGGCAGCACAATTTGTAATAGCCAAAACCTGGAAGCAACCCAGGTGTCCAACAACAGATGAGTGGCTGAGCAAGTTGTGGTATATATACACAATGGAATACTACTCAGCTTTAAAAAATGGTGACTTCACTGTTTTCAGCTGATCTTGGATGGACCTTGAAAAATTCATGTTAAGTGAAATAAGTCAGAAACAAGGATGAATATGAGATGATCTCACTTTCAGGCAGAAGTTGAAAGATAAGATCCGGAAAAAAAACAAAACAAAACACAAGTAGAACCTGAACTAGAATTGGCGTAGTGCACCAAAGTAAAAGACTCTGGGGTGGGGATGGGTGGGTGGGGAGAATACAGGTCCAAGAAGGATGACAGAGGACCTAGTGGGGGTTGTATTGTTATATGGGAAACTGGGGAATATTATGCATGTACAAACTATTGTATTTACTGTTGAATGTAAAACATTAATTCCCCAATAAGGAAATTAAAAAAAAAGAGAGAGACAGGCAGAGAAAAAACACTATGGCACCAACACTTCAGTTAGTATGATGGGGCCTGTGCTCAAACCTGGGTCATGCACATGACAAAGCAAACACACTATCCAAGTGAACTATTTTGCCAGCCTGTATTAAACCTTATTACTGGATCTAGCTTTTAACTTGGAATTATCAAAGGGAACCATCTCAAGGGAATTAACTAACCTACCTGGAGCAAAGATTCTCGATGTATGGTTTCCTGATCAGCAACCTCAACATGATCTGGAGAATTGTTAATAATGCAGATTCCGAACTTAACAAATAAAAAAAAAGGGGGGGGGGAGTCAGAACCAGAGCCTTCCAAGTGATTCAGATATTTACTCATTGCAACAATACTTTTTCACTTAATGTTACATAGTTATTATGTTACTAATCCACTTGGTCAGCCTGACCTAGATTCTGTACTACCAAACCTTTCCAAGGGGGTTAGAGCCAACAGAAAGTCTAAAGTGTAGTATGGTCTATTGAACAGCAGTGATCTATTGAGGAAGCACTACATTTAGGACCAGCAATTCCCACAATGAGAGGGTCTTTTCGTAAATCCCCATGACTCAGAAGTCTCAGGAATCCCAGACCAAACTCCTAACAAGTCAAAACTGCTAACATTGATTTCTTCTAGTTTATGAGAAATACAGAATTTTGCTGAATTTTTGACAGCTACCTTGTTTCCTAAAAAGAATGCTTCCTGGAAGTCGGGTGGTAGTGCAGCGGTTAAGCACATGTGGCGCAAAGCACAAGGACTGGCGTAAGGATCCTGGTTTGAGCCCCCAGCTCCCCACCTGCAAGGGAGTTGCTTCACAGGCGGTGAAGCAGGTCTACAGGTGTCTATCTTTCTGTCCTCTTCTCTGTCTTCCCCTCCTCTCTCCATTTCTCTCTGTCCTATCCAACAATGATGACATCGATAATAACTACAACAATGAAACAAAGGCAACAAAAGGGAATAAATAAATATTTTAAAAATATATGACATCGATTGGGTCACCTTTCTGTACTAGAATTCATGTTCAAAAAAGCTATTGTTGCCCATCTTTTTTGACTCAACAAGTAAGGCATGCTTAAGTCTATTACATAGCTCTCTGGGCTACATATTACTTTGTTGACATACATCTTCCTACAAAAGGAAAATTTGAGTTCCATTATAGAAGCACTACATTGCTTCCATAAAATTTCAATCCATTGGACCATAAATGAATGTATTTTTTTATTCCTCTTCTAGAATACAATTAAAGCACTTAATTGTATTCATTGGATATTCTAAGGAATAGAAACAGTCAGGAAAACAAGCAAGGGAAAAGGCAGGATAACACAAAATAAACCCACACTCCACGTCTGCAGATTTGCAGTTGCTAAAAGTGGAGAGGAAGAGAGGAAATGAGAGTAAGGGCTTAGTGATCTCTGGGGAAGGGAGTTGGCGCTTTGGTGGTGGATGAAGTGCACTTCACATCATAGGCTTTTGGAGATATGTGAAAATATACCCCTGAGAAAAACAAACTTGTAAAACAACATTTCTAATAAATAAATAAATGCATTTTTTCAGTGTGGTACTTACTATTCACTAGACCAATAGTCACCAAGTTTTGTTGAGTGTATATAAATTCTGCATAACTATTTTTTCCAGATTTAGCAGGAGCAACATAGACAGAGATAGAAAGAGAAAGAGAGGGAATCGGGCTGTAGCGCAGTGGGTTAAGCGCAGGTGGCGCAAAGCACAAGGACCGGCATAAGGATCCCGGTTCGAACCCCGGCTCCCCACCTGCAGGGGAGTCGCTTCACAGGCGGTGAAGCAGGTCTGCAGGTGTCTATCTTTCTCTCCTCCTCTCTGTCTTCCCCTCCTCTCTCCATTTCTCTCTGTCCTTTCAACAACGACAACAACAATAATAATTACAACAATAAAACAACAAGGGCAACAAAAGGGAATAAATAAATAAAATAAATAAATAAAAGAAAGAAAGAAAGAGAAAGAGACACCATAACAGCACTCTATTGCCCATGAAGCTCCTCCTTGAATGGTACTTTCATGTGGTAGGTGGGGGCTTGAACCTGGGTCTTCATACATGGTAACGTATGTAAAGTGTGCACTCTACTGGGTGAGCTATCTCCCAACTCCCCATGATAATTTTTTTTTTCCCTCCAGGGTTATTGCTGGGCTCGGTGCCTGCACCATGAATCCACCGCTCCTGGAGGTCATTTTTTTCCACCTTTTGTTGCCCTTGTTGTAGCCTCGCTGTGGTTATTATTGTTGCCATTGTTGATGTTGTTCGTTGTTGGATAGGACAGAGAGAAATGGAGAGAGGAGGGGAAGGCAGAGAGAGGGAGAGAAAGGCAGACACCTGCAGACCTGCTTCACCGCTTGTGAAGCGACTCCCCTGCAAGTGGGGACCTGGGAGCTCGAACCGGGATCCTTACGCTGGCCCTTGCGCTTTACGCCACATGCACTTAACCCACTGCACCACCGCCCGACCCCCCCCATGATAAATTTTTAAAGATGTCCTTTTTAAAAGTATTGATTTCTATTTCTGTTATTATTATCATTATCCAACAATGACAATAACAACAATAATTACAACAATAAGAAACAAGGGCAACAAAAGGGAATAAATTAATATTAAAAAAGAAATTAGTAACAAACTTCTATTACTACTGAACAATTAAATTTAGTGTATTGCACCAAAGTAAAAGACTCTGGGGTGGGGATGGGGAGAGAGTACAGGTCCTGGAAAAGGATGACAGAGGACCTAGTGGGTATTGTATTGTTATGTGGAAAATAAAACTGTTATGCATGTACAAACTATTGTATTTGCTATCGACTGTAAAACATTAATCCCCCAATAAAGAAATTAAAAAATAATAATAAAGTACAGAAGATTTACTAATGCTTTTCTTCATGGTTAATAGTTTATTATTGTATCCTTGTCTTGCCCTTTTTTAAGGTTCTACTAATAATTTTTTGCTGAAATGAGACCCTTATGAGGAATACTTATTGCACCTAGTCATACTAGTTCAGCTGGATAATATATTTCTTTACCCATTATAATTTTTAAAACAACTTCCTATCTTTTTTTTACATTCTTATTAGTGATTAATAGTGATTTACAAGATTATAAATTAGTAGGGTATAGTTCTATAACGCTCCCACCACCAAAGTATACCTTCCAATGAATCATAAAGGAAGCATAAGGGGCAGGGATAGATAGCATAATGGTTATTCAAAGAAACTCTCATGCCGGGAGTTTGGCAGTAGCGCAGTGGGTTAAGCGCACGTGGCGCAAAGTGCAAGGACCAGCGGAAGGATCCCAGTTCGAGCAGGGGAGCCACTTCAGGATTATTGCTGGGGTTCAGTGCCAGTACTAGGAATCCACCTTACCCAGAAACCATTTTCCTTTTTTTTTTCCCTTCTATCTTTGTTGATAGGACAGAGAGAAACTGAGAAGGAAGAGGGAGATAGAGAAGTAGAGGGAAAGACACCTGCAGACCTGCTTCACTGCTCATGAAGCTTCCCCCTCCAGGTGGGGGCTTGAACCCAAGTCCTTTCACACTAGTATGTGTGCTCAACTGGGTGCACCACTGTCCTGCCCCCTATTTCTAGGTTTTTAATGTTTTATTTATTTATTGGATAGGTTCAGAGAGGAAGAAAGACACCTGTAGCTTTGCTTCACTGCCTGTGAAGTTTCCAGTGCAGGTAGAGACTGGGTGCTTAAACCTAGATCCTTGCTCATTGTAACATATGTATTCAATTGCTGTGTCACCGCCTAGCCCCCATACATTTTTTTTTTAAAGATCTATTTACTAATGATAGATGGGAGGAAGGAGAACCAGAGCGTTGCTCTGGTACATGTGCTGCTGAAGACCAAACTCAGGAACCTCAGACAAACTTTAAAAGATGGAAGGAAGGGGCCGGCGGTAGCACAGCAGGTTAAACGCACATGGCGCAAAGTATAAGGACCGTGTTAAGGATAATTGTTCAAGCCCCTGGCTCCCCAACTGCGGGTGGCGAGGGGGGGCATCACTTCACAAGCAATGAAGCAGGTCTGCGGGTGTCTGTCTTTCTCTCCTCTCTTTGTCTTCCCGTCCTCTCTGGATTTCTCCAACAACACTGACAGCAATAACAGCAACGATAAACAACAAGGGCAACAAAAGGGAAAAAATAGCCTCCAGGAGCAGTGGATTGTAGTGCAGGTACTGAGCCCCAGCAATAACCCTGGAGGCAAAAAAAAAAAAAAAAAAAAAGATGGTGAGGAAGGGGGGGGGAGAAGGAGGGAGGGAGAAAGAGAAAGAAAGAGATACTACAGCACTAAAGAGCAGGGCTCAAATCTGTGTCATATACATGGCAAAGTAATCCTACTACCCAGTTGAACTATTCTGCCAGTTCCGTAGTGTTATTTTGGTTTTGTATTTGTTTTTTTTGTTGACCAGAGCACTCACTGCTCAACACTAGCTATTGGTGATGTCAGAGACTGAACATAGGACTTCTCTATGTTGCAGTTGTGGCTGCACTATTTCCTCAGCCCTAATAATGTTCTCAACATAATAAAACACATACGGAATTAAGATTTTTTTTTTTTGCCTCCAGGGTTATTGCTAGGGTTCAGTGCCTGCACCATGAATCCACAGCTCCTGGAGGCCATTTTTCCCCTTTTGTTGCCCTTGTTGTAGCCTTGTTGTGGTTATTATTGTTATTGTTGATGTCATTCATTGTTGGATAGGACAGAGAGAAATGGAGAGAGGAGAGGAAGACAGAGAGGGGGAAGAGAAAGACAGACACCTGCAGACCTGCTTCACTGCCTGTGAAGCGACTCCCCTGCAGCTGGGGAGCCCGGGGCTTGAACCAGGATCCTTAAGCCGGTCCTAGTACTTTGCACCACGTGTGCTTAACCGCTGCGCTACCGCACGACCCCCGGAATTAAGATTTTTTTTAAAGGGTGACAGGTTGCAAAATAATTTTTACTTTTTTAAAAAAATTTTAACTTTGTTATTGGACAGAGACAGAGAGAAAATGAGAGAGAAGGGGGAGATAGAAAGGAAGAGAGAGGGAGTCGGGCGGTAGCACAGTGGGTTAAGCTGGGTTAAGCGCAGATGGCGCTAAGCACAAGGTCCAGCGGAAGGATCCCAGTTCAAGCCCCCGGCTCCCCACCTGCAGGGGAATCACTTCACAGGCGGTGAAGCAGGTCTGCAGGTGTCTATCTTTCCCTCTGCCTTCCCCTCCTCTCTCCATTTTCTTTCTATCCTATCCAACAACAATGACATCAATAATAACTACAACAATAAAACAAGGACAACAAAAGGAATTAATTAATTAATTTTTTAAAGAAATTAATTAATTAATTAAAAAAAGAAAGGGAGATAGAGAGACACCTGCAGACCTGTTTCACCGCCTGTGAAGCCACTCTCTTGCAGGTGTGGAGCCAGGGGATTGAACCGGGGTACTGACCGGTCTTGCGCCACATGTGCTTAACCCGCTGCGCTACCGCCTGACTCCCAATAATTTTTAATTTTTATCTTCCCTGATGATGGTAAGATTATATTGCACTTTCATATGTAACAGATTAAAATTCCATTGTAGTTTTATTTGGAGAATTTTCAAACTTTCACAATTCTGTTCCAAACTGAATTTTTATAGGTGACATCATTTTCAGCAAAAAGGAAAAAAAATCAAAGAATGATAAACATTTTCAAATATGTTTTCAAATTATATTTCCTTTTGATAAGCAATTACTTTTCTATTCATTGTTAAAAAGTCATTGTTGGGGAGTCCAGGCGGTAGAGCAGCAGGTTAAGTACACTTGGCGCAAAGCACAAAGATCCTGGTTGGAGCCCCCGGCTCCACCACCTGCCAGGGGAGTTGCTTCACAGGCGGTGAAGCAGGTCTGCTGATGTCTATCTTTCTCTACCTCTCTCTGTCTTCCCTTCCTCTCTCCATTTCTCTCTGTCCTATCTAACGATGACATCAATAACAACAACAATTATAACAACAACAACAAAAAAAAAACAAGGGCAACAAAAGGGAAAATAAATAAATATTAAAGAAATTTTTTTAAAAAGTCATTGTTACCTTGAAGGAACTAGATAGTGTTATTTTTTTTCTGTTACCCAAAATATCTGCTAGCACTGCATTTTACAAAGAGCTATTTTTCAGCACAAAGGACAGGAAATTTAATACACTTTCCTCTTTGTAAAAGGAAAATGTGTAACTCCTCTTCATTTTGGCACCTCTTTTCAGCAAGTGCTACAAATTTTCAGTGCATCCCTCTGTGGTATGAGCAATTTTTATGACCATTCTAAATTTTTTGAGTTTTGCTTTTACTAAAATAACTAGACTAGGTAGTGCTGTCAAATGTTGGACCACTGAGTATAAGGTCCTGGGTTTGATCTCCACCATCATATATGCCTAAGCAGAGCTCTGGCTCTTTCTCATCATCAAAAAAATATTTTCATAAAGACAAATTTAAAAAAATAGATTGGTGATTATAGCCTATCAAACTTAGCACACTTTTGCTTGCACTTTCTTTTCATTTTAACTTGCCAACAACCTAGTACTTTTATTTGTTACTAATGAAACTGTATCCTAGATTATTCTAGTGAAATCAGTCCTACAAAAAAAGTTTTGTTTTCCCATGAAAATGTATTTTTATTAAGGAAGTCATTTATTATTGAAAGCAAAACCTCTCTAGAGTATCCTTTTCTTGATGGCTACAGGAAAACCATACTTCCTGCATTTCATTATTGACTCTTTTTTAAAGAATACCATAAACTGGGACATATTAGAAACACTTAAACTTTGTTCCCAATGAATAGGAACCTCCCATATAATTTGTTTTGGCATTCCTTTCAACATTTACCAGTATTTTTATAAGCATATTCTCTCTAGTATATGTTAAATAAGTAATGTGTTCTTAGTGTGTCTTCCCCCCCCCCCTCCGGTGTTATCTCTGGGGCTTGGTCACTGCACTATGAATCCACTGCTCCTGGCCAATTTTTCCTTTTTTTTTTTTTTTTTTTACTGTATAAGACAGAGAGAAATAGGGGAGATAGAGAAGGGGAGAGGAAGATAGACACCTGCAAACCTGCTTCACCACTTGTGAACTGACCCCCCTGCAGGTAGAGAGCTGAGGGCTTGAACTGGGATTCTTGTGCAGGTCCTTGCACTTCATACTACATGCGCTTAACCTAGTGTACCACCACCGGGACCCTTTAGTGTGTGTCTTTTTAAAAATTCTGTGAATTATTTTAGTTAACTGTGGCAGGAAATAAATATGTCCCCAGTGGTATGAGGGCTTTTTGTTTTGTTTTCTTTTTTGGGATTGTTTTGGTTTTTATTTTTCTATTTTTGTTGTTGCTATTTTTGTTTTGTTTTCACTGTTAAGAAATCTCAGAAGTCTAAATATTTGCCATTTAATCTAGTGAAGTACATTAATATTACATATTATTGAACATTACATAATTTGTTTATTTATTTATTTATTTATTTTACCAGAGCACTGCTCAACTTTGGCTCACGGTGGTGCTAGGGATTGAACCTGGGTTCTGCAAGCCAATGGCCCACAAAAAAGGGCAGGAACAGCTATTCTCATATCTGACATGATAGACTTTAAAATAGATAAAAATTTTAAAAGATAGGGATGGGCATTACTTAATGCTCAGAAGACCAAGTCAATCAAGAGGACTTAATAATTATTAACATCTATGTACCCACTGAGAAGCCATCTAAATATATCAAACATCTAATGAAAGAGCTACAGCAATATATTAACAGAAACACAGTCATAGTAGGGAACTTCAACACCCCACTCTCTCAACTTGACAGATCACCCAGGCAGAAAGTCAATAAAGAAATGAGGGAGCTAAATGAGGAGATAAATAAACTAGAACTACTGGACATTTTCAGAGTCATTCAACCCAAGAAACTAGAATAAATAAGTTCACATGGGTCATTCTCAAGGATAGACCACATGTTAGGCCACAAAGACAGAATAAGCAAATTCAAGAGCATTGAAATCATCCAAAGCATCTTCTCAGACCACAGTGGAACTAAACTGACACTTAACAATCAACAAAAGATTAGTAATAGTCCCAAAATGTGGAAGCTCAATCGTAAACTTCTTAACAACCTCTGGGTCAAAGAGGAAATCAAGGAAGAAATCAAAATGTTTTGAGAGTTCAATGAAAATGAAGACACAAGCTATCAAAATATTTGGGACACAACTAAGGCAGTACTGAGAGGGAAGTTCACAGCCATACAAGCACACACTAGGAAACAAGAAAAAGCACAAATAAACAACCTGATTGCACATCTTAAAGACCTAGAAGAAGAAGAACAAAGAAACCCTAAAACAACCAGAAGGACAGAAATAACTGAAGTTAGGGCAGAAATAACACTGAAAATAAGAAAACCATTCAAAAGTGTTGGATAGTATGCCAGCTCCCCCAGGCTTCTGCTTAACCATATGCCTATATAGGGATAGATTTAATCCCATTCAAAGCTTTGGTCTATTTACATAAATCACTTTTACATTTACATAAAGCACTCCAGGGCATTGGTGGTTCAGTGATAGGATTCTCGCCTGCTCCGCCCCCTCCTTGTCACACTCTGATTTTCACCAGTCACTTTTCTCTCCACCCTCTCTATGTCACATCCTGTTTCCACCCTACTTGGCAAGTATATATAAAGACAGCCATTGTGAGTTTTAGGGTACTTGAGTTTAGCTTAGCTCATCTTAGATTGTGCTGCGTCCTGCATGAATAAAGAGATACTGCCTACAGCTCAACCATGAGTCCCTGGTCATCTGTTACCCGCCTGTGAAGCCAGCCCAGCGAAAACAACATAACCCATCGAAAACAACACAAAAGATGAATGAAAGTTGATCAAAGAATGTTGGTTCTTCAAAAGAGTGAGCAAAATTGACAAAGCAGACTCACAAAACAAAAAAGGGAGAAGACCCAAATAAATTGGATCATAAATGAAAGAGGAGATATCACAACATGGGCTGAAACATGCAGAAGAATGAAACTGAACCACTATATTTCACCAAATACAAAAGTAAATTCCAAGTGGATCAAGGACTTGGATGTTAGACCAGAAACTATCAGATTCTTAGAGGAAATATTGGCAGAACTCTTTCCTGCATAATTTTTAAAGACATCTTCAGTGAAACAAATCCAATTACAAAGAAGACCAAGGCAAGTATAAACCTATGGGACTATATCAAATTAAAAAGCTTCTGCACAGCAAAAGAAACCAATACCCAAACAAAGAGATCCCTCACAGAATGGGAGAAGATCTTTACATGCCATACATCAGACAAGAGTTTAATAACCAAAATATATAAAGAGATTGCCAAAATCAACAAAAAGAAAACAAATGACCCCATCCAAAAATGGGGGGAGGACATGGACAGAATATTCACCACAGAAGAGATCCAAAAGGCCGAGAAACACATGAAAAAATGCTCCAAGTAATTGATTGTCAGAGAAATGCAAATAAAGACAATGAGATATCACTTCACTCCTGTGAGAATGTCATACATTAGAAAAGGTAGCAGCAACAAATGCTGGAGAGGTTGTGGGGTCAAAGGAACCCTCCTGCACTACTAGTGGGAATGTCAATTGGTCCAAACCCTGTGAAGAGCAGTCTGGAGAACTCTCAGAAACCTAGAAATGGACCTACCCTATGATCCTGCAATTCCTCTCCTGGGGATATATCCTAAGGAACCCAACACACCCATCCAAAAATATTTGTGTCTACCTATGTTCTTAGCAGCACAATTTGTAATAGCCAAAACCTGGAAGCAACCCAGGTGTCCAACAACAAATGAGTGGCTGAGCAAGTTGTGTATATATACACAATGGAATACTACTCAGCTATTAAAAACAGTGACTTCACCATTTTCAGCCCATCTTAGATGGAGCTTAAAAAAATTATGTTAAGTGAAATAAGTCAGAAACAGAAGGATGAATATGGGATGATCTCACTCTCAGGCAGAAGCTGAAAAACAAGATCAAAAGAGAAAACACAAGTAGAACCTGAACTGGACTTGGTGTATTGCACCAAAGTGAGGATTCTGGAGTGAGGGTGGGGGAAGAGTACAGGTCCAAAAAGGATAACAGAGGACCTAGTGGGGGATGTATTGTTATGTGGAAAACTAAGAAATGTTATGCATGTACAAACTATTCTATTTACTGTTGAATTTAAAACATTAATCTTCAATAAAGAAGTTTAAAAAATTTTTTTTCCAGGTTCAATCAGTGCTAAGCAGTGCTCTAATGTCCTGGGAGTAGCACAGTGGACTTACTAGGTTTTGAAGCTTGAGGTCCTAAATTCAATCCCAGGCATAACATGTGCCAGGATGATACTCCAGTTCTTATTCTCTCTTTCTCTCTCACTCCCATTGATAAATAAATAAATCTTTAAAATAATAATAAGGTTATAACAGGGAGTCATGTGATAGCTCACCTAGTATCGTATATACTTTAGCATGCCTGAGGCCCTGGGTTTGAGCTAGCCACTGCATGGGAGCACCTGCATGAAGGGAACTTCATGAGCAGTGGAACAGTCCTGTGCTTTCTTACCTTACTTCTCCATCTCTGACTCTTATCACTGTATTAAAAGGGGTTGGGGGCTGCAGGTTAATTGCACATAGTGCAAAGCTCAAGGACCCGTGCAAGGATCCTGGTTCAAGCCCCAGGCTCCCCACCTTTAGGGGAAGTGGTTAAGCAGATCTGCAGGTATCTTTCTCTCCCCCTCTCTGTGTCCCCCTCCTCTTTCAATTTCTGTCTGTCCTATCCAACAACAATGACAGCAGCAGCAACAACAACAATGAAAATAAATGGCCACCAGGAGCAGTGGATTTGTAGTACCAGCACTGAGCCCCAGAGATAACCCTGGAGAAAAAAACAGAGGAGTGGGGGGGGTGTCTGCCAGGAACAGTGGCATTGTGCAGGTGTCAAGTCTCAGAAAAAAAATATTAAATATCTTGAATATTCCACCTTGCATAGTACACATCTGTGTCATATATATATATATGATTTCTGCCCCCAAACCACTACTCAGTACTGGCTTAAGGTGGTACTGGGAATTGAACCTGGGAATTCAGAGCCTCAGGCATGAAAGTCATTTGCATAGCCGTTATGTTGTCTTTCCAGTCCTATATTTTTTATTTTTTTATTGGGGAATTAATGGTTTATAGTATAATGTCATTGACATATTATATGCTTTAGTATAAATTATAGTATCTTCCAACTAAAAAGTAAGTTGCAGAAGGGTAGAAACTGTTTTGCTTAACATTATTTATCTCCAGGGTCTAAAATGTGCTAGATGATCAATAATATATGCTGAAATAATTAATTCAATTCATATTAAAAAGAAAGACATTTTATAAAAACTCTTGGCCCTAATAAATACAGTACTTCATACTATTTTCAGAGTAATTTCCCTTGCTCATTTACTATCCTCCAGTTACTGAATCATGCCCACAGCACTAGTTGTGCAAATAAACAGCCAAAATGGTAAGCATTTTGTGTTACACTCATCTCTAGTTGGACCACGTTAAAACAAACGAAACTGGGAGTTGGGCAGTAGCACAGCAGCTTAAGGGCACTTGGGGCAAAGTGCAAGGACAGGCTTAAGGATCCCGGTTCGAGCCTCCAGCTCCCCACCTGCAGGGTAGTCACTTCACAAGCAGTGAAGTAGGTCTGCAGGTGTCTGTATTTCTCTCCTCCTCTCTGCCTTTCCCTCCTCTCTCCATTTCTCTCTGTCCTATCCAACAATGAAGACAGACAACAATAATAATTACAACAATAAAGCAACAAGGGCAACAAAAGGGAATAAATAAATAAGAAGAAAAAAACGAAACTGAACTTTCAAAGAAATAAGACTAAAACTACCATCTTTCTTGGGCATACGTATGAATCCTCACTCAGAACTCAGTGAATCTGGTTCAAGTCACAGCCCTCCTGACTCCATGAAGGAGCCAGGGCACAATGACCTGACATGATCTTCATCAGCCATCAATGATGCACAAAAGAACAACAGATCCATGAGGTCTCAACCCCAGTTTCCAGAAGAATGGGTTAATGGGATAAATAGAAAAATCAAATCAGGAGTCGAGCGGTAGTGCAGCGGGTTAAGCACAAAGTGCAGGGACCGGCATAAGGATTTCGGTTGGAGCCCCGGCTCCCCACCTGCAGGGGAGTCGCTTCACAGGCGGTGAAGCAGGTCTCCAGGTGTCTATCTTTCTCTTCCTCTCTCTGTCTTCCCCTCCTTTCTCCATTTTTCTCTGGCCTAAGAACAACAATATCAATACCAACAACAACAATACCTATAACAACAATAAAAAACAAGGGCAACAAAAGGGAAAATAAATAAATTTTAAAAATGTAAAAAAAAAAAGAAAATGCATTTTAGAAAAGAAAAATAAAATTGCTTGGTTTCTTCAATGCATGGATAATACAGAGTCATGAATAATACTGTTACTTTATTGTAGAATTCCTTAGATATCACTTGTAACCTCTCGCATACTTACAGTATATGAAATCTCTACACCATAACACTGCCCAGCAGCCTTCTTCTGGACAATTTTTTCATTCTTCTATTATTAATATTACCAGAGCATTGCTCAGCTCTGGCTTATGGTGGTGCTGGGGACTGAACATTGGACCTTGGAGCCTCAGGCACAAGAGATCCTCTTGGTATAACCATTATGCTATCTCCACAGCCCTCATTCTTCTACTTTAAGAAACACTGGAAAGAGGGAGAGCGAGCCAGAGAGAAGTGACAGACACCACAGCTCTACTCCACCACCCATGGATCTTTCTTGGTACATCAATGGTGATTTGGGGTGGTGCAGAGGCTTGAACCCAGGCCCTTTACCATGGTAAAGCTAATGTTATATTGGGTGAGCTATCTCTCAAATCCCCAATCAATACTATCTTTGAATGTCTTTTTAACCATTTTTAATATGGAATGCTTATCAAAAAATTGTTACATACCACAAAGTTAAGTGGGAAATGATTATGAAAAGTAGTTAATTCTATAGTGCACACCAACAACTACCATTTGTTGGCTTTCAATATGTGAATTTAAGGGTGAGAAAAGTTTCATTACTTAGAGTAATATATTCATAACTGAGAATGTAATCTACTTAATCTTTCTTATCATCTAAATTTTCACATCATCAATCCACAAGCAATCATCTATAATTATTTGTAATCACCTGATTTCTAACTTATACCAAGTGTGATTAGCAGTGACACTGTATTTGTCTCTTTCATCATCATGATACAATGTATTTTCTAATGAAAACAGTGGCTTAGGGAGTCGAGTGGTAGTGCATTGGTTTAAGCGCACGTGGCGCAAAGCTCAAAGACCGGCGTAAGTATCACGGTTCGAGCCCCGGCTCCCTACCTGCAGAGGTGTTGCTTCATAGGGGGTGAAGCAGGTCTGCAGGTGTTTATTTTTTTCTCCCCCTTTCTGTCTTCCCCTCCTCTCTCCATTTCTCTCTGTCCTATCCAACAACTATAACAACAACAATAACTAGAACAATAAAAAAACAACAAGGGCAACAAAAGGGAATAAATAAATAAAATAAATATGAAAAAAAGAAAACAGTGGATTAGGTGCAATTTGATGCTAATATTGCTCAGATGTTATGGCAATCATTGTCAGATCTATGTTTATAATGCTTGACATAACTCAGGATATAGTATTATCTGGCAAGAAAATTTAATACTTAGAAAATTAAATTCAGGGAGTCAGACTGTAGCTCAGCAGGTAAAGTGCAGGTGGCGCAAAGCACAAGGATGGCATAAGGATCCTGGTTCGAGCCCCCGGCTCCCCACCTGCAAGGGAGTCCCTTCACAAGTGGTAAAGCAGGTCTACAGGTGTCTGTCTTTCTCTCCCCCTCTGTGTCTCCCCTTCCTCTCTCCATTTCTCTCTGTCCTATCCAACAACGAACAACATCAATAACTACAACAATAAAGACAACAAGGGGCAACAAAAAGGAATAAATAAATAAATATTTAAAAAAAGAAAATTAAATTCAGCCTCTTAGTAATTATTTTTCTAAGTCAGCAGAAGAACATTAAACAATATATAAATAAAAAAGTAGACAATAGTAGGGATAGCATTAGTATCTGAGTCTAAGGGCTAAACGTTCTGGAAAGCTTATAAAACAGAAGAATATTCATTTCTTTTACAGCTTAGCTCAGACAGCTTGTATTATATATCACATTAAAAAAAAAAAAAATCTAAGGGTGGTCCAGGAGGTGGCGCAGTGGATAAAACATTGGATTCTCAAGCATGAGGTCCTGAGTTCGGTCCCCAGCAGCACATGTACCAGAGTGATGTCTGGTTCTTTCTCTCTCTCCTCCTCTCTTTCTCATAAATAAATAAATAAAATATTTTTTAAAATTCTAAGGATATCAAAATTAGTCATCTAGTCTGTATTTCACGTGAATTTGCACTCTTGTTCTCTCTTTAAAGTTTGTGTGTGTATGTGTGAGAGGGTGAGAGGGAGAGAGAGGGAAAGAAAGGGGGGAAGGGAGAGAGAGAGAGAGAGAGACTCCTGTGTATCATTCTACCACTCCTGGGCTGACATTTTCATTTTTTCTATTTCAGGTAGAAGAAAACTGACTGAAAAGGAGGGAGACAGTAAGGGAGAGAGATACCACAGTAGCACTATACCCCCTACAGAATTTTCCCTGATGCCTAGATATCCCATGATATGTGATGTATGTGATGCAAGGGGATAGGATTCAGGACCTTGCTCATGGAAAGGCATGCTTCCTACCAAGATATATCCTGGATCCTCAATAATTCTATTCTATTCCATTCTGTTCCACTCCACTCCATTCTACTTTTATTTTTACCAGAGCTGTGTGTGTGTGTGTGTGTGTGTGTGTGTGTGTGTGTGTATGTGTGTGTGTGAGAGAGAGAGAGAGAGAGAGAGAGAGAGAGAGAGAGAGAGAGAGAAGAGAGAGAGACTAGTAGGGGTTTACAAGATTTAAGGTTATAGGTTATAGTCCCAGACTGCACCCACTACCATAGTTCAGTGAGTTCTTTGTCCCTATCATCCCAATGATAGCCACCATAGTTCCCATAATCTCAGAAACAGCTTGTTTACTTGTTTGTTTTGTAAATTCATATGCTTCAGTTCTCAGGATTCCACATATGACTGAAACCATTTGGTAGTTGTCTTTCCCCTTTATTTATTTTGCTAAGAATAATTACCTTCAGTTCCATCCATTTTGCCCCAAAGGAAACAATATCACCTTTTTGATTGCAGAGTAGTACTCTATGGAGTAAATATTCCGTAACTTTTTTAAAAGATTTTATTTATTTATTAATGAGAAAGATAGGAGGAGAGAGAAAGAACCAGACATCACTCTGGCACATGTGCTACTAAGGATCGAACTCAGGACCTCATGCTTGAGAGTCCAAAGCTTTATCACTGCACTACCTCCCAGACCACCCATAACTTCATTTTTTTAATTGTTATTAATACTTTGTTACAAGATTGTAAGATTACAATGTATAGTTTGGGGCTGAGTGCTATCATACCAAGTTAAGTGCACATAATACAAAGTGCAAGGATCCTGGTTCTAGCCCCCAGTTCCCTACCTGCAGAGGGGGTCACTTCACAAGTGGTGAAGCAGATCTTCAGGGATCTATCTTTTTCTTCCATTCTCTATCTCCCCTTCCTCTCACAATTTCTGTTCTATCCAGTGGAGGGGGGGAAAAAAAGAAGAAAATTAAAAATGGCCTCCAGGAGCAGTGAATTCGTAATGCCTGCACTGAGCCCCAATGACAACCCTGGAGGCCAAAAATAACATATATTTCCACATAACACTCACTACCAAAGTTCTGTATCCTCACCCTCCCAAACATAACCACCATAGTTCTTATAAGTCTTACAGTTTGCTTGTTTCTGTTTTGTTTGGATTTTTTTTTTCTGGCAAGTTCATGTAAATCAGATCTCTACATTCCACTTGAGTGGAACGATCTGGTAGCTTTCTTTCACTCTTTGCTTATTTTGCTAAGCATAATTACCTCCAGTTCCATCCATTTTATCCCAAAGAAACAATATATTTTTGATTGCAAATATAGAGGAAATATTCTATAACTTCTTTATTCAGTCATCTGTCAGTGGGTTTTTAGGCTATTTTTACTCACTGGCTATCATTAATAATGCAGCTATGAACTTGAATTAGTGTTTTCATGTCCTTTGGATAAATGCCAGGCATGAAAGTCTTTTGCATAACTGTTATGCTATCTCCCCCACTCTCTCTTAAATAAATGTTTATTAATGAGAAAGGGTAGAATATCACTCTGGCACATGTAATGCTGGAAATCAAACTGGCGACCTCATGCTTTTAAGTCCAATGCTTTAGCTAATCCATCTACTCAACTGTCTTTTTAAACTTAGACTCTACTACTTTGTGTGAGTGATTTACTTCATCTCCCTAGTTTCCACCTCCTGCCTGTTATACATACCTAATCCTATTTTCTCTTTTTTCAGTCATCATTTTCCACAATTAAAGGGTTCAGTAGACATCACTCCTGTAATCTCTTATAGCAAGCAGTGTAAATGGCCCAACTGTTGGAACCTGAACACCTACAATGTGGCAAGCATTATGCTAGGCATCCTATATTTACAATGTAAATATTCATAAACCTCCTAAAAGGGAGATAGGTAAAATAAGTTTAGAGAAATTAAATAACTTTCTTAAAATCATACACCTAGGGAGTCGGGCAGTAGCACAGCGGGTTAAGCGCATGTGGTGCAAAGCACAAGGACCAGCAGAAGGAGACCCCGGCTCCCTATCTGCAGGGGAGTCGCTTCACATGTGGTGAAGCAGGTCTGCAGGTGTCTTATCTTTCTCTCTCCCTCTCTGTCTTCCCCTTCTCTTTCCATTTCTCTCTGTCCTATCCAACAACGATGACATCAATAACAACAGTAATAACTAGAACAATAAAACAACAAGGGCAACAAAAGGGAATAAATAAATATTTTTAAAAATTTTAAACAATCATATACCTCCTTTTGAGTGATAACTGCCTTTTATGATTATGCTGGGGGGGGGGAGGCCTCATCATTTAGAAACCCAAAGGGTAATATTTACAAGTCAAACAAAGACTTGACTGTTATTCTCTTATTTAAAGAAGTAAATTGATTTATTGTCATAGCAATCAACATCCTAAATTTCTCTTTTTAGTCTTCATCATGCTTCTCTGTTTAATATCAGTTATGGCCCTAATTCATACTAGAGAGCCAGAAACTAGTTTTTCAAACTCTGGATTTTCTCTCTTCTAATTTCATTTAGTGTAGCTATTTTATCATTGAGTATTTGTTTGGTTTTTGTTGTTGTTGTTGTTGTTTGTTTTTTTTGTTTCTCCCAAAATTTGGCAGGAAGAAAATGTAAATCATTTAATTTGTCACTTTTATTCAACTATGTAAAGGTTTTTTTGAAATAGGTGGCATTTAACGGCTATCATGTTTTTCATTTTCATTACTAGTCCTGCCTCTTCCCCAATTAATTTTTTTTAATTTTTATCCTAAACTAAAAAGGTAATAATAAAGTATATTTTAAAACTGTAGGAGGTTTGGACTGGCAAAATAGCTTACTTGAATTGTGTGTTGTTTTGGCATGTACATGACCCAGGTTCGAGTTAGGCCCCCATCATATTGAAGGAAATGTGGGTGCTATTCTCCCTTGTTCTCATTCTCTCTCTCTCTCTCTCTGCCTCCAAAGTCATCACTGGGGTTCAGTGCCAGCACTATGAATCCACTGCTCCTGGTGGCCACTTTTTCTATTTTATTGGATAGAAATGAGAGAAATTGAGAGCATAGGCCTACATAGGGAGAGAAAGAAAGACACCTGCAGATCTGCTTCATTGCCTGTGAAGCGATCCCCCTGCAGGTGGGGGACGGAGGCTCAAACTGGAATCCTTGCCGGGATCCTTGCACTTTGTACTATGTGCACTTAAACTGGTGTGCTACCGCCAGCCCCTCTCACTCTCATTCTCTAGCTTGGCATGGAGACTGGTATAAACTAGCTGGCACTTAGTACAAAATGTTCTCGGCACCACCCTATGCTTTCAGTCCACCACTCTATGGTTTCAGTGGCAGTCTTATTGACATACTTTGCTAAGAAGTAATCTTTACATAGTAGAAGTACACATGCCTCAGTGTAGGCCTTACCTAATTAGGAGACCTAGTGGCTCTGGAATTTGGGAGTTGGAGGAAAACTATGATGCTTAGGGCTGGAGCCAGGTTATAAACAAATTATAAGCATAATTTTAAAATAAATTCTTCAAATGTGTGCTGTTAGACCAAGGTCTTAAGGACTAATTAGTCAAATGAGGTAGGGAGTCAGAGACAGGCTGCAATGGAGCTTGAAGATATAGCAATTCTTTTAAGATGTGTTCTGCCAAAGAGGGAAATAGCATTGCTTTGTACATCCTGTATGCTTATATTAGCCCACACCCACAAATACAAGACACTATGCCAAATGTACTTCTATGGCATGAATTTCAATCCTGAAATACTGCTCTCAAATGACAGTTCATTTTTTATTAGTGACTTACAAGATTATAAAATAATAGGGGTATAGTTTCACACCACTCCCACCACCAAATTTCTGTGCCCTCATCCCCCACATGATAACCACTATAGTTCTTCCAGGATCTTAGATATGGATTGATTCCCCCCCATGTTTATGTTTTAGTTCTTGATATTCCACATATGAGTGAAATCATCCAGTAGTTGTTCTTCACTTCCTTACTTACTTCACTAAACATAATCACTTCCAGTTTCATCCATTTTTGTCCCAAAGGGCACAACATTTTTTTTTGTAGATGTGATTAACATTCACAAGCAGAAGACGCTAAGTTAAAATTAAAAAGGGGGGGGAGTGGAGACAGTTGGTGGCATGCCTGGTTAAGAGCACATATTATCATGTACAAAGACCTGGGTTCAAGCCCTGTTCCCCACCTGCATGGAGAAACTTCACAAGTGATGGAGCTGTGCTGGAGGTATTTACCTTTGTCTCTCCCTCTCTCCCTCCCCCTCTCAGTTTCTCTCTGTCTTTATCCAAAATAAATACATGATAAAAGTAAGTACAAAATCACACCCCTGAAATCATTTTGTAAACACTCTGTTAAAACAATAATTTAAAAAAGGAGGAAAGAATGTAAATACAAGTTAAGTTGTAAAATTCTCCTCCCACATCTCAAGAGTCATCTTGCATTTATTTCACTTTAAGATCATTCCTTAAACTATTTTCCAGTAGACAGTGTACAGAGGTCATTCCATAGTTCACATCTTACAATGCAAGAAAGGCACTTCTTTCTTTTCGTTTTTTTAAATTCTCATTAAGCCAAATACTTTTTCTCTTTAAAATGCATGCTTTAGAAGTGTCAAAAGACTGTTCAGGGAGTTGGGTGGTAGCACAGCCTGTTAAGCGCATGTGGTGCAAAGCATAAGACCTGGAGTAAGAATCCCGGTTTGATCCCCCAGCTCCCCACCTGTAGGGGAGTCTCTTCACAAGCAGTGAAGCAGGTCTGCCGGTGTCTGTCTTTCTCCTCCTCTCTGCCTTCCCACCTCTCTCCATTTCTTTCCGTCCTATCCAACAACAATGACATCAATAACAACAACAATCACTACAACAATAAAACAACAAGGGCAACAAAAATAAATAAATATTTTTAAAAATTAAAAAAAAACTGTTCAATGACAATTTAGAACACCTAATAGAAGTGAACCAAATAAGCTCCTAATTCAGTTGGTTTATCACTCTGGTGAACACTGCTAACCACAGAAGATCTCAATAACTGTACTTTCTTTTCTTTTCTTTTCTTTTCTTTTCTTTTCTCTTTTCTTTCCTTTTGTTTTTAACCAAAGCACTGCTTAGCTTTGGATTATGGTGGTGCAGGGGATTAAACCTAGCTAGGACTTTGGAGCTCAAGTAGGAGAGTCTGTTTGCATAACCACTATGCTATCTATCCCCTGCCCAATACCTGTACTTTCTAGTGATTTTTATTTGTAGTCATATGGATTTCATTTATATCCCAAATGGGCCATTGATTTTAAATAGAAGATAAAAGGAAATATTATTGAATTATTAGTTAAAAGGAAATGCATCAAAACTCGCTATTCTGTGTGCATGTGTGGGTTTTGTTTGTTTGTTTGTTTGGATGGGACAGAGAGAAATTGAGAGATGATGAGGAAATTGAGAAAGGGAGAGAGACACCTGCAAACCTGCTTTACTGCTGCAGGTGGGGAGTGGAGGCTCCAACTCAGGTCCCTGAGCTTGGTAATACGTGTGCTTAACATGGTGCACCACTGCCAGACCCCCTAGTTTTTGTTTTGTATTTTGTTTTTTAATTGCCACCAGGGTTACTGCTAGAGCAGAATCCACTGCTCCTGGTGGCCTTTTTTTTTTCCTTTACCCCCACCTCTTTCATTTCTTTTTTATTAGATAGAACAGAAATTGAGATGGGGGTGAGACAAAAGGTGGGGGAGAACTGCAGACCTGCTATTCTGTGGGAAGCAGTGGCTCAAACCAAGTCCTTGAACATGTTAAGGTGTGATTTTAACCAGCTGTGCCACCACCTGCTCCCCACCCCACCCCCTTTTTTTATAGAGAAGCAGAGAGTGAAAGAGACTACACACTGAAGTTTCCTTTAGTACAGTGGAGGCCAGGCTCAAACCTGAGTCAAGTACATGGCAAAGGAGTATGCTCAGTGAGCTTTATCACCAGACCTACACTAGGTCTTATTAACCTTGAAATTCTAGACATTATTATTTTTTTGCAATTCACATATCATGGCATTTAAATATTACAAAATTAGGGAGTCGGGTTGTAGTGCAGCATTTTAAGCGCAGGTGGCGCAAAGCACAAGGACTGGCGTAAGGATCCCGGTTCCAGCCCTCGCTCCCCACCTGCAGGGGAGTCGCTTCACAGGCGGTGAAGCAGGTCTGCAGGTGTCTATCTTTCTCTACCCCCTCTGTCTTCCCCTCCTCTCTCCATTTCTCTCTGTACTAGCCAATAACAACGACAACAATAATAACTACAACAATAAAACAACAAAGGCAAAAGGGAATAAATAAATATTTTAAAATTACAAAATTAAATGTTCATGTGTTTATTCTGCTTGAAAATTACCTTTTTCTAGTATTATGATTCCTGGCATTATAACAAAACAGCAATCTACTATCTATAATATGATTAGCCACAGTGAGCTATTTCATTGGCCCAACAATTCTGTATTTTTGATTTGAGGCAATTCCTCTCTCTCTCTCTCTCTCTCTCCCACACACACACACACACACACACACACACACACACACACACACATTTTTTTGCCTCCGGTGTTATTGCTGGGGCTCGGTGCCCGCACTATGAATTCACTGCTCCTGGAGGCCATTTTTCCCATTTTGTTGCCCTCGTTGTCGTACATCCATATATTTTCTTACTGCATCATTTAGATCTTACTTTTTTCATTTAGAGCATGAAAAAAGGAGAAATACCATAATCACTACACACAACTTGGCTAGTCATTAACTGAATAAAATGAAGTTATAGTTCCCCATACTTCGTTTACAAATAAAAACTTGAAGACTTTGTTGTTTGTAAACAAGTTACAAAAATTATAAACATAATAAACATACTTTTAAAACAAAATTTTAACTAAATATCAGTCATGACCATTTTGCTCAGCTTTTTGTTTTTTGTTTTTTCCACCAGGGTTATCAAGAGGGCTTGGTTCCAGCAGGAGGAACACATGCTCCTTGCAGCCATTTTTTTTTTTTTTTTTTACATTTTGTTTGATAGGTCAGAGAGAAATTGTGAGGAGAAGGAAATAGAAAGAGGGGCTGAGCATTAGCACAGAGGGTTAAACGCACATGGCTCGAAGCCAAAGACCCATGTAAGGATCCAGTTTGAGCCCTGGACTCCCCACCTACAAGGGGGTTGTTTCACAAACAGTGAAGCAGGTCTGCAGGTGTCTGTCTTCTCCTCCTCTTCTGATTTCTCTCTATCCTATATAACAACAAGGGCAATAAAACTGGGAAAAATGCAGGCACTGAGCCCCAGAGATAACCCTGGAGGCAAAGAGAGAGGGAGAGGGAGGTGGGAAGGGGAAGGGAGGAGAAGAAGAGTGAGGAGGGGATGGGAGGAGGGGGAGGGGAAGGGAGACCTGCAGGTCTGCTTCACTGCTTGTTAAGTATCTTCCCTGCTGGTTGGGGGCAGGGCTCAAATTGAAGTCCTTGAAATTCAACCAAGACTGTCAGTGCCTGGCCCCCATCGTTTGTTTTTGTTTTGTTTTGTTTTTAACCAGAGCACTGTTCAGTTCTGGTTTATGGTAGTGCTGGGATTGAACTTGGGAACGCAAAGCCTTAAGCATGGAAGTCAGTTCAAATAACCATTATGCTGTCTTTCTAGCCCATTAAATGATTACAAATCATGCTTTTCTTTTTTTTTTTAATAGTCTATTTATTTTGGAGAGAGAAATTGAGGGGGGGATGTAGAGAAGAGGGGGTAACAAGAGACACATGTAGCACTATTTCAAAGCTCTTGAAGCTTTGCCTCTGCAGGTGGGAGGCAGACACATGAACCCCGGCCACTGTGCACTGTAATATTTGCACTCAACCAGGTGCACCATTGCCAGACCCTACAGTTTATAATCAAGTGAAACAGTTTTATTACATGTTAAACAGGAAAAGTTGCCAAAAGATAAAAGTCTAATAGGGAGAAGTTTCTCATATGTATAATTTTTTTTACTTTTGCTGAGGACAAAAATAACAAAATGTTGAATGGATTCACAGAAGTAAAAGGAGCTGGGGGCAGGCGGTGGCACCCCTGGTTAAGCACACACATTATGCATAAGGTTTAAGCTCTTGGTCCCCTCCTGCAAGGGGGAAAGCTTCATGAGAGGTGAAGCAGTGCTATAGTTGTCTTTCCCCTATCTTCCCCTCCCCTTTCAATTTTTCTCTTCTATCTAGTTATAAGTTGATAAAATATTTTTTAAAAAATAATGTTGAGGTTCCCACTTCTGGACTGTGGGCACCTCCTCCCCGCACTGGGTGAGGACCCCTGGCTCACACAGACATGGCTTCAGGTGCTGCCACCACCCCCGTGAAATCGGAATAATTGATGGAACAGGCCTGGATGATCCAGAAATCTTAAAGGAAGAACTGAAAAATATGTGGATACTCCTTTTGGCAAGCCCTCTGATGCCTTAATTTTGGGGAAGATCAAGAATGTTGATTGTGTCCTCCTTGCAAGGCATGGCAGGCAGCATACCATCATGCCCTCCAGAGACAACTACAAGGCCAACATCTGGGCCCTGAAGGAGAAGGGCTGTACACATGTCATAGTGACCACAGCCTGTGGCTCCGAGGGAAGAGATCCAACCTGGCGTCATACCACCAAAAGAGCTCAGACCTTCTATGATGGAAGTCATTCCTGTGCCAGAGGAGTTTGCCATATTCCAGTGGCTGAACCATTCTGCCCCAAAACAAGAGAGGTCCTTATAGAGACAGCTAAGAAGCCATTCAAAAGGGACAATGGTCACAATTAAGGGACCTAGTTTTAGCTCCCGGGCAGAAAGCTTCATGTTTCGCACCTGGGGAGCGGATGTCATCAACATGACCACTGTCAGTGCCAGAGGTGGTTCTTGCTAAGGAGGCTGGAATTTGCTATGCAAGTATTGCCATGGCAACTGATTATGATTGCTAGAAAGAGCATGAGGAAGTGGTGTCAGTGGACCGGGTCTTAAAGACCCTGAAAGAAAATGCAAATAAAGCCAAAAGTTTACTCCTTACTACTATACCTCAGATAGGATCCATGGAATGGTCAGAAACTCTCCACAACCTGAAGAATATGGCCCACTTTTCTGTTTTATTACCAAGACATTAAAATCACATGCTTGCTCAGAAGACAAGATGACTTTCTCATTCCAATCATGTTAGGAACTTCTGTTTCACTTCAAAAACCATGGAGAAGACAGGCACTTTTCATGCCCTTGTCCACAAAGGAAGACCATTCATTCGATGAAACAGTGCAAGTATCAGGGATGCCTTTCAAAGGATTTCGGTTGCTTCAAGAAACAGAAGAAAAGCTATGGCCAACAAACAAATGAGAAGACTCTCACACTTTGGGGTCGTGGGGGAGAACTCTCACTGTTTTACATTTCCTCTGTTAAATTTGTTTTAAAAAATAATAAATGGAACTCTTAGGTTTTTTTTTTTTTCTTCCAGGGTTATTGCTGGGCTCGGTGCCTGCACCATGAATCCACCGCTCCTGGAGGCCATTTTTCCCCCTTTTGTTGCCCTTGTTGTTGTAGCCTCGTTGTGGTTATTATTATTGCCATTGTTGATGTTGTTCATTGTTGGATAGGACAGAGAGAAATGGAGAGAGGAGGGGAAGACAGAGTGGGAGAGAAAGACACCTGTGAAGCGACTCCCCTGCAGGTGGGGAGCTAGGGGCTTGAACAGGGATCCTTACACGGGTCCTTGCGCTTTGTGCCACTGCGCCACCACCCGACCCCTTCTTAGGTATTTCTTTGTTTGTTTTGTTTGTTTGTTTGTTTTAATTTATTTATTTATTCACTTTTGTTGCCCTTGTTTGCTTTATTGTTGTAATAATTATTGTTGTCTGTCTTCATTGTTGGATAGGACAGAGAGAAATGGAGAGAGGAGGGGAAGACAGAGATGGGGAGAGAAAGACAGACACCTGCAGACCTGCTTCACCGCCTGTGAAGGGACTCCCCTGCAGGTGGGGAGCCAGGGGCTTGAACCGGGATCCTTACGCCGGTCCTTGCACTTTGCACCACATGCGCTTAAGCCACTGCGCCACCACCTGACCCCCCCTCTTAGGTATTTTTATTGATGTAAATTGATATAGTCTTTCTGGCGGACAGTTTGGTAAAATAAGTCAAAAGGCTTAAAAATACTGCTGATTATCAATAAAACACATCAAGTATATATAAATAAGGATGTCTAATAGAGTGTTCATTGTAATGGCAAATATTTACAGCAATGTAAATATCAAATCAGAAGTAAATTATCGTTTAACTCTTAATTGGACTGCAAGACAACCTACTGAATCATGTTTAAACAGTACTGATGTCTTAAACAGTTGGTGACACTGCTTCCATCAGGAACATCATCATAAGCCTTCTTGTGGGCCACTCCAGGAATTTATCCTCCCTATAAAGTAGCAGTGGTACCGAAGGGAGGCTGGATCATCCTACCCTGCTACTCCAAGAAAACTGGTCCTGAAATGAGTGCAGCCTAGAATGTTCCCAGCTTTGACCATGAACTGCGAGCTCAGACCAACAGGGATTCAGAGGTTACACATGCTCCTGTGCTAAATATGAATATATATATGGGCCCTGGGTCAGGCTGATGGGGTAAACAAATAATTTTATTCATAGGTTTGTTTCACGTTTGAAAGCTACTCTATGACCTAATCCAGCTTTCTAGCCCTATTCTTAACTCTCACACCATCTTCCCAAACAATATTTTTGTCCATTTCCATGTTAGCTATCAAACTCAAGAAAACCTACAAAAGTCATGGGCCTCGAGGAACATACCTAAAATAGACTTCCCAGTTTCTTTATAAGCTGAGATCCCTATTCTCATCTACTCTATCCCTACTTTTTGGTTCCTGTCTTACTGCCTTTCAGCCACCAAGTTGCAGATGATACCATGATTCCATCCTGACTTCCTTGGCCTGATGACCTCACCAATGTGTCACCTCTCCAGAGCCCTATCCCACTAGGGAAAGACAGAAATAGGCTGGGGGTATAAATTGGCCTGTTGACACCCATGTCCAGTAGAGAAGCTATTACAGAAGTCAGAACTTTCACCTTCTGCACCCCAAAAAGAATTTTGGTCTATACTTCCAGAAGAGGAGAAATAGTATGGGAAGATGACCATAAAAGAGGAAAAAAATGAAGGACATTTGGGAAAAGAGGGCAGGACCAGAGGGGGGAAAAAAAAGGACAAATATGGACAGATAAAAATAACAGTCAACGGGAGTCAGGCGGTAGCGGGCGGTAGCACAGCCGGTTAAGCGCACGTGGTGCAAAGCACAAGGACCAGCGTAAGGTTCGAGCACCCGGCTCCCCACCTGGAGGGAAGTCGCTTCACAAGCAGTGAAGCAGGTCTTCAGGTGTCTTTCTCTCCCCCCTCTGTCTTCCCCTCCTCTTTCCATTTCTCTCTGTCCTATCCAACAACAACATCAATAACAACAAAAATAACTACAACGACAATAAAAAAGGGCAACAAAAAGAGAAAATAAATAAATATTTAAAAATGATAATAATAGTAGTCAACCCATGTCTGCAATCTTGGGAAAACTACTGTGGCTTACAATGGAGGGAATGGGGATACAGAATGCTGGTGGTAGGAATGGTGAAGATTTATATCCCTGTTATAATTCTGTAAGTCAATGTTAAGTCACTAATAAAATTTAAAAAAAAATTGTTGACTCTAAAAAAAAAGAATGTTGAAAAAAAAGTTCATGATCCAAATAAAAGCTTTGATGTACCCCAATATAAAGAGGCTGAACTGGACTTCATAACACAATCTTGAGAAATCTACAGTGTGTGTTCCTCCTGAAATTGGTCACAATTGCGATTTTAACATTTCCTGTCAACAACAGTATTCTTGCTTAACTTCATATCAACACTTGATTTCCTTAAGTAGCTTGTCACCCATGGTCTTGTATATTAAATTCAGAGTGCTTTCCAAATATTCTCAAATGTACACTACTGTGAAAAACAGACTTCTTCTGTCATGGCAAACATTTTACAAACTAAAAATTCCACTATGTACCCAAATACAAATATCTCACAGAGCAGCAGGAACAACAGTAAAATGTTCGGAACCCCTATTTTCCTAAGAGCTCATTGACATTCATGGTGCTGAGACGTGAAAGGAATTAAAACAAAACACAACAGAACGGAACACATCAAAACCACAGTAGATGACAGTGGTTGATAACAATAAGGAAGAACGCACTGTAGCTGCAACCACAATTAAAGACACAGGACTTGAACGTCCTGGACAAAAATAGAGGGGAGGGGCCCAGGCTGAGCTACCTTCAAGTTACTAACTTCCAGTCAATGAAAAACAAGCGAACTGAACGATGTCAGTTCTAAAACTTGAGACAATCTTAACAAAACTGGGTAGAAGTGAGTGTTTCAGGACCCGATGCTAACTAGGAAGTGTATCCTATACGCAGAATTAGCTCCTTAATCACAATAACAATCCACTACAGACTTTGACTCATAGTAAGTTCCCAGCGTCTAGAAGCTAAAAATAACCCACGTGCACCTGCGTGGGCGCGAGGTCTTGAAGCTCAAGGGGGGGTCCATTAATCCAGCCCTTTATAGGTATCGCGCAACCCGGGGCTCGCGAGCCTCCATCTTAACCAATAAGAATGCTGAAAGTCGTCCTTTAAGTTAGAACGCGCAGGCGCGCAGAAATGCGCCTGTTCTACTCCAAGAGGTTGCCCGCTGCGCCCCGCCCTTACATCCTAGGAGCTCTGTCCCGCCTCTCTGCTGCCGACCAATCCTCTACAGCTTCCTTTGCTCGATTATCCAATCAGAGCACGTGAGGCCAGGTTCCGGTTATCTTCTCCGCGTCCTGACTGAGCTTGTTTTCTCCCCGCGCTAGTTGAGCAGTAGCTGCTGAGGTACAGTTGTGGGGGCGGGCTGGGTCCAGGGTTTGAAAATCGCTCTTTCAAAGGCGGGTACTGCGGCTGTAGCCTAGAAGGGTGGGGTCACTGAGCCTCGCGGGGCCGCAAAGGGAAGTGGAGAGGGGGGTCCCCCACGTGGTTGTGCAGTGAGAGGTCCCAGGTCTGAGCAGCCCCTGCCCCGCGCCCCTTCTGCAGGTTGGCGGGGCTTGGGGGCTGGTGGTGGGAAGCCCAGCTCTTTGTCTAGACCATCCTTCAGCTCTAGGTACCCTTCTGCTGTGTTTAACCAGACTATCCTGCTCCTGTCCTCCCCTCGCATTCTTCCTATTCACCCTCGGGTTTGCTTCCTTTCGAGGTCGGGAAGGTACTTTGCATTCTTGAGGATCCTTCATAGAGTGTGTTGTAGGGTTCACTTTAAGGTCTATTGTGCGGTTATAATCTCAATCCATGCAACATGCTGAGCAGGTGGGAGCCGTCCACCTTTAGTTGAGTCACACACGTGTTCTCTTAAATTTCTCCGATAATTTACGTTGAATAGCACTCGGTTTTCCGTGGATGTGGAGTTATGATAAGGAGTTAAGGTGCTGTCCTGTTACTCTCCACAACTTGAAGTTGATTTGGAAGCTAATCTGACATACCTAGTCAAGAAATTGTTAATACCAAAGTAAAATAAACGAATAGGAGCACACTGGAGTCTTTAACATACCTCTAAGCAGGCCAGTCATAGTCTTAAGACGCTGCTTATTTGTTTGTTTATTTTAACATTTATGGGGAAGACAATGTATTCATGCAGAAGGGGGGGTGCGGTGTCGAACTCCGGGATCTTCCAACACTATCACCGCGCCACCTACCGGCATTTAGCTTCTTAAAGTACAGAATGGAAGTCAGTGCCAGTCTTGTCTGCTTCCTGGAGTTGTCAAGATCAAATGAGATAAAAAATGTGAAAATACAAATTATGTGGGCTTACAATACTTTCTACTTTTCACATTATTTCCTCTGGGCGGGAGACTCATTTGAACCTAGTATACAAAATTGAACAGGGCTACCACTTCAAATGTGAAATACCTTTGCTATGTGGATTACTTACCCATTTATACAGAATTTGGGGCAGTATTAATGTTAATGCAAAAGTATTACTTGTGTAATGTGCGAGCTTCCCGTAAGACTGCTTTGAATAGTGTAAAGTAAAAGGTCAGCCTAACTTAGACCTTTTCTGAGTAGTTTGCTCCTCTCACCTTATATTGGTCTTCATAGTTTTTGAGTTGTATCTATATTTAATCTAAAATCTATGCAACATGTTATTAACTACAAAAGTGACTGAAGATAATTCATGCATTTTTTTCTGGGTATCTTTAGTAACCATTGCTCATCCTACCACAAAGATACAGAAAAGGATGAATAGGCCTTATTTTAGTGTACCTGAAAATCTAGTAGGCTATTCTGGGGGGGGGGGGAGCTATGAAAACATGAGCTAGTGCTTCTCTTCCACAGCTAAGTGCAGATTTTCCACTGGAAAACAGCAGAGGTAAATGAGGATTTCTGCTGTCTGCATATAAAGCCCAAATGAACCCCGTAGAGGAAGAAAAGTTCTTTCCAGTCTTCCACTTGAAAATTTTCACACGAGTTTTGCACTTGATTTTATGACAGTATCTGTTGCTGTCTTGAATTATTTGCCACAGCACAACATTGATGTTAGGGATTCGTTATAAAGAAACTAAGGGAGCTAAGGAGTGGTACACATTAGAATGTGCATGTTGAAGTGCGTAAGGACCAGGGTTCAAGCCCTCAGCCCCCACTTGCAGGGGGGAAGCTTCATATGGTGAGAGAGTAAGTGTCTCTCTCTCCCCAATTTTTGTCTCTGTCCAAAATAAAAATATTTTTAAAGAGAAAGAAACCATTTAAGCAACCAGCAAAAGCTCTGGGTCTTGATGCGCCTAGGTCCTTCCTTGTGTGTGGTAACATGTTCTACGGGTGTGCCAATATGTGTGATTCCGCTGCTTGTAAGACAGTTTTTTCATTCATTTCTTATAGAGTGAGATACAGAAGGGCAGAGAGAGATTTACTTATTTTATGATGGACATACAGACCAGAGCACTGCTTCATAAAATGCAGTGATAGAAATTGAACCTAGGGCCTCACACTTGCTTACACTCTTCCTACTAAGCCGTCTCCCTGACTGCTTCACTTAGTATTGAATGCAGATTTGTTTATTTACTTATTTATTTTTGCCTCTAGGGTTGTCACTGGGGTTTGGTAGCTGCACTATAAATCCACTGCCCTTGGTGGCCATCTTTTTTCCATTGTTGTTGGATAGGGCAGAGAGAAATTGAGAGGGGGGGAAAAGAAAGACACCTGCAGATCTGCCTCACGGCTTAGGAAGCAGCCTCTGCCCCCGAAGATGGGGAGCCAGCTCTCAAACTGAACCAGGTCCTTGTACTTCGCACTATGTGCGCTTAATCCAGTGTGCTAGCACCCGTTCCCCTGAATGCAGAATTTTTTTGTTGTTGTAGGAATTTCACTGCTCCAAGCTAACTTCTTTTTTTTTTTTTCACATAGCGAGTGGAGGAAACAGCATCAAAGCTGCTTCCAGTGTGGGACAGAGGGGAGGGGAGGAGTAAATGCAAAATTATCTTGAGTTCCAAATTCATTTTGACTTTAAACCGTGGATCATACAATAATGATACTTTTAGCAAACAAATTAACATTTCAAAGGTAATAAAATGACTTTGACTGGAGAAGGAGCTCACTGGATAGGGCACTTGTCATGTGGGTAGCCTAGGTTTGAGCTCTGTCACTATGAGAGTGGCACTGACCTGGGAGTTCTGATGCTATAATGTCTTTTCCTCTCTCACAATCTCTCTGAAGAAATAAACATGTCATTGAAGGGGCTGGCGAGAGAGCCTAGCAGGTAGAATGCCTGCATTATACTATGTGATTGACCCAAGTTAAGTCACTGACACCACAGGGTGGAGGGAGGTATTATGGCAAGGGGAGAAGCTGTGATGTCTCTTCTCACTGCCTTTCTTTCTACTGAATAAAGAAAGGGTGTGGGGGCTGAGGAGGTGAAGTTATGCATTCAAGAAGAAGCTCTGGTTCCACAAAAATTTTAAAAAGAAAGCAACATTGTGCCAAATTTAAAGAAGTGGGGGCAATGGGTTGGCAAGATGGCTCACCTGGGAGAGTGCCCACTTTGACATACAACCCAGTTTAAGCTGGTCTCCTCTGCTCTGGGGAAGCTATAGTACTGTAGTCTCATTCCCTTTCTCCCTCTATCTTTCTTTTTTTGTGTGTGTGTTCCATTTTGTTGCCATTGTTATTTTATTGTAGTTGTTGTTATTGATGTCGTTGTTGTTGGAAGGGACAGAGAGAAATGGAGAGAGGAGGGGAAGACAGAGAGGGGGAGAGAAAGATAGACACCGGCAGACCTGCCTCACCGCTTGTGAAGCGACCACAGTAGCAAGGGAGTCGGGGGCTCAAACCGGGTTCCTTCCGCGGTCTTTGCGCTTTGCACCACCTGTGCTTAACCCGCTGCGCTACCACCCGACTCCCCTCCCTCCATCTTTCTAGCTGAAAAGTTATTCTGGAGCAGTGAAGTTAAGTCCTTATATTATTTCCCAACTTTTGTTGGCTAGGTACTAATCGTTATGAAACAACTTGAAAAATTAAAAGCATAAAATTGTTGACAACATGATGCCATAATGATCACCTGGCACCAGAAGACTGCAAAATATTCAACTTTCCTAGCTTTAGTTTACTTATTTGTAAAATAAAATACAGTACTTGTATGCTTAACTTTCAGAGTTATGAGACTCAGATAAAATGACAAATACTGTAGTCCTTTGTAAAATGTGATTCCTATATGAACAATACAAGGTTAAGATTCTATTACACTGGGGTCTGGGTGGTAGCGCAGCGGGTTAAGCGCACATGGCCTAAAGTGTAAGGACCCAGGTTCTAGCCCCTGGCTCCCCACCTGCTGGGGGGGGGGGTCGCCTCATAAGCAGTGAAGCAGGTCTGCAGGTATCTATCTTTCTCTTTCCCTGTCTTCCCCTCCTCTCTCGATTTTTCTGCCCTATCCAACAGCAACGAGAATAATAACACCGATAAGCAAGGGCAACAAAAGGGGGGAAAGATGCCCTCCAGGAGCAGTGGATTTGTAGTGCAGGCACTAAGCCCCAGTGATAACCCTAGAGGCCAAAAATTCTATTACACCTTTAAAAGAGTTAAAAATTAACATTAATTCTGTTATGAACTATACCAGTTGGTGTAGGGGAAACTTCAGTGCTGCAAATGTCTCTCTTTTTTTCTCCTCTATTATTCTATCAGGGAAAAATTGTCACTGAGCAAAGTGGAGTTCTGAAGGCATCAAGCCTAAGAAATAATACTGGCGGCAAAATAAAATAAACACTGCCTCTGGATAGTAAAGAAAAAAGGGAGAGGTGGCTATAAAAAGATGGTATGGGGAAGCCAGGCACTAATGCACCCAGTTGACTATACACATTACAGTGTACAAGGACCTGGGTTCAAGCCTCTTGTCCCCACCTACAGGGGGGATGTTTTATGAGTAGTAAAGTAGTGCTGCAGATAGCTGTTTTTTTCTCTCTCTCTCTTTCTGTCTGCCATATCCCTCTCTAATTGTCTGTTTCTATCCAATAAAATAAAAATAAACCAAGGTAAAAAAGAAAAAGTTGGTGTATTGCACCAAAGTAAAAGACTCTGGGGTGGAGGGAGGTTTCAGGTTCTGGAACACGATGGCAGAGGAGGACCTAGAGGGGGTTGCTATGTGGAAAACAGAAATGTTACACAGGTACAAATAATTGTATTTTACTGTTGACTGTAAACCATTTAATCCTTCCCAATATAGAAAGGAAAAGAAAAGAAGAAAAAAGTAAGGGGCCTAATGCCCTCCAGTGGAGAGAGACGGGTGGTACGTGGGTGGCGGGTGAAATTTGCTAACACATTTTTCGGAGACATTTAATACTGTACTCCTGAGACACAACAGTGTTGGAAAGCAGCATTCCTCAGAAATAAAATTTAAAACTAACACTATCTCTGTAGTAAAACTTGCTCAGATGGCACCACTGGTAGAGCATCAGACCGATGAATATAAGGTCGCAGGTTTGATCCCAGGCATTGCATATGCCAGATTGATGCCCATGTTTGTGCTTGTCTCTTGCCCCCTCCCCCAATCTCTCAAACTCTCTCTCACTAAGAAATAAATTTATGTGGGGTCCAGGCGGTAGCCTACCAGGTTAAGCACACGTGGCATGAAGCACAAGGACTGGAATAAGGGTCCCGGTTGGAGTCCCTAGCTCCCCACCTGCAGGGGAGTCGCTTCACTGGCGGTGAAGCAGGTCTGCAGGTGTCTATCTTTCTCTCCCCCTGTCTTCCCCTCCTCTCTCCATTTCTCTCTGTCCTATCCAACAACGAACAACATCAACAATGGCAATAATAATAACCACAGCGAGGCTACAACAACAAGAGCAACAAAAGGGGGAAAATGGCCTCTAGGAGCGGTGGATTCATGGTGCAGGCACCGAGCCCAGCAATAACCCTGGAGGAAAAAAAAGGGGGGGGAATAAATATAATTAAAAAAAAATATATATATATATATATATATATGTTAAAAAGCAATCTTCAGCTTACTCATATTGATTATTTGTATCGACCTTCCAATTTTCAACTGTCAGAATATTTTATATATCTTAATGCAGAATCTTCAGAGCCTTTCCTTTCTTCAGTTTTGAATTACTTAGATCTAAAGTTGTTCATATACATGAAAAGCATCTCCTTTCAAGGAAGGAAGAAGGTAGATATTGCAAGTTTAAATTTTTCATAGTGTTTTTTTTTTGTTGTTGTTGTTTGTTTTTTTAACCTGATTCCAGTACTCTTATCTTTAGTCTGTATATAATTTGGATTTTTTAAATAGAGGCAGAAATTGAGGGGGGGTGTAGGGAGGAAGAGAGAGACACTTGTAGCAATACTTCACCGCTTATGAATTTTTCCCCCTACAGGTGGGGAGCAGGTCTTTGCAAATGGTAATGTATATGCTGTACTGCGTGCACCACCACCCAGCCTCAGTACAGATTTTTTTTTTTTTTTGCCTTCAGGGTTATTGCTGGGGCTCAGTGCCTGCACCACGAATCCACTGCACCTGGAGGCTAATTTTTTCCCTTTTGTTGCCCTTGTTGTTTTTTTTTTTGTTTTGTTTTTATTTTTGTTTTTGTTTTTATCATTGTTGAAGTTATTGTTCTTGTTGTTATTGATGTCGTTGTTGGATAGGACAGAGAAATGGAGAGAAGAGGGGAAGAGAAAGATAGACACCTGTAGACCTGCTTCACTGCCTATTAAGTGACTCCCTTGCAGGTGGGGAGCTGGGGGCTCGAACCCGGATCCTTGCTCAGGTCCTTGTGCTTTGCTCCATGTGCACTTAAACCGCCTTGCCTGACCCCCCCATCTTTTTTTTTAATATATTGGTATTAATTACTTAATAATGGTTCACAAAATCCTAAGACTGTTAGAGTTATAGTTCCACGCTGCACCCAACTAGTCTCTATGAAGCTGTTTTATTTTCTCCAAAGTTTTTCCCCTTTCTCCCATGAGATTGTAAAACCAAACTGCAGTTTTTCTTGGGAACTAGGAAAGGAATTTAAGAACACACAAGTCCCTTGAGCCATTCTAAAAATAGAAAAGATACAGATTGGGACTCGCTGGGTATTTTGAAAAAGTCTTGATTAAAATGTGAATGTATTGGGCCATAAAATAGCTCATCTGGATTGTGTGCCTGCTTGCTTGGCTCACAGGCCAGTTTCTAGTCTAGGCCCCACAGCAGTGGAGGCACCTTCACTGCTGTGTTGTCTTTTTTTTTCTATCTTTATTGACTGGATAGAGACAGACAGAAATCAAGAGCTAAGTGAGTGATAGGGAGAAAGAAAGGGAGACACCTACAGCCCTGCTTCACCATTCACAAAGCTTTCCCCCTGCAGATGGGGACCAGAGGCTCAAACCCAGGTCCTTGCACGTTGTAACATGTGTGTTCATCCAGCTGCACCATCTCACCCAGCCCCAGTGCCATGTTGTCTTTACCTCTGTCTGTGTATGTCTCTGTCTGAAAAAGCCCAGAGTGATAAAGATCCAAAAATGACAAAAAAAAAAAAAAAGTGATTGGATATGTCTTTTTTTTTTTAATTTTTTTTATTTAAGAAAGGATTAATTAACAAAACCATAGGGTAGGAGGGGTACAACTCCACACAATTCCCACCACCCAATCTCCATAACCCACCCCCTCCCATGATAGCTTTCCCATTCTCTATCCCTCTGGGAGTATGGACCCAGGGTCATTGAGGGTTGCAGAAGGTAGAAGGTCTGGCTTCTGTAATTGCTTCCCCGCTGAACATGGGCGTTGACTGGTCGGATATGTCTTTTGTTGTGTGGAAAAATACGATACAATAGATACTATATAACTTTGGAAATTTGAGATAGTTTGATCCTGTTTTGTGAAAATAGCATAACATTTTGAACATACTGTTTCCAGAATTTGACTAGCTATCAATTTATATTCAAATCGTCAGGTCTTTATTGAATGCTTTTTACAAGTATATTGTGTAAGGTGATAGGGTGATGTTTCCCAGTCCTAGATTTTTCTTAATTACTTTATTTACACCTGCATGGTTCTTTCTGTGACTTTTTTTTTTTTAACCAGAGCACTGCTCAGCTCTGGTTATTGGTGGTGCGGGGGATTAAACCTGGGACTTTGGAGCCTCAGGCATGAGAGTCTCTATGCATAACCATTATGCTATCTACCCTCTGCCCCTTTCTGTGACTTTTTTGAAGTTGGAGTGAACTGATCTTTTTTTTTAAATTTTTTTAATTTATTATTCGATAGAGAAATTGAGAGGAAGGGGGAGGTAGAGAAGGAAAGAGAGATGCCTGCAGCCCTGCTTCACCACTTAAGAAGCTTCCCTCCTGCAGGTGCAGAGCAGGGTCTCAAACCCGGGTCCTTATGCACTGTAACATGTGCGCTCAACCAGGTGCGCCACCACCTGGGCCCCCTAAGGTTTTATTTTTATTTATTTATTTTTTTTTACCAGAACACTGCTCAGCTCTGATATATGGTGGTGCAGGGGATTGAACCTGGGACTTTAGAGCCTCTGGCTGGAGAGTCTCTTTGCATAACCATTATGCTATCTACCCCTGCCTGAATTGATCTTAAAACAGGGTTATAGTAGTCCAGAAGGTGGCGCAGTGAATAGGGCATTGGGCTCTCAAGCATGAGGTCCAGGGTTCAGTCCCTGGCAGCACATGTACCAGAGTGATGTGTGGTTCTTTCTCCTCCTATATTTCTCATGAATAAATAAATAAATAATTTTTTAAAAAAAACAAGGTTATAGGTGTTTTATTAGTATTTTTACTATTGAGTTGATAGGTAGGTGTTTCACTTTCTCTAGGAAAACTATTAACTGCTTATAGGGTTTGATTTATGAATGTGTGTCATCCTAACTTTGATTGTCATTATTTCTTATCTTTATCTCCTTGTCTTCCTCTACTGAATGTGTTTTTGTGTATCAATAGTCATGGCAAGTAGGCTTTCGTGAGGTAGGCTATGGAGTTGTAGAGGACTGATAATTAAAGAACTAGAGAGCATGCCCTCCCTCCCCATGGTAAACTTAAATTGTACAGTGAGGAGAAACAAATCTGAAAAACAGAACTAAAGAATACTTAAATAGAATTTTTTTTTTGCTTCCAGGGTTATTGCTGGGGCTCAGTGTCTGCACTATGAAATCCACTGCTCCTGGAGGGCATTTTTCATATTTGTTGAATAGGACAGAGAGAAATTGAGAAGAGGGGGAGATAGAGAGACACCTGCGGATCTGCTTCACCACTTGTGAAATGGCCCCCCTGCAGGTGGGGAGCTGGGGGCTCAAACGGGGATCTTTGTACTTTGTACTATGTGCACTTAACCAGGTGTGCCACCTCCAGCCCCCTCTGTGTGTCACTCTCTTCAAAACATATACGCATGTTTATGCTTTTACTTGAACTATCAACATATGATAGAATGATCTTTCTAGATCCAAGAAGATAGGTAGGCATTTACAAAGAACATGTCATAGTTCACTTGGATAGTATGCTGTTTTGCCATGCGCATAACCCAACCCAGGCTCAAGCCCAGCCCCCACTTCACTGAAGGGCACTTGGGCTTCTCCCCCCCACCCCCACCCCGCCTCTTTTACCTCTATCTGAAAAAGTAAGCCTAGAGATGTTACCTCCCCCATCCCCTGCAAAAAAAAAGCTGGGGTGGTTATAAAATACAATATGTGATTCACATTGCACACTCTGCAACCCATACAGAGACAGCAAACGAATACACATGTTTAATAAAAACAAAGTATTTGGTTTTATAAAATTAGGAAATGTTGAAGTGTTAGCTTTCATTTTCCATCTAGTGCGTGTTTTGCAGAATGTAATTAGTGTCTAGAAACAAAACTCATTTCTTATGTGAGAATTTGTCCTCTTACTGCTATCTTTGTCCAGAAATAAGTGAGATGTTAAATCAGGTGTTTTCCTCTTCTGCTCTGTGGCAGGTTCGTGGGAGGTCCCTGCAGTTATAGCTGAGAGCTAATGAAAAAACAAAGGAGGATAATATCCAGCAGGGCCACCAGCCAGGAGATGGATGTGATGGGTGATTTTTAAGATGGGATTTACTAGCTAGTTGAATCTTCTGTTTTGCAACCCCTCCTCCCTTGAGTCAATGTTCAGCTTCAGGTTTTGAACCTGTTATGAATAACTTAGAAGAGATGAAGAATGACTATATAGTCATTTTGAAGTATATTTCGAGTACATTGGAAGTTTTTTTTTTCTTTTTGATGTTTACTTATTGGATAGAGACAATTGAGAGGGAAGGGGGAGATAGAGAAGAGAGAGGAGATACTTACAGCACTGCCTCACCACTAATGAAGCTCCTCCGCCCCCAGGTGGGGACTGAGGACTTGAACCTGGATCCTTGCACATTGTAGGATGTGTGCTCAGCTGGGTGTGTCACCACCTGACCCCCCCACTTGAAGTTTTTTTTTTTTTTGCCTGCAGCATTATTGCTGGGGCTCGGTGCACCACGAATCCACTGTTCTGGAGGCTCCCCCCCCCCTTTGTTGCCCTGGTTGTTTTTTATTGTTGCTGTGGTTATTATTATTATTGTTATTGATGTCGTTGTTGTTGGATAGGACAGAGAGAAATGGAGAGAGTAGGGAAAGACAGCGAGGGGAGAGAAAGACACCTGCAGACCTGCTTTACTGCTTGTGAAGCGACCTCCCTGCAGGTGGGTAGCCAGGGGCTCAAACCGGGTTACTTAATGCCGATCCTTGTACTTTGCGCCATGTGCACTTAACCCGCCAGGCTACCGCCGGACCCCCCTCCCCATTTGAAGTTTTTTACAGCATATTCAGAGGGATTGAAATTTTGGAGAGACCAGTGGGGCTGAGGAGAAATCTAAGGGAACACATATATAGTGCTATAATTAATATTGCAAGGGGAAGAGAAGAAAAGAACTGAGAAATACTCAGTTCAGTCTCAGTTACCATTGGTTAACTGCAAAAGTTTCGATAGTTAAAGCATCTTTCTGTTGGACTTTGCCGTTAAATCCTGATTTATTTGTTTATTTTGTCATTCCTGATGTATGGACCTGTTGCTAGATGGCAGTAGTAGTCAGTGCTAAGGATGACAGCTAAGTCTAAGCTAACCATTTTTATATATTTAGGAGAGCTGCATCTGACTGTTCCTTATTTCCAGTTCTGATCTGATATCATTCACAACAGATCAGATTTTTTTTTTCCTCTTAATTTCCGGCTTTTTGTAGGATGGTTCAAGAATTACACCTTTTGTTGCTTATTTCTCTAATACCAGGATTTTTCACTATACTCAGAAGAGAGGAAATGAGTTTGAAACTTAGCTTCATTAGTGGTGAAGCAGTATCTCCTCTCTCCCTCTCTAATTCCCCCTTCCCTCTCAATTTGTCTCTATCCAATAAATAAACATTAAGAAAAACTTAAAACACACTTGAAATATAATTCAAATACCTGTATAGCCATTCTTCATCTCTTCTAAATTATCTACAATATGTTCAAAACCTGAAGCTCAACTAAAGGAAGAAGGGTGTGCAAAAGAGAAGATTCCTGATCTTGTGACAGGGCACAAAGTGGTTAAGAGAGATAGTCTGGGGTAGAGATAGATAGCATAATGGTTATGCAAAGAGACTCTCATGATTGAGGCTCCAAAGTCCCAGGTTTACTCCCCCACACCACCATAAACCAAAGCTGAGTAGTGCTTTGGTTTAAAAAAAAGAGGTAGTCTGTCCTACTGTACCTTCCTCCATGACCTGTCTCACTATGTGAGTGAAAAGTTGTGGTCTGGGAGGTGGCGCGGTGGATAAAGCATTGGACTCTCAAGCATGAGGTCCTGAGTTCAATCCCTGGCAGTACATGTGTCAGAGTGAAGAGTGATCAGAGTGATGTCTGGTTCTTTCTCTCTCCTATCATTTCTCACAAATAAATAAATAAAATCTCAAAAAAAGAAAAAAAGAGAAGAAAAAAGTTGGTCCAGAGGAGCCAGGCAGTGATGCACCCACCAGAGCACACACACTACCGCGCACGGGAACCTAACTTTTTTTTTTTTCTTGATTGGGGGATTAATGGTTTGCAGTCAACAGTAAATACAATAGTTAGTACATGTATAGTGTTTCTCAGTTTTCCACACAACAATACAACCCCCACTAGGTCCTCTGTCATCCTGGGGAACCTGACTTTAAGCCCCTAGTCCCTAGCTGCAGGGCAGAAATGTCATCAACAGTGAAGCAATGCTGCAGGTGTCTTTCTTCCCTATTTCCCCTTCTTCTTTTTTTTTTAACCAGAGCACTCCTCAGCTCTGGTTTATAGTGGTGTGGGGATTAAACCTGGGACTTCCCAGCCTCATAGCATGAAAGTCTCTTTGTATAACCATTATACTATATCCCTTACCCTTCTCTCTTAATTTCTCAATCAAAAAAATAAATAAAGGAAAACATAGCCATCTGGAGCAGTAGATTAAAAGAAAAAAAAGTTGGTCCAGAGCAGTAAAAACACCAATGTATCCAGGCTTCATATGAGAAAAACAGTGTAAGAAGTTTGTCTTTTTGACCTGTCAACGCCCATGTTCAGCAGGGAAGCAATTACAGAAGCCAGACCTTCCACCTTCTGCACTCCATAATGACCCTGGTTCCATACTCCCAGAGGATTAAAGAATAGGAAAGCTATCAGGGGAGGGAATGGGGTATGGGGAGTTCTGGTGGTGGGAATTGTGTGAAGTTGTACCCCTCTTATCCTATGGTTTAGTCAATGATTCCTTTTTTTTTTTTTTTCAAAAACCATTTTTTTTAAAGATTTTATTTATGAGAAAGATAGGAGAGAGAAAAAACCAGATATCACTCTGAAACATGTGCTGCCAGGGATCGAACTCAGGACCTCATGCTTGAGAGTCCAATGTTTTACCATTGAGCCACCTCCCGGACCACTGTTTCCTTTTTATAAATAAAAATGTATATGTGTGTGTGTGTGTGTGTGTGTGTAAAAAAATTTGTCTTTTTCTCCCCCCCATATATGTTAGATCTTTAAAATAGCTAAATGGATATTTTTATATACATGCACTCAGTCGGGAAAATGGGGAAAATAACACAAAGGTTATGTGTAAAAAAAGCTTTCATGCCTGAGCCACCAAAGGTCCCAGATTCAGTCCCCAGCACCACCATAAGCCAGAGAGCTCAGCAGTTCTCAGGTAGGTAAGTATGACTTTCAAGTGGGAAAGACTAATTTCCTGGGGCCGGGCGCTAGTGCAGCAGGTTACGTGTACATGGTAAAGCGCAAGGACACGCTGAAGGATTCTGGTTCAAGCCCCTGGCTCCCCACCTGCAGGGGAGTCACTTCACAGCTGGTGAAGCAGGTCTGCAGGTGTTTAATTCCCCCCCCCCCCCCCCCCCCCCCGGTCTTCCCCAACTCCATTTCTCTTTCCTATCTAAGAACGACGACATCAATAACAACAACAATAAATACAACAATTAAAAAACAAAGGTCCCCCGGCTTTCCTGGTTCCCCACCTGCTGGGGAGTCACTTCACAGGCGGTGAAGCAGGTCTGCAGGTGTTTATCTTTCTCTCCCCCTCTCTGTTTCCCCTCCTCTCCATTTCTCTCTGTCCTATCCAACAATAACGACATCAATAACAACAATAATTACAATAATAAAACAATAAGGGCAACAAAAGAGATTAAATAAGTATTTAAAAGAAACAAAAAAGGGCAATAAAAAGGGAAGATAATATATATATAAAAAGAAATACTCTTTTACTTGTGAGCATCTACTAATGATCTCTTCATTTTCAGATCTATTTACTGAATCAGTATTCCTAACTAAACTTTCCTCCTTGCACTGCTTACCCATAAAAATAGCTGCCCCCAGTCTTCAGGGAACTCCCCTGTAACTCTCTGGAGCTTGTGTGTCCCGCATTATAGTTCTGCTGCTGTTTTTTTTTTTTTTTAATATTCTTTTTTTTTATTATACCTTTATTCCCTTTTGTAGCCTTTGTTGTTTTATTGTTGTAGTTATTGGTGTCATTGTTGTTGGTTAGGACAGAGAGAGATGGAGAGAGAGGGAAAGAAAGATAGACACCTGCAGACCTGCTTCACCACTTGTGAAGCAACTCCCCTTCAGATGGGGAACTGGGGGCTTGAACCAGGATCCTTACGCAGGTCCTTGCACTTTGCGCCACATACGCTTAACCCTCTGTGCTACCGCCTGACGCCCTCTGCTGCTGTTTTTAAGTCATCTTGATCTCTGATAACTCAAGCTTGTCTCAGTTTACCCTTTTTGTTTTAGCCTGACAGTTTTCATTTTCTTCACTGATTTTTCAAAGAATAGTTCTTGGGACTCAGGAGGTAACTCTTGGATAAAGTGCATGCACATCTTAGACCCTGAGTTCAATCTCTGACACTACATGGAAACACCTGAGAAACTGCATGCATGGTGGAGCGGGCCTTTGATGTCCCACTCTTCAAAAAAAGGTGGGAGAGAGAAATTTCTCTGGGAAACTTGTGTGTGCCACAGTCTGGGTTCTTACACACACACAGAGAGAAATTTAAATTTTCTTCTCTGATTTGTGCTGTTTTGTTTGCTTGCTTTTTTATATTTTAAAGAATGTTCACTTAACCCTCAGTGACAGGGTCCTTATTTTTTCCCTAGATTTGTAATTCTTGCTCACACACTTAGGTCTATGATAAAATTTCAGCTTGATGTTAATAAGCTATTGCAGTGGTTTTTGTTTGCTTTGGTTTGGTTATTTGTTTGTTGTTTTTGGTTGGTAGCAGAGCACTGCTCAACTCTGTATTAATTTGAAAAATGGATTCCATTAGTCTTGCCTCTTCTTGACCTGAGCATCTCTGCCTTTCAGTTAAATGTTCAGATTATTTGTGTTCAATGTAATTGTTGATAGGAATTTTTCTAAACCTATTTTGTGAGTCATTTCTAGGTTTCTGTTTTTCTCATTTCTTCTTATTTCAGTGTTTTGTTTATTTGGACAGAAACAGAAATTGAAAGGGAAGGAGGAGGCAGAGAGTGCCTCACTGCTTGTGAAGCTTCCCTCTACAAATGAGGACAGGAGGCTTGAATATGGCTCCTTGAGCATTATAATATGTGCATTTACCTTGGCCCAGGCAGAAGGTAATCTAGTGGGCCCCTACTAGTACCTTTCTGTAATAGGCCATAGGGTCTTTTTTTTTTTTTAAACAAGCTTTTTAAAAAAAATTATCTTCATTTGTTTATTGGATAGAGACAGGTAGAAATCAAGAGGGAAGGAGGTGATAGGGAGGGAGAGAGACAGAGAGACACCTGCAGCTCTGCTTCATCACTTGTGAAGCTTTCCCCCTGCACGTGGGGACCAGGGGATCCAACCGAGATTTAATACTGTTACAATCTATCAGGCTCTCTGCTTTGATAATGTTATCATCAGTCTGTTCTAGGCCGTGGTTCATTTCCTTGTTTATTTTTGAATTTATTTTAAAAATATTTTTATTTATTTATTATTGAATAGAGGCAGAGAAATTGAGAGTAGCAAGGGAGATAGAGAGAGACACGGAGACCTGTAGCCCTGCTTCACCACTCATGAAGCTTTCCCCTTGCAGGTGAGGATGAGGGGCTTGAGCCTGGGTCCTTGCCCACTGTAGTGTGTGCGCTTAAACAGGTGTGTCACTGCCTGGCCCCTATTTTTGAAGATATTAAAGAGAGCATTTGCTTAGCTTTTAAAAGTATCTTTTCAGAATTAGAAGAAGTAGTAAATATATAGTACCAATTCAGGATTTGAATCATTCCACATTGCTACTAACTGTTCCAAATTAAGACATCTGGTGATCGGGGAGGTTTGGTTTCTTTCTGTTTGGTTAACCAGCTGGTTGTTATGGAAAAGAAAAGGCAGTTAATTGTTCTTGAAGGAAGCTGGGCATTCATAGACTTACTTTAAAGGGTAACTTTTGGGTGAAGATTTCACTTGAGAAACTGGACATCAGAGGATGCTATTGAGAAGTATGTCTTTGCTTAAAAAAAAAAAAAAGTTTGAATGTTATATCTGGAACCTGAAGGATAGTTTCATACTGCATGAGAAAATGTGTGTGTCATTCCCTTGAATTCCCTCCCCTTTTCCCTTGGTAACAGATTCTTGCACTTTAAAAACTGTGCCTAAAATTTTTCATGTATTTAATGCAAGAGATGCCATATGTTACTGCAGCCAGTATCTTGAACACTCATGTGAATAAGAATAGCATACTCAGACTCATTAAGCAGGATTAATTTACAAAGACATTAAGTCTCAATCATTAATGGATATGATATTTAAAAATACACTGAAGTTGTAGCAGATGTCAGTTTAGCATACTTTCATTAAAAATTCAGAGTTTCTTCCCAACTTTGAAACAAATAGTTTTTATGCATATTGGGTGTGTGTGCATGTTCATTCCTCCTTGGGGCTTCACTGCTCTATCTGACTTTTTCAGAGAGAGAGACAGAGGGAAAGAAACCATAGCATCAGAAAGTCCACCAGTGCATTGGGGGACCTGGCTCAAACCTGAGTTGCATCCATAACATAGCAGGTTCACTAACCAGGTGAGCTATTTTGCTTGCCCAGGCAAATTATTTTAGAGCCAATTCTGTGCTTAAAACCACACAGGGAGCCAGGTGGTGGTGCACCTGGTTGAGCAAGGATACGGTTCAAACCCCCAGCCCCCATCTGCAGAGAGAAAGCTTTGTGAATGGTAAAGCCGGGCTCTCTCTCCCTATCTCCCCCTTCCTCTCAACTTCTGGCTGTCTCTATCCACTCAATAAAAGATAAAATTATTTTTTAATCCACACAAATTTCTAAATTACTTATTATTACTTTTTTTGCCTCCAGGGTTATCACTGGGGCTCGGTTCCTGCACTACGAATCCACTGCACCTGGTGACTGTTTTTTCCCATTTTTGTTGCCCTTGTTGTTATTGCCATTTGATAGGACAGAGAGAAACCGAGAGAGATGGGGAAGACAGAGAGGGGGAGAGACAGACACCTGCAGACTTGCTTCACCACTTGTGAAGCTACCCCCCTGCAGGAGGTGGAGGGGGGCGCAAATCAGGATCCTTACACTGGTCCTTGCATTTTACGCCATGTGCGCTTGACCCGTTGCACTACCGCTGGACCCCCCCCCAATTAGTACTGTTATTTTAACCAGAGCACTATTCAGCACTGGTTTATGGTGGTGCTCGGGATTGAATGGGAAGGAGAGAGAGAGAGAGAGAGAACTAGACATCACTCTGGTACATGTGCTGCCGGGGATTGAACTCAGAACCTCATGCTTGAGAGTCCAATACTTCATCCATTGTGGGTTGAAATGAGATACTAGTAATTCTTTAGTCTCAGTTTTTTCTTTCCTCCTATCCCTCTCATTAATATATAAATAAAATATTTTAAAAAAATTGAGATGGGGCAGAGGGTAGATAGCATAATGGTTATGCAAACAGACTCTCATGCCTGAGGCTCCAAAGTCCCAGGTTCAATCCCCCGCACCACCATAAGCCAAAGCTGAACAGTGCTCTGGTTAAAAAAAAAAAAAAATTGAAATGGGAGAGAGACAGAGAGACACCTGTAGACCTGCTTTACCGCTTATGAAGTGATCTCCCTGCAGGTTGGGAGCCTGGGTCTTTCTTTGCACTTCATACTATGGTGCACTTAACCAAGTGCACAACTGCCCCCTTATTTATGTATTTGATGAACAGGAGTAAGAGAGACCAGAACACTGTTACAATTCATATTGTGTTAGGGCTCATGTGTAATTCCTATACCCACTAAACCATCTCCCTGGTCACAAGCAATTATTTTCAAATGAAATTGTATTTTTAGCACAGCAAACCACCATAGCCTTAGAATTTACAAAATTTTTGATATTTGGGAAACAGCTATGGTAACTTAGTCATGGAAGCTTGGCTGTCCTCTAGAAAACAAATGTTACAACAAATTACTCAACAAATTTCATCAAAGAACAGCTGGGTTTCTGGTAATGAAAGGCACATCACTATCTGAAGATTGATGATTGTGTGTGGACAGTGAGAGCAAGAAGGGAGGGAGAGAAAGACTCAAGTAGAAACCCTGCAAGACATTGGTGCCGGTGGGTGCCATGTTTTACATCTGCTTCAAATCGATGTGGGCAGATTTAAAGGAGCCACTCAGGCACCAAGTGGCTGAGAAAAGGAGTTTGAGACTGCTTTTCAGAGCTATAGAAACCACAGGCTCTTGAGTGAACCCCAGGAAGCTATCTGGGAGCACCAGGGAACTGAACTCTCTACCCCTAAGGCAGCCTACCAAAATTTGCTTTATCTGAGCCTCTTCTCTTTGTCTCATCTCAGTGTTCAGAGGCATAAAAACTAGTGTTTCACCTGTACACAGTCAGGAGGCAGTAGCAGTAACTCCTTCATTTGTTCCATTTCTTTCAATTTGAGGCTCTTTTTGGCTTGTTCTCATAGCCCATATTTTCTACTCCCTCCTCTTTGCTTTACTACTCTTTTCTGTGTGAGCCTTTTTTTTTTATTGTGTGTATTGATATAATGAAACCTCACTCCATGTTCTCAGCTCTTGCTAGTCTTCTGTGACTTAAAATACTAAAAATAAAGAGGGAGCCGGGCGGTAGCATAGGGAGTTACACAGGTGGCACAAAGCGCAAGGACCGGCATTAAGGATCTTGGTTCGGGACCGGGTGGTGGCACACCTGGTTGAGCGCACATGTTACAGTGCTTAAGGACCCAGGTTCGAGCCCCCAGTCCCCACCTGCAGAGGGAAAGCTTTGCAAGTGGTGAAGCAGGGCTGCAGGTGTCTCTCTCTCTCTATCTCCCCTACCCTCTCGCGATTTCTGGCTGTCTCTATCCAATAAATAAAGATTTTTTTAAAAAGTAAAAAAAAAAAAAGAAGAAACATTAAAAAAAAAAAAAAAAGATCTTGGTTCAAGCCCCCCGGCTCCCCACCTAGAGGGGAGGCGCTTCACAAGCGGTGAAGCAGGTCTGCAGGTGTCTATATCTCTCCCCCTTTCTGTCTCCCCCTCCTCTCTCCATTTCTCTCTGTCCTATCCAATAACGACCATATCAGTAACAATCTCAAATAATAACTACAACAACAATAAAACAACAAGGGCAACAAAAGGGAATAAATAAGTAATTTTAAAAAAAAAAATACTAAAAAGAAAAAAGCTTCTCGTGCCTGAGGCTCTAAAGCCCCAGGTTCAATCCCCTGCACCACCATAAGCCAGAGCTGAACAGTGCTCTGGTTTTTTTGTTTGTTTGTTTTGTTTTGTTTTTTAAAAGCTTCCTTTTATGTATTTAGTTGAAACAAAGATAAAAATCATGTTTAGGGAGTCGGACCGTAGTGCAGCGGGTTAAGCGCAGCGGGTTAAGCGCAGGTGGCACAAAGCGTAAGGACCCCGGTTTGAGCCCTTGGCTTCCCACCTGCAGGGAAGTCACTTCACAGGTGGTGAAGCAGGTCTGCAGGTGTCTACCTTTCTCTCCCCCGTCTTCCCCTCCTCTCTCTATTTCTCTCTGTCCTATCCAACAACAGTGACATCAATAATAATAATTACAACAAAAAAAAACAAGGACAACAAAAGGGAATAAATAAACATTTTTTTTAAAAAAAATCATGTTTAATTTTAAATGTTTGTATATATTTTTGTTAGATTGAACCATATGAAGTAATCACTGTTGATTTGTAGAAATAGATTTAATCTCATTTTTTCCCTTATTTGCCTGAAGCTTAAAAGTAAGATTTGAAGATTAATTGGATGACAACCCTGAGTAGACGAGTTGGGCATGTCTCACCAGTTCTAACTTGGATAATCAGGTAGATTAGAGTATTGTCATGGTGCCAGTACCATTAACCACACTGGAGAAGATTGAGACATCTAAGTTTTTGTTTTTAAGGCTAAGGCTTGGTAAAGGAAGGTGGTCTAAAATGATCCGTTTGGGGCTAGGAGACAGTTTACCAGTATATACCTTACCACACTGGCTTTGAGCTCCATAGTAGGCAGCACTGCGGAATGCCATGGATGATGAGGTAATTCTGAGGTCTCTTTCTCTCTCTCTCTCTCTCTCTTTTTCTCTCTCTCTGTCTCTCTGCATCTTTCCCTTTTTACTAAATGAAAAAAATGAAAAAAACAAACAAAAGAAAACATAGTCAAGCGGCTTACTGGTTTTTGAGCATGAACAAAGTCCTGAATTCATTTCCTGGCACTGCAGAGATAATCAGTTTTGTGTGATGATACACATTTAGATAGATACGGTCAGTAGATGGCTGACATTAGTAGGTCATTGACATATACATGTCATTTGAAATCATGAATGCAAAACAAAATTGCCCTGTGAGAGTGTAGAATGAAAGGAGAATTTAATGACTTCTTGAGAACTGGGAAATGGAAGAGAAAATGAAGTATATATTTAGAACAAAAAGAATATGTTTGCTTTGGAATGATTCATTAGTACCTAAAATTAAGGATTAAATTGTCTTGGCAGGTTATATTTCAAATATGACTCACTTGCATATTAATGTGTTAAGACTTAAGCTAGAGGTTTTCATGTTTCCCCAAGAGATTAAACTATTTTACTTTTTGTGGGAGAATATAAATTCTACAGCCAGAGAGGTAACATAATCATGCAGAAGGACTTTCATGGCTGAGACTACAAGGTTCTAGATTCAATACCAGTACCACCATAAACCAGAACTGAGCAGTACTCTGGTTAAAATATGTAATCTATAGCATGAGTATTGAGGGGGTTACCTGCCTTGCCTCTACTTTTTTCCCCCCGCCGCTCTTTTTTTTTTTTTTTCCTCTAAAGACTTGTTTTGTTTTTTGCCTCCAGGGTTATCGTTGGGGCTCAGTACCTGCACTAAGACTCCACTGCTCCTGGTGGCCATTTTTATTTATTTATTTGATAGGACAGAAAGAAACTGAGAGAGGAGAGAGAGAGAGAGAGAGAGTGGTCTGGGAGATAATGCAGTGGATAAAGCATTGGACTCTCAAGCATAAGGTCCCAAGTTCAATCCCTGGTAGCACAATACCAGAGTGATATCTGTTTCATTCTATCTCCTGTCTTTCTCATTAATAAATAAAATCTTGGGAGTCGGGTTGTAGCGCAGCGGGTTAAGCACAGGTGGCGCAAAGCACAAGGACTGGCATAAGGATCCCGGTTCCAACCCCGGCTCCCCACCTGCAGGGGAGTCGCTTCACAGGCGGTGAAGCAGGTCTGCAGGTGTCTATCTTTCTCTCCTCCTCTCTGTCTTCCCCTCCTCTCTCCATTTCTCTCTGTCCTATCCAACAATGATGACAACAATAATAACTACAATAATAAAACAACAAGGGCAACAAAAGGGAATAAATAAAATAAAATAAATATTTTAAAAAATAAATAAATAAATAAATAAATAAAATCTTTTAAAAGGATGATGAGAGAAAGATAGACACCTGCAGACCTGCTTCACCATTTGTGAAGCAAAGCCCCTGCAGATGGGGAGTCCGGGGTTGGAACCCAGATCCTTGCGTGGGTCCTTGGTACTTTGTCCTTGGTACTTGGTACTAAGTGTACCTTTGTCCTTGGTCCTTGGTACTAAGTGAACTATGTGCACTTAACCCGGTGTGCTACCTCCCAACCCCCAAGCCTTGATTATTTATCAGTGAGAGAGGAGACATGAACCCAAGCATCACTCAGGTACATGTAGTGCCAGGGATCAAACTTATGCTTGAGAATCCAGTGCTTATTAACTGCACCTCCACCTTGAATGCCTACCTTTCTTTTTTGAAGTATTAAACAGTGTGCCATATGGACAAATCTTGCAATTTGGTACCTTTACTATAGCCTTGAAGTTTAATTCTCTGAGTCTCACCTATCTCTAGAACTCTGAATCAAAGCCTTCAAGGATGCTAGTTCTATTATGTAAAACAGTCTCAAGGCAACATTAGTGGCAGGAAGGTATACTATCTCCTCCTAATTGGGTATAGAAATGTGTACTTAGAGTCCTATAAATTGTCATTAGTTTAAAACCCACATTAATTTTTTTTTACTGCATGACAAGACTGGATAGGTTCAGGGTGGTATGGCTTTTTTTGTTGTTGTTCTTGTTGCCTAGACTTTACTTCTCTGGGTCAGCTTTTTCACATAGAGACTGAGACAAGAGGGGAAGAAGAAAAGAAGCATCAGAGCTTCCTCCAGTGCAGTGCTGGTTAGGCTTGAACATGGATTGAGTGCAGGACAGAGTGCAGGACAGGTGAGCTGTCTTGCTGGCCCTAGACTTTTTGTTTGCATCTCATCAATCTGATCTTTTATTTATGAAAGAGCAAGTGAGAGTGAGAACAAACATTGGAGTATCACTCTTGCACAAGCAGTGCAGGGGACTGAACTTAGTGCCTTCTGCTTAAGAGTCCAGTACTTCACTCATTACGCCACCTCCAGGCTGCAGGAATTGCTTCTTTTATAACTTTGTCCTAAAATTTTGAATATTTAGGGAGTCGGATGGTAGCGCAGTGGGTTAAGCGCAGGTGGCAAAAAGAGCAAGGACCGGAATAAGGACCCCGGTTCAAGCCCCCGGCTCCCCACCTGCAGGGGAGTCGCTTCACAAGCGGTGAAGCAGGTCTGCAGGTGTCTGTCTTTCTCTCCCCCTCTCTGTTCTCTTCATTTCTCTCTGTCCTATCCAACAACGATGACATCAATAACCAACAATAATAACTAAAACAATAAAAAAAAGAAATAAGAGAATTAAAAAAAAAAAACTTGGGAGTTGGGCGGTAGTGCAGTGGGTTAAGCGCATGTGGCACAAAGCACAAGGACCAGCAGAAGGATCCTGGTTCTAGCCCCTGGCTCCCCACCTGCTGGGGAATCGTTTCACAAGCGGTGAAGCAGGTCAACAGGTCTTTCTCTCCCCTCCTCTCCCCATTTCTCTCTGTCCTATCCAACAACAACAACAATAATAACAACAACAACAATAACTACAACAATAAAACAGGGGCAACAAAAGGGAATAAATAAGTAAATATTTTTTTAAACTTTGAATATTTAAAGAATGAGCATTTTTTTTTATCTGCTCATTTTAAATTCTAAAGGGTTTATCCTTAGAGTATAAGGTCAGTATACTATTAAGTAAATACACATTTTTAGGATATGTTTGAATAACTAGTGGTAAAAAAAAAGTTGAATAATGTTTTTCTTCACAGATATGAAATATTATCTATTTTTCTTGTGTGCTCTAAAAAATAACTATGAAAGAGGACCATTATCTTAGTAATTTTTATGAGCACAAGCAGATGTCCTTTTAGTTTTATTTGTTGATCCCAGAACTCTTCCACTGTTAATGCATGAAAATTGAGTCAAGGCGTAAGACAGGTTTGATATATATAATGAAAAAGAGCAAATTTCAAAAAAAAAAGATGCATACAAATGTGATGCCATTTTTATAAATTCTTAATCATGGGAGTTGCATCTGTTTGATTTCTTTAATGTTTCATTTAATTTGTTCCATTGAAACAAATATGGCAAAATGTTAACATCTGTTAAATCTGGTAATACTTATTTGGGTATCTCTCACACATATTCTTATATTTTGTATATTTAAAACTTTAATTTGAATTTTTTTAACTTTTTATTTACCAAAGCACTGCTCAACTCTAGTTTGTGGTGCAGGGGATTGAACCTGGGACTTTGGTGCCTCAGGTGTGTAAATCTTACAGAACCATTATGCTGTCTCTGCAGTTCAATTTAATTTTTTTTTTTTTTTTAGGTTTTTTCACATAAAACTTATGGACTAATGGGGTCTTATAAAAAAGAAACAATATGGAGTCAGGCGGTAGCACAGCGGGTTAAGCACAGGTGGCGCAAAGCGCAAGGACCAGAGTAAGGATCCTTGTTCGAACCCCTGGCTCCCCACCTGCAGGGGAGTTGCTGCACAGGCAGTGAAGCAGGTCTGCAGGTGTCTATCTTTCTCTCCCCTTCTCTGTCTTCCCCTCCTCTCTCCATTTCTCTCTGTCCTATCCAACGACGACTACAACAATAAAACAAGGGCAACAAAAGAGAATAAATAAATATTTAAAAAATAAAAAAAGAAACAAGATGATAGAGTTTTTTGGGCTGTTTCTTATTTTCATCCCTCCCTCATCAGTGTTACCACCAGGGCTCAGTTCTCTCTCTCTCTCTCTCCCCCTCTCTCTTTCTCTTTCATTAGTAAATAAACAAAACTTCAGAGAAATAATCTTTTTGCAGCCTGGGAGGTGATACAATGGCTAAAGCTTTGGACTATCATATACCAGGTCCCAAGTTGAATCCCTGTCATCAGATGTGCCAGAGTGATGCACTGATTCTCTCTTAAATAAATAAATAAATAAATAAATCTTTAATTGAAAAAGGAAAATTACTAAGGACCTAGTATATAACCAATCATTGATTTAAAGCAAAGAGAATCCATGAATGCTAAAGTCTTTGCATATAATGTTATGAAAGGTTAGATTATTAATACGGTCTTATTATAGCACTTTATCATTTCTGATTATAAAGGCATGTACCTTTAAAATGGAAATACTGGGGAGTCCCGCGGTAGCACAGCAGGTTAAGCTCACATGGTGTAAAGCGCAAGGACCAGCAGCATAAGGATCCCAGCTTGAGCCCTGGGCTCCTCACCTGCAGGGGAGTAGCTTCACAAGTCGCTTTCTCTCCCCTTCTCTGTCTTTCCCTCCTCTCTCCATTTCTCTCTGTCCTATCCAACAACGACGACAGCAATAACAACAACAATAACTACAACAAGGGCAACAAAAGGGAATGAATAAATAAATACTTTCTAAAAAAAAGATTAACTTAAAAAATGGAAATACTTGGAAGCTACTAATCCAACTTGATATTATGTGCCTCCTTGATGTGATGCAGTAATAAGTACTCAGGCTCACCTAAATAATATTTCTGCCCCAAAAATGTCAAACTAGGACCTTAGTCATGGGGAAACAATAAAAAAAATAATAAGAAAAAGTCTAGACTATAGTATATTTAGTGAGTCCATTGGCCTGGACATTTTTAAAACATTCATGTTACCATGCACAAAGACCCAAGTACCCACCTTCAGGGGAAGGCTTCATGAGCAGAAGAGTAGTACTACTACCACAGATGTCTCTCCTCTCTGTCTCTCTAACTCAGTCTCTCACCACCTATCAAAAAAGGGGGAAAGTAGCCACCAGGAGTGGGGGAAGGGGAAGACACTTAAAAAGCTGTCACTAAAACAAAAGAGTAAAAAAAAAAAAAGCCTTTTCCTTTAAAAATTCAAGTTTGTAAGGCCAAAATAATTATAAATGAAAAGCAAAAATGAAAAAAATTCTGAGAACAGATTCATGACACCATCATAAGCCAAGGCTGACTAGTATTCTTTGGTTTTTTTTTTTTAATTGGGATAAAGTTACTAAGCATGCATATTTTTTTGACCTTGAACTTGTTTTACATATATCCTACCAGGAAGGCAATCTTATGTGATTAAAGACCACCGGGGGGGGGGGGTAAAAGAAACACCTTCTGAAGCCAGAATACCTAGAATCAAATTCCTATATAAATTTCTACTGTCTGAGAGTTACTCCCTAGAATGCTATACTGAGGATCAATATGAAATGATCTCACTTACAGGTAGAACATAAGAAGGACAGAGGTCAGCAAAATAGCTCAGTTGGATAGTTCAAGCTTAGACCTCAATACACTGAAAGAGGAAGCTTCAGTGCTGTGGTCTCTTTGACTGTCTCTCTGTCTCTCTCTAAAAAGAAAAGAAAAACGCAAAGTAATACTTGCACTGGATATGGTGTATTGCACCAAAACAAAGGTCTCTGGAGAAAGAAGGAATGGGGAAGGCTTTGGGGTCCTGGTGCATGATAGTGAAAAGGAATCTAAGTTTGGGGAAGAGTGTTTTGCTGACACCTATCACAGAGAGATGAGAAATTGAACACATGTGCCAACGACTGTACTGTAAACCATTACCACCACCCCCATAAAGTGATTTGATGGGAAACAAACAAAAAAGAATTATCTGTAACAATTTACTATAAACTTTCAGCTTGAGATAACATAAAATTACTATGCTATAGTTTTTTTTTTTTTCACTTTTGTTGCCCTTGTTTTATTGTTGTAGTTGTTATTGATGTCGTCATTATTGGATAGGACAGAGAGAAATGGAGAGAGGGGGAGTAAAAGACACCTGCAGACCTGCTTCACCGCCTGTGAAGTGACTCCCCTGCAGGTGGGAGCTGGGGGCTCGAACTGGGATCCTTACACCGGTCCTGGCGCTTTGTGCCACCTGTGCATAACCCGCTGCGCTACTGCCCGACTCTATGCAGTAGTTTTTTATGTCGGAAGTCAAAAATGGATTTTTTTTAACCTCACCATGATTTATGTCATTTAATACTATTTACATATAGCTGTAGCTTATATATTAACACAACCAGCTGCTTATGTTCTAAGATTATAAGTGATTTTATATTTCAAAGATATAGTCATTATTAAAAACGCATTAGCATTTAAGCCCACTGTTAAAATTCAGTCAGGTGTTAATATACACTCTTATTAACTTATAGTCTGATAAATCACTATTTAATCAATATGAGGGGAAAAATAGATTGAATGTCTTGAACTTTTTGATGCATATACCCCAGTTCTGAGTATATACTCCTTCAATCTAAGCACTTAAGGTTTCAAATTGGTAACCTGATTGAATTTTAACCAAAATGGATCTTAATGACTAGTGTTGTTGGGGGTGCATTACCATTTAGAGGCTCTTTTATTTATTTATTTTTGGAAACTGTTAAGGAAAGACATTTCCTTACAAGAAACTTTATAAGTTTCTTGATGATACCCACTTAATGACTTTCTTGGTCCAAAGCAGTAATGCAATTCTCTATTCCTTTCTTTAGTAGTAACATCTCCTTGGAATGCACATGCACATGCTCATCCTGTCTGTCTGTCTATCCCCTTTTATTTATTTATTTATTTTTTAATATTTATTTATTTATTCCCTTTGTTGCCCTTGTTGTTTTATTGTTGTAGTTATTATTGTTGTCATTGTTGGATAGGACAGAGAGAAATGGAGAGAGGAGGGGAAGACAGAGAGGGGGAGAGAAAGATAGACACCTGCAGACCTGCTTCACCGCCTGTGAAGCGACTCCCCTGCAGGTGGGGAGCCGGGGCTCGAACCGGGATCCTTATGCCGGTCCTTGTGCTTTGCGCCACCTGTGCTTAACCCGCTGTGCTAAAGCCCGACTCCCCTGTCTATCCTCTTTTATGTGTGAGAGCAAAGTACTGCTGCACTCTGACATGTGTAGTGCTGGGGATGAAAGCCTCGAGCTGGCAAGACTGATGCTCTACTGATCCTCCCTAGTTGCTCCTTCTCATTTTCAGTCTCCTGCTACATTTTGATTATTACTATTAATTATTATTATTGTTGTTGTTGTTGGATAGAGAGAAATTGAGAGGGAAGGGCTTGGGGGGGGGAGAGGGAGAGTGGAAGAGATACTTACAGCCCTGCTTCACCATTTGTGAAGCTTCCCCCCAATGAGTCAGGACGGGGAGTTTTGAACTGAGATCTTTATATGCTTTACCAGATGCACCACCTCCCAAACTTCTTATTCTTTTTGAATAGCGTTAGAAATTGAGAGAGGGGAGTCCGGGAGGTAGCGCAGTGGGTTAAGCACAGGTGGTGCAAAGCACAAGGACCTGTGTAAGGATCCCGGTTCAAGCCCCTGGCTCCCCACCTGCAAGGGACTCACTTCACAAGCAGTGAAGCAGGTCTGCAGGTACCTATCTTTCTCTCCCCCTCTCTGTCTTCCCCTCTTCTTTCCATTTCTCTTTGTCCTATCCAACAACGACATCAATAACAACAGCAATAACTACAACAACAACAAAACAATAAGGGCAACAAAAGGGAATAAATATTTTTAAAAGTTTTTTAAAAATTGAGAGGGAAGGAGGAACTAGAGTGAGAAGAGACATCTACAGAACTATTTCACTTGTTTGTGAAGCTTTACCCCTGCAGGAGTCCTGAACTTGGGTCTTTGTGCGCTATAATATGTGTGCTCAATTAGGTGTACCACCTCCCAGCCCCTCCTTACTTTTTTGTTCTAATACAGTGCCAGGGAATGAACTAGAGTTTAACACATGTATGAATGATATCACTGAATATTGACCTCCCAGCTGATTCCCCACCCCATTTTTATATCTTTATTACAGGTAGTTACAGCCCTTGAATGCCACTCTTGATATGGAGAAGATTGAAGAACAATTTGCTAATCTGAACATTGTTAAACGTTCCTCGAACACTGAAGAGCCTACATATCTTCTTGGTATAGGCATATCAAAGACCGTACAAGCAGAAAAAGAAAGCTTGATTGCAGTTTTATGTTCTAATGGGTTAATTAGACTATATGATAAGGAAAGTTTAAAAGTACTACGAGAATTCAGTGGACATCCTGGACATCTTAATGGAGTAAAATTTGCTAATTCTTGTGACCATGTATACTCCTCATGTACTGATGGCACTGTAAAATGTTGGGATGCCCGATTAGCCAGTGAGAAACCTGTTCAGTTATTCAAGGGTTACTCTTCCAATATTTTTATCAGTTTTGATATCAACTGTAATGATCATGTCATTTGTGCTGGTACAGAAAAAGTCGATGATGATGCATTGTTGGTGTTTTGGGATGCGAGAATTAATTCCCAGGATATGTCTTCTACTAAAGACCCACTTGGTGTATATTCAGAGACGCATAGTGATGATATCACTCAAGTATGTTTCCACCCTAGCAATCCCAATATGATAGTCTCAGGTTCAACTGATGGATTGGTAAATGTATTTGATATTAGTGTTGACAATGAAGAAGATGCCTTGATTACAACTTGTAACTCAGTTTCATCAGTAAATTGCATTGGCTGGGCTGGGAAAGATTACAAACAGATTTACTGCATGACGCATGATGAAGGGTTTTATTGGTGGGATCTCAATTATTTGGATACTGATGAGCCTATTACATGTTTGAGCATCCAGGATGTTAGAAAAGTAATCAACTTGAAAGAAGATATTTTGGACTATTTGATTGGTGGTCTATATCACGAAAAGATGGATAAGTTGTTTCTTGTTGGGGGAACAAACACAGGAAAGATTCACTTACTGAACTGTACTACAGCAGGATTGACCCACATGACCAGTCTTCAGAGAGGACATACTGCTACTGTTCGTTCTTTCTGCTGGAATATGCAGGATGATTCTTTGCTAACTGGAGGAGAAGATGCACAATTATTACTTTGGAAACCTGAAACAAGAGAGAAGACTTTTACTAAAAAAGACAGCATGAAAATAGCATCTTCTGTGTACCACCGGGTTCGAGGTCACAGTAATGATTCCTATAAGAGGAAGAAAAGGCAGTGATGCTATGTTAGGAGTTTATTTGTCAGGTTTTATAGCTACAAATAATTATTTTTGTTAACTATCTGGGGAAGACATCTTTAAGGCTAATATATTAAAAAGAAAAAGAACCTCCAGCATTCTTGGTAAAGTATTCAGAGTAGTTTAACTCAGGCCATTCTGTATTCTAAAATTATTTTTCATAAAGCTGCCAGTTGAATATGCAGTTAGTGAGTTGAAAGTAAAATTACATTTCTCATTTTTGAAACCCATCTGTTGAGTTAGTAAATGTTGGACTTAAAGAAATAACTTTGAAATGGACTTTTAGACTTAGTCACCAACTTAAAAAAAAAAAAGTGTTTTGGTCTGTGTTTTTGTTTGCATGTGTGTTTGTTGTTGTTTAACCAGAGCACTGCTCAATTCTGATTTATGGCAGTGCCAGAGATTGAACCTGGGACCTCTGGTGCCTCAAGTATGAAAGTCTGTTGCAGTATTTGTTTTTTCAAACTTAAATTTTATATTTTGAATTATCTTCATTATTTGTAAAAACCAAATCAGACTGATTTCTTCGTTTGAGAAACTACTGTGGGGTCAGAGTAGATAGCATAATGGTTATGCAAAGAGATTATCATGCCTGAGACTGAGAAGTCCCAGTCCCTTGTATCACCGTAAACTAGAGCTGAGTGGTGCTCTGGTTTAAAAGAAAAAAAAAAAAGTGGGGGGAATAACATAATGGTTATGCAAAAAAACTCTTAACACCTCACACTCCAAAGTACCACCATTAGCCAGAGTTGGCCAGTGCTCTGGGTAACAATAAAGAAAAGAGTCTTTTACTCACTTGCTTAATATATAGAGAGATATTGCTGTAATTAAATATAGATATTCTAGCAACTGTAGATACAGTCAAACTTGTATAAAATGATTATTTCTTTTTAAAATTTCTTTATTAGGGGATTAATGGTTTACAGTCAACTGTAAAATGCAATAGTTTGTACATGCATAACATTTCTCAATTTTTCCACATAATAATTCAACCCCCACTAGGTCTTCCTCTGCCATCATGTTCCAGAACCTGAGCCCTCCCTCCCACTCCAGAGTCTTACTTTGGTGCAATACAACAACTACAGTTCATGTTCTGCTTTGGGTTTTCCCTTCGTTCTTGTTTGTCAACTTCTGCCTTTGAATGAGAACATCCCATATTCATCCTTCTCTTTCTGACTTAATCTCACTTAACATGATTCATTCAAGCTCTATCCAAGATGAGGTAAAGATGAATTCTCCATTTTTAATAGCCGAGTAGTATTCCATTGTGTGTATATGCCAACTTTCTCAGCCCCTCATGTGTTGTTGGACACCTGAGTTGCTTCAATGTTTGGCTATTACAAATTGTGCTGCTGTGAACATAGGTGTACACAAATCATTTTGGGTGGGTGTGTTTGGTTCCTTCTCCCTCTTTTTTATTTTATTTTATTTTACCAGAGCACTGCTCAGCTCTGGCTTATGATGGTGCTGGGACTGAATTAGATCTCAGCCTTAGGCATGAAAGACTTGCATAGCCATAATGTTCCCCCAGCCCACAGTGTTTTTTAAACCAGTTTTTTAAAAAACCACTCAGCATTGCCTCATATTATCTTTTAAACATGACTTTTCATTTTTACATAGTACTCTATCAAATGATTACATGTACTGAAGATTTTAAGAAGCATGAGGCATTATCACATCTGTGTTTTCATCCCAGAAGCAAAAGGAAGAATTAATGGGAGCAGATTAATGAAAATGCAATGGAGGTGGAAAATAATGGAGGTCTTATTGAAGATGTTACTGGTTAAATAAAAGTGAAAGGACAGCACACAGATTTTAGGCACTGAAGTAGCATTGGACATGCTACAACTAATTGAGTAATAAGTAGTAAAATATTTTTTAGGGGCTGGGCAGTAGCGCACCGGGTTAAGCGCATATATTACAAAGCACAAGGATCCCAGTTTCAAGCCCCTGGCTCCCCACCTGCAGGGGGATCGCTTCACAAGCAGTGAAGTCTTATCTTTCTCTCCCCTTTTCTGTCTTCCCTTCCTCTCTCAATTTGTACTATCCAATAACAACAAGGACAAAAATGGCTGCTAGGAGCAGTGGATTGGTCGTGCAGGCACTGAGCCCCAGTGATACCCTGGAGGCAAAGAAAAAAAAAACCTTAAATTTTGTAGAGGGGCTAAGTGGTGCCCAGGTAGAATGCACACCATTACCATGCACAAGGATCCAGGTTCAAGTTCCCAGTCCCCACCTACAGTGCAGGTAGCAAAACAGAACACTGTCCAAGTGATCTATTTTGATACTGCTGCTCCCTCAGATGTACTAGGGAATGAAATGAACCCAGAGCATCACATAGGCATCATGCTATGCAGTTTTCCTGGCCCAATTCTTTATGGAACTAAGGCATTGCATATACCTGATTTCACAACTCCTTGGCCGCCATTTTTTCATTTAGATGGAAGGAAGAGGATCAGAGCTCCCAGGGTTTGAACCTGAGCTCAAGGTACACGGTGTGCATCCTAACTTTTGAGCATCACTGGCTCAAGGGTATTGAGATTTCTTTTGGGGTTGATAAAAATACTCCAGAATTTATTGTGATTATAGTTGAAAATTTCTTTACATTAAAAGCAATTTAATGATATACTTTAAATAGATGGGTAGTATGATATGAGTTATAATAGTAAGATTGTTACATTTTTTTTTTAATTTATTCTATTTGGGGGGATCGGGCGGTAGCGCAGCGGGTTAAGCACATGTGGCGCAAAGCCCAAGGACTGGCGTAATGATTCCCTGGCTCCCCACCTGCAGGGGAGTCGCTTCACAGGCGGTGAAGCAGATCTGCAGGTGTCTATCTTTCTCTCCCACTATCTTCCTCTCTTCTCTCCATTTCTCTCTGTCCTATCCAACGTCGACGACATCAACAACAATAATATCTACAACAATAAGACAAGGGCAACAAAAGGGAATAAATAAATAAATATTTAAAAAATAATTTATTTTCCCTTTTGTTGTCCTTTTTTTTTTTCCCTTGTAGTTGTTGTTTTGATGTCGTCGTTGTTAGATAGTACAGAGAAATGGAGAGAGGAGGGGAAGAGAAAGATGCCTGCAGACATGCTTCATTGCTTGTGAAGTGACACCCCAGCAGGTGGGGAGCCCAGGGCTCAAACCCAGATCCTTAAGCCGGTCCTTGTGCTTTGCGCCACATGCGCTTAAACCCGCTGTGCTACCATCTGACTCCCGTTACATTCTTACTTGTTGACAGAAGAATATAAAGCTAATGTTGATGCTAAAACTTGTTGAAAATGAAGGGAAAAGATCCATTTTTTCACAAATACATAGTTACAGCAAACATCTATTCTTCAAGACTTAAGTATTTTACGACTCCCACCTTCATATCATCTCTTACTCTTAAATACTTTATAGCAAGTTGTTTAGAGATTTGTCTCCCTGCTAAACTACTCTGTCTAGTTAAAAAGCAAACAGAACTGGAGTCTTTTTTTTTTTCAGATAAATACAAAAATTTCGGGAGTCGGGCTGTGCCAGAAGGATCCCAGTTCAAGCCTCGGGCTCCCCGCCTGCAGGGGAGTAACTTCACAGCCAGTGAAGCAGGTCAGCAGGTATCTATCTTTCTCTCCCCTCTGTCTTCCCCTCCTCTCTCCATTTCTCTCTGTCCTATCCAACAAAAATAAAACAAGGGCAACAAAGCGAAAATAAATTTTAAAAATCAGAAAAAAAAATAAATAACTATTACGCCATTATGCATAACCATTACGCTATCTACCCCAACCCATACCTGGAGTGTGTTTTCAAAGAAAAATAGTTAACACAATGGACTAAGGAGAAGGAGAAAGGAGCAACAGAAGATACAATGGCCAGAAGGAACAACATATGTACCTAGGCAGAGAGGCACAAAATCCATGGTTAATTTTAGTCATATCATGTACTCAGGTTTAACCAAGTTTCTCTGTAAACACATTCACAAACATTTCTTAGGTCACTTGTCTCTGCAGATGGCTTGCGCATATATTATGTCTTAAATTTTCACTGTTTTAATTCTGAAGACAGTGTTTCCATAAGCCTGTTTTCTACACTCAATACCATTAGTAGTGACTGAAGTTGTTAACATTACTATTCTGAAAAAATTATTCTCAACGCCACCATCGACTCAATTGACTCCTTGTGTACATAAAGACTTTTTTTTTCCCTCCCTAACATTCGGAGCATTTGCAAGATTGCCTAGTGAAGATGTCCTGGTTAGTCTTTAGCTGCTTATTTGTAGTTAACAGCTGGCTTGTCAGTTTTCTACCTTCTGTCTTTAGTCCTAGCCTAGGGGCAATGGTGCATTAATTTAGCTTGAAACTCTTGTGTTATTTTTTTTTAAAGATTTTATTTATTTATTAATGAGAAAGATAGAAGGAGAGAGAGAAAGAACCAAACATCACTCTGGTACATGTGCTGCCGGGGACTGAACTCAGGACCTCACACTTGAGAGTCCGATGCCCTATCTACTGTGCGGCTTCCTGGACTACTCTTCTTGTGTTATTTTAGTTTCGCTTCCAGTAGCCTTCTTGATGATTGCTTAGACTATGTATATGAAATTTCCACCTGTGCCTTCATTTCTCCCTTAGATGGAATAAAGATTCATATATTCTTGTGGTCCAGGAGGTGGTGCAGTGGATAAGGCATTGGATTCTCAAGCATGAGGTCCTGAGTTCAATCCCCGGCAGCACATGTACCAGAGTGATGTCTGGTTTTTTTCTCCTATCATTTCTCATGAATAAATAAAATCTTTAATTAAAAAATAAATATATTCTTGAGGACTCTAAAAAAAAAAAAAAAAAGATTGGCCCAGGAGTTGAATGAGATCCTAAAAAGAAGTTAAACTACTCAAGAGTCTGAGTAGTGGTGCACTGAGTGTACACTTTACCATGCACAACAGCCTAGGGTCAAGCCCCTGGTTCCCACCTGCAGGAGGGAAGCTCAACTGCAAATGTCTCTATCTTCCCCACCCCTCTCAGTTTCTCTCTTTTTTCTTTTTTTTTTTTTTTAATATTTATTTCCCCTTTTGTTGTCCTTGTTTTATTGCTGGAGTTATTGTTGTTGATGTCATCGTTGTTGGATACGACAGAGAAATGGAGAGAGGAGGGGAAGACAGAGAGGAGGAAAGATAGACACCTGCAGACCTGCTTCACCACCTGTGAAGTGACTCCCCTGCAGATGGGGAGCCAGGGCCTCGAACCAGGATCCTTACGCTGGTCCTTGCGCTTTGTGCCACCCATGCTTAACCCGCTGCACTACTGCCTGACTCCCTTCTCTCTGTTTTTATTCAATAATAATAAAACAAGAACAACAACAACAAAAAAGCCTACTCTACCCAACACTCTTCAGTGGCAATGACTCCCACAGGATTCAGCCTAACATGGTTTTACTGCCACTTAACACAATAGAGCTCTTAACACTCTGCTTACTACTTTTAAAGGTAAGTCGAGTTTTCTATAAACTTTGAGAACTCAGAGTCTCAAAGCATCTGTAAGCATCTGCAGTGTTGTTCTCTGCTGTAATTGTGCTTCAATCACAGACCAGCTATTTTATTGTTTTTTCAATTATTTATTTTTACTTACTTTTTTTCCAGCGCACTGCTTGACTGGCATATAGTTGTGAGGATTGACCTGCTATTGTTATAATATCTATACTGTAATACGTATACATGATGACTTACTGTCTACTTTTGTTTGCCCCTCTGTTCTGTTTATGTAGCCATTATCATTACTACCATTAGTATTGACCAAAGCAAAAGAAGTGAGTCTGGGGGCCAAATGGTCACGCACTCTGTTGAGCCCATGTAGAACCAGGTTTAAATCCCTGGTCCCCACCTGCAAGGGGGAAGCTTCACAAGTGATGAAACAGTGGTTCAAGTGTCTCCCTCTCCTCATTCTGTCTCAGTTTCTCTCCAGTGAATGACAGAAATTAGGTGTCAGGTGGTGACACACCTGGTTGAATGCACACATTACAGTGCACAAGGACCCAGGTTCAAGCCCCTGATGCCCACCTGCAAGGGAGAAGCTTTACAAATGGGGCAGAGCTGCAGGTATCTCCCTCTTTACCTCCCCTTTCTTGATTTCTCTGTCCAATAAATCATAAAATATTAAATAAAAAAATATAAAACAAATCAATAAGGAAGGGTATCTTATGAATGCTTGGTGTCTTTTTAAATTATCTTTATATATTTATTGAATAGAGACAGACAGAAATTGAGAGGGAAGTGGGTGATAGGGAGAGAGACAGAAAGATGCAGCACTGCTTCATCAGTCACAAAGCTTTCCCCCTGCAGGTGGGGATCCAGGGCTTGAATCTGAGTCCTTGAGCACTATAAAGTGCACTCAACCACGTGCGCCACCACCTGGCCCATTTTTGGTCTTTTTCATGGGAGCCAGCATATTTGACCATGGAGTCTGAGTGTTAAGGCATGGTTCTCAGCCTCATTCTAGTCTCAATAGTAACTACTTAGTGCCTTCTAGAGTAGGATGATTTCTCCCAAGATTCCTTGTTTTCTCTTCACTGCTGCATCTATTGCATTGTAATTAAGCACTGGCTCTGGACTCCTGGCTTGACCCCCTTGTTATTGCTTCCTTAGGCAGTATTAGAGCTATCCTTGCACACAATTTTGTGAGGTAGGGACCATTAAATTCTCGCTTTACCTGTTAGGAAACAGGATTTGCAGAAGTAAAGAATGGGAGTAGCTGGTTCTTGTTAAACTTGGATACACTCTGTGGGGTGTAGGTAGGAGGGGGTAATGTGATGTGGTCAAGAGTATGGGCACTGTTGGTCTGCTTCTAATGCTTCTAAGACGCCTTCTGTTGCATTGCTTAATGCTGTGGTCTATTTACATAATCACTGTTTTACCTGAGACCCGCCCTGCCTGCAGGGCACTGGTTTAATCCCACTGGTTTGCACTCTTTTCGCTCTGCCCCCTCTCCTAGTCACACCCTGTTTTTACACCCTACCAGTTCCTTCCTAGAGAGTATAAATGCAGATGAATAAAGCCAGCATGGCATTGCATTGCATTGCTTCCAAGCTCAGCCATGAGTCCCTGGTCATCTGTCTCCCGCCCTCAAAGCTAGCCCAGAAGGCACAGCTTCCAGATTGTCTACATGTAAGTCCTGACTACACTGCTTATCACCAGTATGCCTTGGGTTCTTCATCTGAAAAAGAAAACAAAAATTGAAATTAATAGCCTTTACTTTTTAAGTTCTTAGGAGAATTGAATGAGTTAATATAAGTGAAACACTTATCTTTACTATTATTATTTTAAGTTAGAGACTACAGCACTGAAGTTTCCCTTCATGTACTGGGGGTCAGGTTTGAACTTGGGGGGGGCATGCATGGCAAAGCAGTGCTCCATCTAAGTGAGCTATTTCACCACCCAAAAGCACCTAGTGCTTGGCACATGAAAAGTGTTCATTAAGTTAGCTGCTATTGCAGAGAGTCAGGCGGTAGCTTAGAGGGTTAAGTGCACTTGGCACGAAGGCATAAGGGTCCCAGTTCGAGGTTCTGGCTCCCCACCTGCAGGGGAGTAGCTTCATGAGTGAAGCATGTCTGCAGGTATCTTATCTTTCCTCCTCTGTCTTCCCCTCCTCTCCATTTCTCTCTGTCCTATCCAGCAACGATGGTATCAATAACAACAATAAAAAACAAGAAGGGCAACAAAAGAGAAATTAATTTTTTAAAAAGTTAGCTGCTATTGCCATCTTCCTGGTCCTGACCCTCAACAATAATGATCATTAATGCAATCATTGAAAACAGTTTGCTAGGTAGTAGAAGCCTGATAAAATGATCTCCAGGGGCATGAGTCATTGATTACACAGTCCTGCTTTTGTGCATTGCTTTCCTGTGTTCAGAGAACTTTCACATTCATGATCCCTTCACTATAAATTGTATATATATTCTGTGCCTCTGCCCACTCCCCCCCCCCCTTTTTTTTAAACCAGAGCACTGCTCAGCTCTGGTTGTAGTAGTGCTGGGACTCTCAACTGGGACTGGGAACTTCGGTACCTAGGGCATTGCATGCATGTGTGTGTGTAACCATAGTGTTATCTCTGTAACCCCTAAATTCTTTTCTTTGTTTGTCCCTTTCTTCCTTTCTTTCTTTCTTTCTTTCTTTCTTTCTTTCTTTCTTTCTTTCTTCCTCTTTCTTTCTTTCTTTCTCCCTCTTTCTTCTTTCTTTCTTCCTCTTTCTTTCCTTCTCTCTTTCTTTCTTTCTTTTTACCACAACACTGCTCGGCTGTGATTTATGATGGTGTGGAGATTGCTCCTGGGCCTTTTGGAGTCTCAGATATGAACATCTTTCTACATAACCATTATGCAACCATATTCCAACCCTGAATTCTTCTCTAATTGCATAGAAAGACATTTCATAGAACCACTAAGTAACCTAACATAAGAAAATACCTCTAGAATTCTGCCTTCCTGTTTGAAGTTTCTTGTTTCAAGTTCACAATTCATTTACTCATTTCTCAGTTATGTGTAGAGTGTAATCTCTATTTAACTATATGTTCTGGAGCTTAAATCCTCTATAAGTTAATATAATTCCCAATTTTTAAATTTATTTTATTGATATATTAAAATGAGAAGGGAGAGAGAGAACCAGAGCTTCACTCTGGCACATGTGATGTCAAGGATCAAAGTCAGGACTAATGTTTTTAGTCCAAAGACTGAGCTGCTGGGCTGGGAAGATAACATAGTAGTTATGCAAAAAACCTTCATGCCTGGGTCTCTGAGGTGCCAGGTTCAATCTTCAGCCCCATCATAAGCCAGAGCTGAGGCATGCTCTGGTAAAATAATATAATAATAAATAAAACCAAATTTATTTTTTATTGATGCTGTATAGTCCCACTTTTCTTTCCATAAGACCATATTTCATGTCCTATGATGTGGACATCAGCCATTAGCAAGAGAATTTGCTTTCTCCATGAGACAATACCTATTGTCACACCTATTTTGTTGTCTTCACACCTCTGTTCCCACCAGAGGCTGTCAGCCTAATTCATAACAAACTGGCCAGCAGGTAATCTTCCACTTTGTGTGACAGTACTTTTTCTCCCAATGTTCTCTACCTACGGTTCACACTATCTGTAGACAGTATCTGAACTGGCAACATTGTCTTTCTTGGCTTTTCCTGCTAGAGCATTGTCCCATTAATCTGTCAAGACCTTAACAGAATTCCAGGAGTAGGGAGCCTTGCAAAGCTCAAGGACCTGGGAAGGATCCTGGCTTGAGCCCCAGCTCCCCGCCTGCAGAGGAGTCACTTCACGAGCAGTGAAGCAAGTCTACAGGTGTCTCTCTTTCTCTCCCCCTCTCTGTCTTCCCCTTCTCTCTCCATTTCTCTCTGTCCTATCCAACAACGATGACATCAAGAACAACAACAATAATAACTACAACAATAAAACAACAAGGGCAACAAAAGGGAATAAATAAATCAATTTAAAAAATAAATTATAAAAAAAAAGAATTCCAGGAGTTGTTCAAGTCCTCATGGTTCGTGTGATTCTTCATTATAATGATAACTTTAATGATAACTTTAGTTTGAATTTATCTTAGAGTTGGTATCACCATCCTGACAAAATTCACATTATAGAATGTCTGCCTATTTTATTTATGAGTAGAGAGAGAGAGTAGGAGAGGGAGAGAAAGAACAAGGTTATCAGTTTGGCACATTCAATACCAGGAACTAAAGTTAGGATTTCATGCTTGAGAGTCTAAGACCTTATCATTGTACCACCTCCCTGGCCCGGCTGGGTCCTTGAATGTCTCTGCCATCTGTATTCTACTTCCTGCTTGCTGAAACAAAAAGTGCTAAACTACTTTTCTTTTATCAATGATAATGCCAACTTCTGGGGTTAGATTGATTTTTTTCCCTCTAGGGTTATTGCTGGGGTTCAGTACCTGCACTAGAAACCACTGCTCCTGGTTGGCCATCTTTTTTCCACTGTTGGTGTTGTTGCTGCTGTTGTTGAACAGGACGGAGAGAGATCGAGAGAGAAGGGGAAGAGAGAGAAAGATAGACACCTGCAGACCTGCTTCATCGCTTGTGAAGCGACCCCCTGCAGGTGGGGAGCCAGGGCTTGAAGCGGGATCCTTGCGCTTTGTACTATGCGCGCTCAATCCGGTGCACTACCGCCAGACCCCCTAAATTCAATTTTTCAAACTATATCCAGAAACGTAGTCTTTTATTTATGCACTCATTCGTTTACCCATTTTTGAATTATCATTACATGTGAATTGCAGTACTAGTTATTTGAGGCACTGTATGGAATCAAACCCTGGCCAGCGGTAGTGCAGCGTGTTAAGTGCACAGGGAGCTAAGCTTAAGGACTCGCTTAAGGATCCCGGTTAGAGGGCCCCCCCCCTTCCTGCCTGCAGGGGGATCGCTTGACAAACAATGAAGCAGGTCTGCAGGTATCTATCTTTCTCTACCCCTCTCTGTCTTACCCTCCTCTCTTGATTTCTCTCTGTCCTATGCAACAACAACAATGGCAACAATAACAACAAGGGCAACAAAAAGGGAAAAATGGTCTCCAGGACCAGTGGGTTTGTAGTGCACGCACCAAGCCCAGGCGATAACCCTGGAGGCAAAAAACAAACAAACAAGAGGAAGACCTCTAATAGGAGGCTTTTGCTTATCATAGCATAGAAACCATTAATTCAAGGGTATTACATATTAAGAGGCTACCACAAAACCGGCAACCTATTAAGCGCACGTGGCACAAAGCCCAAGGACCAGCATAAGGATCCCAGTTCTAGCCCCCGCTCCCCGCCTGCAGGGGAGTCGCTTCACAGGCGGTAAAACAGGTCTGCAGGTGTCTATCTTTCTCTCCCCCTCTCTGTCTTCCCCTCCTCTCTCCATTTCTCTATGTTGTATCCAATAACGACGACATCAATAACAATAATAACTACAACAATAAAACCACAAGGGCAACAAAAATACATATTTTTTAAAAAGAACAACATGGGAAATGTTATGCATGTACAAACTATTGTATTTACTGTTGAATGTAAAACATTAATTCCCCAATAAAGAAATTAAAAATAAAAACCTGACATCAGTAAGAGAAAAAAAACCAGCAACAACAACAAAAAGGACCCCGGTAACCATATTAATTAGCTGAATGAAAATAGGTTTGTCTTAGAGACAGTGAAAACATTCAGAAAAGAAATGGCCCTGATGACTGTCCACTGCCTCAATCACTGTTTCTTCCCTTGTTGGTCCAGTTCTCATGGGTCCTCTGCTCAGCTCAGCTCGGCTCCATGCTGTCCTCCCAGTTCCAGCTGCATCTCCTCCAGTTCCACCTATAGGCTGCTTCTTCTGCTTTATCTTCTGCTTCTAGCATTTGTTTTATTTTATATTTCTATTTTTAAATTTGTGATTAATAGCAGGTTATAACATTGTAAAATTAGGGGCTGGGTGGTGGTGCACCTGGTTGAACGCACATGTCACAATGCTCAAAAGGACCTGGGTTTGAGCCCCTGGCCCCCACCTGCAGGGGGAAAGTTTTGTGAGTGGTGAAGCAGTGTTGCAGATGTCTCTCTGTCTCTTTCTCTCCCTCACTATCACCCCCTTCCCTCTTGATTTTTGGCTGTCTCAATCCAGTAAATAAATAAAGGTAATATAATTTTAAAAAATCTGTAAGATTACAAAGTATAGTTCCATACTGCACCTACTACTGAAGTTCTGTGTTCTCAGCCTCCTACCTCTCAAAGATAACCACCATAGTTCTCACCAAGTCTTAGAAACAGCTGTGAACACAGGGAGAGGTGCGTATGTTCCTTCTAATTAGTGTTTGAGAGCCTTTTGGATAAATGCCTAAGAGTGGTATTGCTGCTATTTGTGTACAGCCTTCTAAAGGGACTACACCAGTTTGCATTCCCACCGGCACTGTTACCGAGTCCTTTTTCTCTACAATACCACCAACACCGTCATTTCCATTTTGGTATTATGATCCAGAATCAAAGGTCAGATTCTGGTTCCTCTATTGTCCAATTGCTTCTCTTTTATTCTTCTTTTGTTGGGCCTTATTGTTGTTTCTTGTTACCAGGAATTCTGGGAAATGTAGTTTTTCTTTTTAAAAAAATTTTTAAAAGATTTTATTTATTTATTAATGAGAAAGATAGGAGAGAGAAAGAACCAGACATCACTCTGGTACATGTGCTGCCTGGGATTGAACTCAGGGCCTCATGCTTGAGAGTCTTAGTGCCTTAGCCACTGTGCCACCTCCTGGACCACACAGAAATATAGTTTTTCTACATCAAGTTGCACAACTTAATCCTTTCATTCATTCATTCATTCTTTATTTAATGTTTATTTAATTATTCCCTTTTTGTTGCCCTTGTTGCTTTATTGTTGTAGTTATTATTATTGTTGATGTTGTTGGATAGGACAGAGAGAAATGGAGAGAGGAGAGGAAGACAGAGAGGGAGAAAGATAGACACCTGCAGACCTGCTTCACCACCTGTGCAGGTGGGGAGCCGGGGACTCGAACCGGGATCCTTAAGCCAGATCTTGCGCTTTGTGCCACCTGCACTGCCGCCCAACTCCCACACAATTTGATTCTTAGGATCATGTAATAAAGGTAACAGCCTAGTAGAGACCCATAATATCATAAATCTTCTGATCTAGTGACCCTGAGTTAGAAAGGGGGTGCATAATTGAGAGGAACAATGTGTTAACTGAGTCTAGGAGGAAATGGAAGAACCACAGTTGCTAACTCTACAATTAATGCATCTTAAGAAGTTTAAGCATATTTTAAAAAATGTATTTATTTCCCCTTGTTTATTGTTGTTGTAGTTATTATTTATGTCATCGTTGTTGGATAGGACAGAGAGAAATGGAGAGAGGAGGGGGAGAGAAAAATAGACACCTGCAGACCTGCTTTACCGCTTGCGAAGCGACACCCCTGCAAGTGGGGAGCTGGGGACTCGAACCGGGATACTTGACGCAGTTCCTTGTTCTTCACGCATTACTGCCTGACTCCCAAGAAGTTTACGCATATTTTAACATTTATATGTGAGCATGATTGCTATTTTCAACTTAATTAGAGAAAAGGCAACATGCCACCTCCTAACATATTGCAGTAGAGTCCATGAGCATGGGGCTATTTGTTTAAATGTTAACATGATTCTTCAAAAAGCTAAATATAGAATTACCATATGATCCATCAAACCTCTCCAGTGTATACAAAAGAATGGAAAGCAAGGTCTCAGAGAGAGATCTGTATATACGTGTTCATTGTAGCACTAATCAATTGCCAAAATGTAGGAACTGCCCACATGTCCACATACAGATGAGTAGAAAAAGATGTGCTATATATATCATGGAATACTACTCATCCTTAAAAAAGAAAATTCTATTATATGCTATAATATGGATAAGACTTGAGGACATTATGCTGAGTAAGGTAAACCAATCACAGCAGGACAAATACTGTCTGATTCCACTTAGATGAGCTATTGTGATTTTCCTAGGGTTGAAGAAAGGAAGAGATGAGAATTGTTGTTCTATGGTTATAATTTCAGTTGTACAAGGTAAAATTTTCTATCTGATACATAATAATGTGAATACAGTTAATACAACTGAAAGAATGTCAAATGAAGGAAAGGCTACTGTGGGCTGGAGAGATAGCATAATGGCCATGCACAAAGATTCTCAGTCCCCATCTGCACCTCCACCCCCAACATAAACCAGAGCTAAGCAGTGCTCTTATAAAAACAAACTAAGACTATTGAAACTCTTAAAATGGCAAGAGGGAAATTTTTTAAAAAGACTTATTTTAGGGAGTCGGGTGGTAGCACAGTGGGTTAAGCGCATGTGGCTCGAAGCTCAAGGACCGGTGTAAGGATCCTGGTTCGAGTCCCCGACTCCCCACCTGCAGGGGAGTCGCTTCACAGGCGGTGAAGCAGGTCTGCAGGTGTCTGTTTTTCTCTCTCCCTCTCTGTCTTCCCCTCCTCTCTCCATTTCTCTCTGTCCTATCTAACGACGACATCAATAACAACAACAATAATAACTACAACAACAATAAAAACAAGGGCAACAAAAGAGAAAATAAATAAATATATATTTTAAAAGACATTTTATTAGAGAAAAAGAGTTAGAACATCAGTCTGGCACCACCTACTGGGGCACAAGGAGGGCATTATTGTATTATGTGTCTTTTGATACACCCCCCCCCATTTTATTCACTAGGACAAGGAGAACTTGAGAGGAAATGGAGGAAATAGAGAAGGAGAGAGAGGAGGCCAGGCAGTAGCACACCTGGTGAAGCACATATGTTACAGTGCACATGGGCACTGGTTCAGTCCCCTTGTTCTCACCTGCAGGGGGAAAGCTTCATGAGTGGTGAAGCAGGGCTGTAGGTGTCTCTCTTTCCTTCTCCCTCTCTATCTCCCACTGCCTTCTCAATTATTTTGGCCTCTACCTAATAAATAAATAAACAGAGAGACAGATAGACAGACACCGGCAGAGCTACTTCAACACTCCTGAAGCGTCCCTGATGTAGTTGGAGAGTGGGAGCTCTAACCCAAATCCATGCGCGGGTGCTTGCGCCAAGTACTATGTGCTTAACTGGGTGTGCCACCGCTAGCCCATCCCTTACCCCATCTCTTGACACAATTTAAAAATAAAATTTATTGTGGAAGCAACTGTGAATATGACCAAACGAATGCTATAATGGTGTCTTTTGAAAGGGTGAACATGGAGAAAAATAAATAAACATTAAAAATTTTTTTAAAAAAGAGGTCAACTTTATTATTATTTTCTTTATTTATTAGATAGAGATAGCCAGAAGTTGAGAGTGGAGGGGGAGATACAGCAGAGGGAGGGAGACAGCGAAACACCTGCAGGCAGCCCTGCTTCACTACTCGCAGAGCTTTCCTTCTGCATGTGGGGCCCTGGGGCTCAAACCCAGGTCCTTGCACATTGTAGTATGTGCGCTTAATCAGGTGCACCACCACCAGGCCCCATCTTTTTAAGAATCCATCTTTCTAAGAATATACGTTTATCAATAAAGACCTTCTAAGGTCAGGAATATAGCTCAATGTTAAAACACAGAATTTGTATGCCTGAAGTCCCAGATATCCCAGGTTCAATTCCCGACACCACCATACGGTAGAGCTGAATAGTGACCTACCCCCCCCCTTTCAAAAGTAAGTAAATAAATATTAACAAAATAAAGTTTATGGCTGTAGAAGTATCACAGTTGTTATGCAGAAATACTTTTATGCCTGAAGCTCCAAGGTCCCAGGTTCAGTCCCCTAGCACCACCATAAGCCACAGCTGAGCAGTGCTCTGGTCTATCTGTGTGACTCTTATTGAAATAAATAAGATATTAAATAAAAAATGATGATGAAAGTTTTAAAAAGAATTTCAATATGCTCTACTCCTCTATGTAAATATGTAAGGGGCTGGGAGACAATCCACCTGATAGTGTGTGCACTTCACCATGTGGGAGGACGCAGATTCAACCCCTTCACACCACATGGGAACACAATGCAAAAGGGAAGCTTCACAAGTGGCAGAGTGTTGCTGTGGTGTCTCTTCCTGCCTCTCACCCTCTATCTGGAAAAAAAAAGACATTAAGGGACAGAGAGAGGGAAAGTAGAAAAAAGAAAGAAAGAAAGAAAGAAAGAGGAGTAGGAAGGTAGCACACCTGGTTGAGCACACACATCACAATGCACAAGGACCCAGGTTTAAGCCCCACGCCCCCACCTGGAGGGTTGAGGGGAAACTTCATAGGCAGTTAAATGATGCTTCATGTGTCCCTTTTCACTCCCTCCCTGCTTATCTCGCCTTTCCCTCTCAATTTCTCTATTTCTTTTTATTTTATTTTATTTTATTTATTTATTCCCTTTTTGTTGCCCTTGTTGTTTTATTGTTGTAGTTATTATTGTTGTTGTAGTTGTTGGATAGGACAGAGAGAAATGGAGAGAGGAGGGGAAGACAGAGAGGAGGAGAGAAAGATAGACACCTGCAGACCTGCTTCACCGCCTGTGAAGCGACTCCCCTGCAGGTGGGGAGCCGGGGTTCGAACCGGGATCCTTATGCCGGTCCTTGTGCTTTGCGCCACCTGCGCTTAACCCGCTGCGCTACAGCCCGACTCCCTCAATTTCTCTATTTCTATTCAAAATAAATAGAGTAAAAAGGGGAAAAAAGAAAAAAATTAAAGAAATATTGAGTCCTAGGGGCCAGGTGGTGTCGCACCTGGTTGAGTGCATATGTTACAGTGCAGGGCATTGGATTAATCTCACTGGTTCGCATTCTTTTTGCTCCACCCCCTCTCCTAGTCACACCCTGTTTCCACCAGTCTCTTTTCGCTCCACCCTCTCTATGTCACATCCTGTTTCCACCCTACTTGGCGAGTATATATACAGCTGCTCTTCTGATTAAACACACTTGGAATTGCCTTCCAGCTCCTAGAGTCCCAGAGTCTCTCTCCTGTGATGCTAGCCCAGCACGAGTTCCTGATACCTCTCCCACGCAGTAGCCTAGGTTGGCTCCAGTTGAGTTCTCTCCAACCCAGAGAGCACTTGCTTGGGAAGAAGCACCCTCAGGCTATCCCGGCATTACAGTGAGCAAGAATCTGGGTTCAAGCCCTTGCTTGAACCCAGATTCTTCAAGCCGCCTGCAGGGGGGAAGCTTTATAAGTGGTGAAGCAGGGCTACAGGTGTCTGTCTCTTTCTCTCAATTTATGACTGTCTCTATTCAATAACTAAATAACTTAATATTCAATAGTGAGTCTTAGTGATGGGTATTGACACACCTGGTAAATCACACATGTTGCCATGTGCAAGGCCCCAGGCTTGAGCTCTTGGTCCCCACCAATAGGGGACAAGGGGCAGAGCAGTGTCGCAGGTATCTCTCTTTATCTCTCCCTCTTCCTTCTCTACTTCTCTCTGTCTCTATCGGAGAACAAAAACAAAAATAATTACCATTACCAGTGGGAGTGGTAGATTCCTCATGCAGGTATTGAGCCCCAGAAATAACACTGGTGAGTCTACTGGGAACAGTTGAATTGTATGGCTTATCTATATAAATCACAAAAACACTAAAATTATAATAGAAAATTGAACAAAGAATGACAATAATAATATGCAGAAAAAGAAATACAAATTATTACAAATGTATGAAAAACATTTTGGGCTTATATTTAGACAAGATGAGTAGGGGAGTAATGATGTTCCCAATGTGGCAGAATTTAATCAAGAACTTGAAAATGTTCATATTCTTCTTTATTTAAAAAAAATTTTTTTTTAATTTATTCCCTTTTGTTGCCCTTGTTGTTTTATTGTTGTAGTTATTATTGTTGTTGTCGTTGTTGGATAGGATACAGAGAAATGGAGAGAGGAGGGGAAGACAGAGAGGAGGAGAGAAAGATAGACACCTGCAGACCTGCTTCACCGCCTGTGAAGCAACTCCCCTGCAGGTGGGGAGCCGGGGTTCGAACTGGGATCCTTATGCCGGTCCTTGTGCTTTGCGCCACCTGCGCTTAACCCGCTGTGCTACAGCCCGACTCCCTTTTTTTTTTTAAATTTTATTTATTCCCTTTTCTTGCCTTTGTTGTAGTTATTGACGTCATCATTGTTGGATAGGACAGAGAGAAATGGAGAGAGGAGGGGAATGCAGAGAGGAGGAGAGAAGAGAGACCCCTGTAGACTTGCCTCACTGCCTGTTAAGTGACTCCCCTGCAGGTGGGGAGCCAAGGGGTCGAACTGGGATTCTTCTACCGGTCCTTGTGCTTTGTGATATGTTCACTTAACCTGCTGTGCTACCTCCCAACTCCCCAACATTCACTTTTGACTCGGATACCCTGACCACAACTGACTGGACAGTATCTTTCTTACTGGGGGAGGGCTCCTTTTCCAGAGAGTCCAGTCTCATTTCTGGCAGCTCTCTTAAATGAAGACAATGCACATGTAAGATTTATCATTTTGCACCATCTACTCTGATCCTCAGGAAAAAAAAAAATCCATCTTTAATGCGAGTAGCAAACAAAAAATGAAGCACAATCACAGAAATGGGCAAGGACAAAAAGGGAACTAAGCACTTTCCCATCGTGCTGTTAGTCCCTGCTTGTGGAGGCTAAGTGTATCCCTGCCCAGAATTCTAATCACACACCCACTTGCTTTCACCAGCTCTGTGCACAGAGTCTGAGAGGCAAAAGTGAGTATTCTAATTTCCAGTTTCTAAGGTCTACCAGGGAGAATGAGAAAGAATGGGAAAATTTAATATTAATTAACTTGTTTAAAAAATGAAAAGAAAAACGGGTCAAATAGTTCACATAGATAGTATGCTGCTTGCTATGCACGTGAGACATAGGTTCAAGCTTGGCACGCACAGCACTGAAGGAAGCTTAGGTGTTGGGGTCTCCTTTACTCTCTCTCTCTCTCTCTGCTTTTCTGTCTCTCCCATCCAAGTGCTAATGAGGCTTGACCCTGCTTAGCTTCCGACATCAGAGGAGATCCAGATCGGGCATGTTCAGGGTGGTATGGCTGTAGACCTTTTGTGTCTCTAGATAAATAACAATAAATAAATAAATAAAAACATTTTTAAAAATGAAAAGAAATATCCCATGTGACTCACTAGGGATAATTCCTGGCCTAAAACAAAGACTACCTTAAACAGCTAATCAACCAACAATAGCCTCCCAGGTGCCAAAATCAGGAATAGCTGAGAATTCTGAGTGTCACATGGTTCAGCTTAAATGACAGCCCATATTTTCACTTTTAATTTTTTTCTGTTTGCCCCTCCTGGTTACAAGAGATTAAGCTGGGCTCTGGGCTCCCATAATTAGTATTTGATAATAACATTTTTAAAAACCTATTTTATTTGATAGGACAGAGAGATAGAGGGGAGGGATACAGAGAGGGAGAAGGAGACACCTGCAGCACTGCATCACCACTTATGAAGCTTCCCTATTGCAGATGGGGACCGGGGGCTTGAACCTGGATCCTGGTACATGGTAATGTGTGAACTCAACCCAGTATGCCACCATCCAACCCCAATAGTGACATCTTGTAATAAATACACTAGAGTAAAAAAAAAAAAAAAATATATATATATATTAGAGCAATAGTATTTATTATAATAGTATTTATTATGATTTATTCATACTGAGATCGCTCTAAAACACTGAGTAGTTACTTAAATGTTTGGGATTAACACCTGAGGGAATAATTAAATAAAATAATCAAGATTTGGTTAGGAAAGTTTTTCTGTTAAGTGTTTGAAGGGCTTATTGGAATGTAGTAGCCATCATGATGATAATTTTCCTTGAAGTTGATATTTGCCACCATTTGCCTATAAAGCTTGCAATTTTAGTTAATTATAACTTTTTCATACAAAGCATAAGATAGAATAGAATAGAATTTTATATTTTGAATGAGTCTGATTCCCCCCACCCCCCTTTGCAACCAGGGCTTTAACTTATGAAGCTCCTTCCCTGCATGAGCTCCTATGTGGTGACCCTGGGTTTGAACCTTTGTTCTTGAACATGATAATAACTTGTGTGCTCTACTGGGTGGGTCATTTGCTAGCCCCTATTTAAATTAATGAATTAATTTATTAGAGCACTGCTCAGCTCTGGCTTTTGGTGTTGTGGGGACTGAACCTGAAACCTTTGAGCATGAAGAGCCTCTTTGCATAACCATTATGCTAACTCCCCTGCCAGGCCCCACTTCAATTTTATAAAAGTACCTTATCATAAATACTTTGTTCCATGCCTGGCTTCAATTGCTTTGTTAACTTTAAGGGCCACCAAATCTTCCAAATTTGAGAATATAAGCTATCTTGACTTGGAAAACCCATCCATTAAAGAGAATATTCTCTTTCTTTCTTTTTTTTTTTTTTTAAAGAATTTATTTATTAATGAGAAAGACAGGAGGAGAGAGAGAAAGAACCAGACATTACTCTGGAACATGTGCTGCCGGGGATCAAACTCAGGACCTAAGAGTTAAGAATCCAGTGCCCTATCAACTGCGCCACCTCCCGGACCATAAAAAAATATTTTCAAATACTGGAGATGACTGCTGCTGTCAGTTTTGCCATAAAAGTTCTTAAAACCTAAAAAAAAAAAAAAAAAAAAGCAGAACAGGGACTGGAGTAGAGGGCACACTGGGAAAAAAAAAAAAGAAGTGATCCATAGTGCTGAAATTGCGTATGTGCCAGACACTGGTTCCATCAGAATGAATAGATAAATACAATCTCAAAAGAGTTGACTTATTTATTTATCGCCACCATTGTTAATACTGGGGTTCAGTGCCTGCACAACTTCATTGTTCCTGGTGGCTACTCTTTTCTTCCCTTTATAGGATGAGAGACAGAGAGATATAGAGAGGGAAAGAGAGACACACAAAACTACTTCTAGAGTTTTTCCTCTATAGGTGCTCCCATATGATGGCCTGGGGCTTGAACTAGAGTCATCAAGTGCAGTAATGTAACTCTACTGTGTGATCCACCTGATGGCACCATAAAAATGTAAAGTTTTGTTATTGCTGGTGAATGCTCCCATACACTTTATAGAACAGTGTGAAAGTGGACTGAAAGCCATATCTCTTGCTTGCTTGCTATCACAGTAGAAAAAGAAAGCTTCTTCAAGAAAAAATTCTATATGAATAAAAAATTTTACTATAAGAATAAAGTGTCAGGTGGGGGTAGGTAGCATAATGGTTATGCAGTACTCATGCCTGAGAATTCAAAGTCCCAGGTTCAATTCCCTGTACTGTTATAAACCAGAGTTGAGCAGTGAGTGCTCTGGTTTCAAAAAAAAAAGTGTCTACTTATGGTCGTAAGTAGTATTTCTTAAGCAGTTACCATATGCCTGGCAGTGTGGTAAATACATAACCTCATTTAAATTTGATAGCTTTTTTTTTTAGGTTCCTTTCTTTCCTTTTTTTTTCTTTTTCCCTTTTTTTTTTTTTTTTTTTGCCTCCTGGTTTATTGCTGGGGCTCAGTGACTGTCCCACGAATCCACTACTCCTGGAAGGCATTTTTTCCCTTTTGTTGCCCTTGTTTTATTGTTGTAGTTATTATTGTTGTCATCATTGTTGGATAGGACAGAGAGAAATGGAGAGAGGAGGGGAAGACAGAGAGGGGGAGAGAAAGACAGACACCTGCAGACCTGCTTCACCACCTGTGAAGCAACTCCCCTGCAGGTGGGGAGCCGAGGGCTTGAACCGGGATCCTTATGCCGGTCCTTGTGCTTTGCGCCACGTGCGCTTAACCCGCTGTGCTACCGCCTGACTCCCTCATAGTTTTTTTTTCATTTTTATTTATTTATTCCCTCATGTTGCCCTTGTTGTTTTATTGTTGTAGTAGTTGTTGTTGTCATTGTTGAACAGGACAGAGAGAAATGGAGAGAGGAAGGGAAAGCAGGAAGGGGATGAGAAAGACAGACACCTGCAGACCTGCTTCACCGCTTGTGAAGTGACTCCCCTACAGGTGGGGAGCGGGAGCGGGGCGGGCTGGAACCCGGATCCTTAAGCTGGTCCTTGCACTTCCAGCCTGCGCTTCCACCCAACTCCCCCCTCATAGCTTTCTTATGAGTTAGGAAGCGTTAGTTCGTTCATTTACAGGCCAAGATACAAAAGCTGAGACTAGTCATTTGTTCCAGGTCCTGCCAGAGCTTACCTTATGTGTATCTGATTCTAGAGGCCTGCTTTCATCTTTATGCTTATAATTAGTTATAGCTTTAGTTCATTTGTATAATTTGACTATTATATAGGTAAAATTATTGCTTTGTTGTACATTATGTTGTATCTTATCCTGTCTGAAATAAAGTGCCCATGAAGCTGGCTTTCTGCTTTCCATTTATTTTACATCAGTTCTTCTTCCTCACCAGTGATATAGGGCTCTTTCTTCCTGCTTTGATCCATTAGTGACCGAGGATCTCTGACTGTTAAGTGGGGGAGCTAAAGCACCTATTTTATTTTATTTTATTTTATTTTTTTGCCTCCAGGGTTATTGCTGGGGCTTGGTGCCTGCACTACAAATCTACTGTTCCTGGAGGCCATTTTTTACATTTTTTTTTAATAGGATAGGACAGAGAGAAATTGAGAGAGGTGGGGAAGATAGAGAGGGAGAGAGAAAGACATCTGCAGACCTGCTTCACCGCTTGTGAAGTGACCCCCTACAGGGGAGGAGCCCGGGGCTTGAACCTAGATCCTTGCATGGGTCCCTTGTGCTTAGTACTATGTGTACTACTGCCTGCCCCCCCACACACCTACCTATTTATTTTTTAAGATTCTATTTATTTGTTAATGAGGAAGATAGGAAGATAGAAAGAACCAGACATCAATTTGGTACATAGCTGCCGGGGACTGAACTCACGACCTCATGCTTGAAAGTCCGATGCTTTATCCACTGCGCCACCTCCCGGGGACCACAACACCTACCTATTTTAAATCTCAGGTAGTACTTACATACCATGAACATATGGAAAGCCATTCATAGCTTCCAGCCCTTGAAGTACATTTGAAAATGTAACTGCATTATTTAAGTTGTGACCCTCAAAAAAAGTCACTGTTGAGGGTGTTCCTCTGTAGGTAAATGTGACTCAAAGAAATACAGCACCAAAGTTCCTTGTCTACACTGTTCCTTTACTGTTTTTCTTAAGAGACCAACAATTGGCTTATACTTTTTCACTTTTCTTCCACTTCGCTCACAAGGATCTTTTGCATCCTACACTCAATTTGGGTTGGTTTACCTCTGTTGACCTTGTCTTAGCAAGTCTTTTCCTCTTTTTTTTTTTTTTTTTGCCTCCAGGGTTATCACTGGGGGCTTGGTGCCAGCACTAAGAATCCATTGCTCCTGGAGGCTATTTTTTCCCATTTTGTTGTCCTTGTTGTGGTTGTTATTGTTGTTATAGCTGTTGTTGGATAGGACAGAAATTGAGAGAGGAGGAGAGAAAGATCGACACCTGCAGACCTGCTACACCTCTTGTGAAGCAACCCCACCTGCAGGTGGGGAGCTGTGGGCTCAAACTCGGATCCTTACTCTGGTCCTTACACTTTGTGCCATGTGCACTTAACCCTCTGCACTACCGCCCAGCCCCCAAGTCTTTTCCTCCTCTATGGGCTGATGATTGGTTTGATGATGCTTCTGCTTATTATTTTAGTTCACAGGTCTCTCACCATTTGATAATCTGTCTTCCAGTCTCATCACATGGCCAGTCTGCCAGTGGATGTAAGATAAGGTTAGCTTTGATATCTGGGAAGTGAATGCTTTTATCTGGTAGCACTGGACAGTGTTCTGTCACTTGATACAGCTCTCTCCCCATTGGTTATAATGTATTTTTTGCATTAATTTAGAGAAGCAGCCTCCAAACTTTGATTACTTGTATTTTTTGATGAGTATGTTTAATAACATATAGATATACTGCCATCACTAGCCTCTAACAATCATAGTACATATTTAGGGTAAAGCTCTTTAATGACAGTGAAACAAATCCACGCTTCAAATCGATTTCTTGATTAATCTTTCACTTTTTTTTTTTTTTTCCAGAGCACTGCTTAGCTCTGGTTCATGGTGGTGCAGGGGATTGACTTTGGAACCTCAAAGGCATGAGAGTTTCTTTGCATAACTATGCTATCTACCCTTGTCCTGAATCTTGTATTTTTTTTTTTTGCCTCCAGGGTTTTTGCTGGGGCTCCGTGCCTGCACCATGAATCCACTGCTCCTGGAGGCCATTTCCCCCCCACCCCTTTTTGTTGCCCTTGTTGTTGTAGCCTTGTTGTGGTTATTATTGTTGTTGTTAATGTTGTTCGTTGTTGGATAGGACAGAGAGAAATGGAGAGAGGAGGGGAAGACAGAGAGGGAGAAAGATAGACAACTGCAGACCTGCTTCACTGCCTATGAAGGGACTCCCTAGCAGGTGTGGAGCCAGGGCCTCTAACCAGGATCCTTCCGCAGGTCCTTGTGCTTTGTGCCACATGAGCTTAATCCGCTGCGCTAGCCCGACTCCCTGAATCTTGTATTTTTTAACTAAAGTTTTATTGAACTTATTCACTGGTTATTACAACTTTGAAATGTGGCTTTCAAAGGTCTTATACTCTAAGAGGTGTCAGTTTTGTCATTTGCTGGTTTTCCTGTGGTTTCTTTTTAAAGGACTCTGATAAAGTCACATGTCTATTTTCTACAGTTTTAATTAAGCCTAGACAAAAAATAATCATTAAATTTACTTTACTGAATTGAGAAAATGACAATTAAGTCTCTACATTATCTGTAGTGACTGACCAGAAAGACCCATCATTGCCAATCCCCATTAGTGGGTAGTGCCTACTTTTCCTTAAGGGATATGGCCTATCCTTTATTTATTCACTTATTTATATTGGATAGAAACAGACAGAAATTGAGAGGGAAGGGGGAGATGGAGAGACACCTGCAGCTCTACCACTCGTGAAGCTTTTCTCCTGCAGGTGGGGGCCAGGGCTTCAACCCAGGTCTTAGCACACTGGTGTGCCACCGCTCGGCCCCCATATACCCTATTCTTTTCTACGCCAAGAGGCCATTCTAAGGACTGGGCACAGGGTAACTCATTCTCTGTATGTCAACTGAGTTTAATGTTTTCTTTTCTGATTAAAGTTAAGCATAAACAGATGTCCTCAAAGTTTCTTCTCTTGATTCCATATGCATTGCTTTGCACAATTCATGGAGTATACACACACCTTGTGTGCATGGATCTTTGTTAGAAATTATTTGTCCAAAGAATAATTTCTCATATAACCAAGGATGTTTCCATTTTTAAAAGACCTGCACATTTCAGATACTTAGCCATTTTTATAAAGTGAAATCATTTTGAAATGAATTCTTTATATTCCTAATTTGCAATCAAATTCTCCATTCTACAAAATGTGAAATGTTCTAAGCAACAGCTGTGAGTCTTTAAAACATGCACTACTTTTTAACAGTTCAATTGTTGCCAAAGGAAACTGAGTTGGCTTTCAAATTTTTCTTGGTTTTAATTCCTCATTTACACTCAAGAGATTAAGCAGATAAATTCTGCATGGTTGGGACTGAATTTTCTTCTTTTTTTTTTTAATAAAGACTGGCCACAGAAACTGAGATGTGGAAATGTACGTTTCTTGAAGACTGGAAGGAGATTGGTATTCTAATAAGTCTTGTAGGGCCTAGTGGTGATGAATGGGCACTATTTATACATTTGGAGTCAGTAGGTGGAGCTTGTTTCAGGAAGAGAGCTATTTTTCCTGTTCCCATTTCAATTCAAATCGGGAATTTTTTAAACAAAAATAATTCAGGGTACAAAATTTGCTTCCTCTCGAGCCATTTCTGGGAATGTGCATAGAATTCACATTTGCGTGTTCAACAAAGACAAGCAAAATGCAATTTGTTGATGTCACTTGTACATATGGCACATACAATTTCATTTATATATAGATCCATTCCCTAACTGTGTAAAAAACATAATATAGTGCTGAGGGGTAAAACAAGACTACAGATCGACAAACACAGTATCAGAAAACAAAATACTGGAGCAAAATATACCTGAATTCCAGCAGTTGTAAAAAAAAAAAAAACCAAACAAACTCTAGCAACTGGAGGTTGACGAAGATTAAAGTTTGTCTTCCCCCTCTATTTCCAAATTTTGAACAACTGATAATCTGTTTTTGTAGTACCCCAAAGGTAATATGCACTCACATCGAGTAACAGACTAAAAATATTCTCTGGGAATGCACCATTTGCGCCCAAGGCTCACCAGTGGTGCAAACACATCTCCAAATAACCCAGTCCTCCACCCCAAAGATGTATCTTATTTATTAAATAGAGTTTCACATGAGACAAAGAGAAAAGAGACAAGCTGGTATACGTCCCAAGAATGGAACCCTGAACATTAGGTAGGCTTGCAAGATCAGATGCTCTACCAGTCGAACTATTATATTTCCTTCCCCTGCTACACGTCTCTAAATATTTTACTACTTGTTCTAGCTAGAGTTAAGTGAAGTCTTCTCTGGCTTTGCCAATGAGAGTCTCGCAAACTCTCCCAGAGCGGGAAGCTGGATTCCCTTGAGTTTCTCAGGCTGGGCAGGAGCAAAGCGGTCAGCTCAGCCAACACAAACCATGCCGAGCTGGCCTCGGCGGAGGTTTGCAGAAACTTCAAGGAGCTGGGGTGCAAGACAAGTCTAGGGAAAAAGGAGCGAAGTGAGCGACACCCAACCCTTGGCCAGGCCCTTGGATCTGCGTGCAGGCAACTGCTGGGGGTTTCACTACGGCCTGCAAGGGGCCCACTGACACCCACAGACCCGGCGCCCAGACCCGGGCAGCGGGTCTCGTTCTAACTCTACGCAGCACTGGTTCGCGGTCTGCCGAGCCGCTGGAGGGGGCGCAATCAAGGCTGAGTAGTCTCCCTCTTTCCTAGACGACTCTGGCCTTTGGATTCCTCTGAAGATAACCTCCGCCCGGAGGCTCCGCACTGCGCGGACCCGGCTCGCTGACCTGTCCGTCGTACACTTCCCCGGTGTAGACATATCGACCCAGCCCCAGCAGCTGCCGGGTCTCCCTACTTCAACCCACCCAGCGGCCTGGCGTAAGAGGCAACAGCGCGACCGGAGCTCGCGGCTGCATCCGGGTTCCTTTCGCCTGAGCCCAATCCTGGGCCTCGTCTCTTCTCACCCTCCTGTTTCTCCGCCTCCCCCCTCCCGCCACCAATCCCGGATCGGCTCTCAGCCGAACCTGCTGGCACGAGAGTGACGGCGGACGCAGGCCAATGAGTGCTGGTTTCCTGTTTGAAGCCGCCAGTGAGTGGGCGCTGGAGGCGGGCGCTGCTGGGCAAAAGGTTCGGTTGCGCTTGTGCCATGGACTCAGCCGCCCGGTGATATTGACAATAGGAGAGAGAAAGGGGCATTGACTGGGGACCCACCGCGGGTACCGAACGGCGACTCTGGCAGCGGCAGCTCCAGCGGCTCCTCCTCCTCCTCCTCCTCCTCTCACCTCCTGCTGCCGCTGCGGATCCCGTCTTCCTCCCTCCCTCCCCCCCTTCCCCACGTCGTCGCCGCCGAGTCCGGGGCTAAGAGCAGAGGCGCCGCCCGCCGGGAATGTGAGCGAGGAACCACCGGCGGAGCCGCAACGGGGTTGGTGCCGATTTGATGGGACGGGCCCGCGGGGAAGGATCGTGAGGCCGCCGCCGCCGGAGCGCTGAGCTTCAGGTCCGGTCGTGAGGCCTAAAGGCGCCGCCGCCGCGGAACCGGAGGGTCGCCGCGCCGGGCAGCCGTAGCCCCGGGCTCCCGTCGCCGTCCGGACCTCTCCCCGCACATCCCGGTTCCGCCACCCGCCCACTCTGCGGCCCTCTGGCCCGTTTCCTACCCTTCGAAACCACAGATCATCTTCAGATTCTTCCCCAGAAGCTTCAAGGTAACTTGGTCTTTCCAGCAGCGCGGCTCGCCGGCTTCTCCTCCTCCTCGTCCCCGTCCTTCTGCGGAGCTCGCAGGGCACTGGCCTCCGGCAGGCCGGGCCCGCGCTGGAGAGGGGTGCGGTGGGGTGGGGTGGGGTGCAGCGGAGCGAGCGTCCAACCCACTTGTCTGATTTACCTGCAGATGCTTCTGATGATGTCTTTCCTTCACTCTGCAAACCCCCCCCCCCCCCCAGCTTCTGGGTTTAGGAGCATTTCTTGGCCCCTTTCATCCACTGTCGCGGGAGGTGGGGGCGGTGGTGGTGGCGACAGGGGGGCTTGGTGTAGTGAAGAGGGTTCTAGAGTGGCTTATCTTCTTCCAGGGCTTGAGGTGGGGAAGGAAGCAAAGGTAATGGATATGTCACCATCCTTTCAGATAATCCTACCCCCTCTCTTACAACCACCGACACCCCTTTGGATTATCCTGAGTTTTTGAAATAACCTGTGCCGGTTGCTTTAAAGGATGATAAAGCTTTGGGCGCTCTGATTCAGGGCGAAACCTGTTTCCCTGGGCTTTGCACTGACCGGCTGCTGCTGCTGCATGTCAGGTCCGCAGCGCTTTAGATTTGGGATCCTTGACGTTTATTCTCCACCGCCAACATACGGAGCAACTAAATGGCTTAAAAAACAACAACAACAACAACAACTAATAGATAGCACACCGGTCTTCGTAGATGGGAGATGAATAATAATAATAATAATAATAATGGAGTGTTGGAGAGACCACGAAATCTTGTGTTGTTGGGGTTAGAGTGAAATCGTGTTTCCACATACATAACCATGTTGGAAAAGTGAGCCCTGAATTTACAGCATACGAATGTGACATGGAGCTTCTTCCTGATGGAGTCATTGTGAAAAATTTTGTCCTCTTCTCTAGTCATTCGTAGTTTGCTATTCGGTTTTGAATCTTTGACATTTTATTTAATGCTAAGCCAGGTAGATTTCTCAAATTTTCTTTTAAAAAGAAAACCAAACAGGGCTTAAAAAATTCAGACTTTATCATTATATGGTTTGTTATTTTCTTTTGTCAGAAGCCAGGTAACTTTTTACTGTTACTTGTTCAGGAAGAAACTTGCTTACTCTTTCGTTTAGAAGTTAAAACAGGAAACAAGAACACAAACTTGTCTGTACTGAAATGACAAGTGAGTAATTACATCCCAGCATTTTCCCCATCTGCATTATTTCTGTCCGAGTCTCCCATTAATCTTGCATGATACCTCCGTGTCATGGAAATGATGGGACCTCTTTAAATTGGTAAATAAGATTGAGTTTATTAACTCTTGTTCCTATTTTTTAAAAATTATTTATTTATTTTGGATAGAGGCAGAGAGCAAGTGAGAGAGAGGGAGGAGAGAGAAAAGGAGAGGCAGCTGCAGCACTGCTTCATTTCTTCTGAAGCTTCCCCCTACAAGTGTGTGTGTGTGTGTGTGGGGGGGGGCTTGAACCCCCCCTCCTTAAGCATTGTAATGTGTATGCTCTACTAGGTACGCCAACGCCCAGCCCCAATTCTTGTTACTTTTAGGGACTTTCATTTTAATACTTTGACAGGGTAGAAAAATCTAAAATAAATGTTCAGTTCCATCAGTTTGATGGAGTAGAAATTGACATTTGACTGAACTCAGGTTCAAGGAATCTCAACTTTTTTTTTTTTTCTAACTTGGTTTTCTAAGCAGGCTCTAAATTTATGGTTTCAGCTCAACTTTGCTCCATAATTTCATGCTAGTTTTGTTAAGCTTTAATAACTAAAGAGGGCTTCATTAAAAAAAAAAAAAGACTACTTTGAAATGCTTCTAATTATGTCTTTTATGTTCTGTGTAAAGGCATTTAGTCTGTTCTTATTTGCTGCTCTGTAGCTTATAGCTAAACGCTGATTTGAAAGTTCTACATAGATAGTATGAGAAATTGTAAATTTTGTTTTTCATTCTTGAACTTTGTTTCTTGAAGTACAGTTAGGGTTTCAACTCCAGAGCCCATTCATAATATTAATATATTAAGAAAATGTATCAATGGAAGTTTTCCAGCTGCAGAACAACTCCAAAATTATTTCAGGAATCTTAAGATGAGAAGAGTTTTGCAGTTAGAAAATGAGTACATGACTTAGAAGAATTGTGTCAAATTAACCATTTTAATGCTTATAACAATGGTAGCTGTATTTGACTTAAATATTATTTATGATAGTTATATTCTTTTTTAAAAAATTCTTTATTGGGGGATTAATGTTTTACATTCGACAGTAAATACAATAGTTTGTACATGCGTTATCTTTATTTATTGGATAGGGACAGTCAGAAATCAAGAGGAAGGGGTAGACAGAGAGGAAAAGAGACACAAAGATACTTGCAACCCTGCTTCACCACTCGCAAAGCTTTCCCCCTGCAGGTGGGGACTGGGGGCTTGAACCTGGGTCCTTGAGCACTGTAATATGTGCACTCAACCAGGTGCGCCACCACCTGGCCCCAGTATATGGGGATTTTAGAAATTGTGTAACTTGTGTACGTGTTTCCATACTGGGAATGTGTTTGATACCTCTTTCTCTTCAGTAGGGATATGTCCTCAGCACCAACTACTCCTCCATCAGTGGATAAAGTAGACGGATTTTCTCGGAAGTCCGTCAGAAAAGCCAGACAGAAGAGGTCACAGAGTTCCTCACAGTTTAGGTCTCAAGGCAAGCCTATTGAGTTAACACCTCTGCCACTACTGAAAGGTAAGGCTAATGACCAGGTGATGGATTTCTTTTTGATTAATCTTTTAAATTTCTTTTTAATTGATCTTTTTATATATTCCTACATAAAACCCTTTTTGTAGTGTTTTACACCTGTTAAAATTTTGTTGCAGATTAGAGATAAGTTTTCAGATACATTGAAATGATCAGATCTACCCACATCCTCTTCTAACAGGCTCAACTTAATGCAAATACCTAGGAATTGGTGAAAGGAAATTTATCTAGAGAATCTCTCATATTGATAAGTAGAAAAACTGAAAGACAGAAAAACTTTAAGATCTCCTGTTAGGTGTTTCTCGACACTTAGGATGGATGCATTATATGTAACGATAGTTAAAAATTGCAAAGTCTTGGTCAAGAGACTGCAGGCCTGGTAGAAGAGATGGTACCATTAAGTTTCATAAAGAAGATGATATTTAGAATTCAGAATTTTTCAGCTAACACAAATACAAAAGGCATGTGGTGATCAAACTTGTTTAATACTTTTTTCTTTGGAATGGATTAGTCTACGTTTTTCATGTGAGGCCTGTTTTTTTCTAAATTAGACCTTCCATCTTTTGCTTGGGTGTGTGGATACTTTTTATTTCTTTAATTCTCAACTAATTGTATTGTATTTGTAAACAGACATTATTTGAAATGTATTAGAACATGACTCTTTTTTAAAAAAAAAAAAAGAACGTAATTCTTTTAGCTTGGAAACTCTTGGAATCTAATTTTGAAGGGGAATTTTTTTCTGCTGAGCACTTGAAAATGAGGAGAAGGGGCACGAATAGTACAATGCATGTTGAAGGCTCAATTGCTGATGAACATTTCTGTAGTAACTTGTGAAATCATGAGGTATTAAGAAAAGTTGGAGTTTGGCTAGGGAAAAAAAAAACCTCAAAACTTACCCATGTTTTTCCTTTGTGTATTCTTTTCCTTCAAGGGAGTGATCCCAATATGTATATTTAAAAATGCTGATTACTGTAAAGACTGTCATTTAGTAACCACATACTCTTATGAGTTTGGGGGAGAAAATTTTGGATAAAGATTTTGCTGGGGGGTAGGGGTAGGCGCACATGGCGCAAAGTGCAAGGACCAGCATAAGGATCACTATTCGAGCCCCTGACTCCCCACCTGCAGGGATGTCGCTTCACAAGTGGTGAAGCAGGGGGAAAAAAGATTTTGCTGGTAGAAATGAAAATAATCTTTATAAAGTTTGGAAGAGGGGCTGGGCAGTACCTGGTTGAGTGCACATGTTACAGTGCAGAAGGACTCAGGTTCAAGCTCTCCAGTTCTCATCTGCAGGGGGGAAGCTTCCCAAGTGAAGCAGTGCTGCAGGTGTTTCTCTATTCCTCTGTCTTTCCCTTCCCTCTGGATTTCTGTCTGTCTTTATCCAGTAAAGATTAAAAAAAAAAAAAACTTGGGAGAAAAATGAAGGGATAAAATTTGAAATACAAAGTTGGTAACATTGAATTCTTTAATAATTTATGTTATCTAAGCTAGGCATAGTTAATAGTATCTAAATCTGGGAAAGGACTTTTCTGAGAAAGTGACTAATTTTTTTTAGGGTTAGAATTTTAAACTTTATTATTATTTAAGAATTTTTAAAGAATTAATCTATGTTGGATAGAAAAAGTCAGAAATCAAGAGAGAAGGAGGGGATAGAGAGGAAAAGAGACAGGGACACCTACAGTAGCTTTACTACCCGCAAAGCTTTCCCCCTGCAGGTGGGGATTGGGGTGGGGGCCTCTACCCTGGGTCTTGGTTCACTCAAGCAGGTGCCCTACCACCCAGCCCTCACACCACCACCTGACCCCCTAATTAAAAAAAATATATATTTATTTATTTTCCCTTTTGTTGACCTTGTTTTTTTTAATTGTTGTGATAGTTATTATTGTTGTTATTGATGTCATTGTTAGGTAGGACAGAGAGAAATGGAGAGAGGAGGGGAAGACAGAGAGGGAGAAAGATAGATACCTGCAGACCTACCTGCTTCACTGCCTGTGAAGCGACTCCCCTGCAGGTGGGGAGCCAGGAGCTCAAACTGGGGCGCTTCGCGCCACATGCGGTTAACCCGCTGTGCTACTGCCTGACTCCCCTAAAATTTTTTTGGGGGGGACCAGTTTTACTAGAGTCCAGCAAAACTATAGTACGTGTATTATGCAGATTGAATATATGTCTTTGCAGCCCCTGCAGGGAGCACGTTCACAGCTAGCCCTTCCCTTTGTATGTCTGGAGGAAGCCTCAAGGAGAACCCTCAATATATTCCGAGTGGGGGACAGTTGGGATCTTGACTGGGGGTGGAGGTGAGACAGTGGGCAGCTGCAGGCTCCTGGAACCTTGAGTCTTCAGAGGTTTGGAGACCACTGGACCTTGGTCCTTCGCTGTGAGTGGCACCAGAGGCTCGAGACCATTCAGAGGCACTGGGATTACAGGGACTTGGTTCTTCACAGGGTGAGAACTTGGATTCTGTGGAGGGTCTGGGGTCATGGGGTCTTGACCTTTGCCTCGTGCTGGAAGCACAGGCCCTTAAGGATTCTTTGGAGGTTCAGGGGCTTGATCCTTGACAGATAGAGGGACCACGGCCCGTGATTCTTTACAAATGCCACAGGATCCCTCAATTGCTCTGGGGCTTCTCTGTCCCGCTCCTTTGATGGCTCTGGGGCCACTCCATCTTGCTTCTTCATGGGCTCAGGGGCCCCAGGAACCTCATTCCTCCTGGTGCTGTGACCGTGACTCTTTGATCCTTCAAATGCTTTGGGGCCAAGGGGCTTTGGTCCTTGACGGGTGCTGGGACCACAAGACCTTGGTCCTTTGGAGGCTCTGGAGCTATGGATCCTTGATCCTTAGTTGCTGCTGGGACCACTGGGCTTGGATTCTTTGGAAGCACCTGAGTTGAGGGTTCTTGGCCCTTGACCCTTGACCCTTGGCCCTTGATCACAGAACCTGAATCCTTTAGAGATTCTGAGACCATGTAACCAGGTTCCTTAACTGGTGCTGGAATCATGGGCCCTACATCCTTCAGAGCCCGTGGGATCACAAGAGCTTGATCCTTCAGGGGCTCTGGAGGCAGGGAGCCTTGCTCCTTTGGGGACTCTTGGATCACAGGCCCTTGGTCCTTGTCTGGCCCTGTGGTACAAGACCTCGGTTCTTCTGTGACTCCCTGGTGGGCTCCACCTGGCTCCCAGCCTAGGAGGTGCAGGAGAGCCTTCCTGGAGCTGTCCCGAGTCTAATTTTTTTTTTTTGTATTTATTTATTTTCCTTTTTTTGTTGCCCTTTTTTTTTTTTTTTACTGTTGCTGTAGTTATTGTTATTGATGTCATTGTTGTTGGATAGGACAGAGAGAAATCGAGAGAGGAGGGGAAGACAGAGAGTGGGAGAGAAAAATAGACACTTGCAGCCCTGCTTCACTGCGTATAAAGTGACTCCTCTGCAGGTGGGGAGCCGGGGCTCGAACCGGGATCCTTACTCAGGTCCTTGCACTTTGCACCACGTGCGCTTAACCCGCTGCGCTACCGCCCATCTCCCAATTTTTTTTTATTTTAAGTGTTTTTTTCCTCCAGGGTTATTTCTGGGGCTCAGTGCCTGCACCACGAATCCACTGCTCCTGGAGGCCATTATCCCCCCTTTGTTGCCCTTGTTTATCATTATTGTTGTTATTATTGTTGTTGGATAGGTCAGAGAGAAGTCAAGAGAGGACGGGGAGAGAAAGGTAGATAGCTGCAGACATGCAGCTTGTTAAGCGACCCCCCTGTGGGGGGGGAAGCGGGGGGGGGGGGCTTGAACCGGATCCTTAACGCCAGTCTTTGCACTTTGCACCATGTGTGCTTAACATGCTGCGCCACCACCTGACCCCCACCTGGCCACCTAATTTTAAACTTTATTATTATATTAATTCCATAGGATACCTGGTAAACATTTAAATAAGTACTTAACTGAGTCTCTGGGAGGTACCATAATTGCAGGAGCATTGGACTTACAAGTGTGAAGTTCTTAGTTTGATTCCTGGTATCACACATACCACCTGATGCTGATGCTGTGGTTCTCTCCTCTCTCTTATGTTAAAAACAGCACATCAAAAAGCAAAAAACAAACAAGAAAACTTAACTGGTCACTTCATAGCTTTTGTGGGTAGTAAAAGATACGCACCAGAATAATTTGGCCACATATTCAGAAGTTGTTATTTCTCTTCTCGTTTTTTTATTGTGGTGAAATACGAATACTATGAAATAGACCATTTTAACCACTAAAACCTTTATTAATGAGAGAAACAAAGAATGAGAACGTCAGTGCTCAGTATGGTATATGATGCTGAACATTTAACTCCAGACTTCATGCTTGAGAACCTACTGCTTTATCCACTGTTCATGGGCTGCCAGTTTGACCATTTTTAAGCGTGTGTCAGTGTGGCAGGAACTATATCACCATTGCCCATTTCAAGAACAGAACTTTTTCATGTTTCCCAACTAAAACTTTATGTTAAATACTCACTCCCAAAGTTCTAATCCCCAGCCCCTTGCAACCACCACTGAAACTACTGCCTCTATAAATCTTGCTACTCTTAACTACCTCATGTAAATGGTGTCATGAAATACGTGTGCGTTTGTGGCAGTCTTATTCATTTGGTGTATTATCCTTAGGGCTCATTCACATGGTAACATGTTTTAGAAATTCTTCCTTTTTTTTTTTTTTTTTTTTTTTTTAGCGGGATCTTGTTTTATTGTAATTGATTAAGGGACAGCTCTGATGCTCTCAGGAGTCCAGGGCCTGCCACTTGTCCAGGGGACTGCAGTTGGGGATGTATTTGACTCCACAGCCATCTGGGATGAGGCGCTTTTCAGCCACTGTGTCTTCAGATTCATCTGCATTAAACTTGGTGAAGCCCCACTTCTTGGAGATGTGGATCTTTTGGCGTCCAGGGAATTTGAACTTGGCCCTGCCGCAGGGCCTTGTTCTGCAGCTTGCTTCAGATGGACAGAATGGCCTGGCCCATGTGGACTCAGGCCACAGTGCCCTGGGGCTTCCCCAAAGCTCCTCGCATCCCTGTCTGGAGCCTAAGGTTAGGGACAGCAGGAGGTCAGGCATAAAATGAACACAGAGCAGGAAGGCCTGTCTCCAGGGTCCCTTAGGGCAGCCTATATACAAGCTACAGGCTGCATACACTATCCAGAAGGCTACTGTTTGCAGCCACTGCACACCCGGGAGGGCAGAGAAATTCTTCCTTTTTTAAGGCCGAGTAATAGTCCAGTGTATAGCCTGTCTTCCTTCCTTCCTTCCTTCCTTCCTTCCTTCCTTCCTTCCTTCCTTCCTTCCTTCCTTCCTTTCCTCTTATTGACACCAGGGTTATCACTGGGGCTCAGTTTGGGCACTACAAATCCATTACTCCTGCACCTTTTTTAAAAAAATTTTTTTTTTTTTTTATAACCAGAGCACTGCTCAACTCTGGCTGTGGTGGTGGTGGGGGAATTGAATCTGGGACTCTGTAGCCTCAGGCATGCAAGTCTTTTTTCGTAATCATTATGATATCTACCCTCCCTTTCTTTTTTGTTAGACCAGACAGAAATTAAGAGAGGAGAGGGAGATAGGGTGAGAGAAAGACACTTGCAGCCTTAACTGCTTGTGATTGTCCCCCCTGCAGAAGGGGAGCATGGGCTCAAACCTAAGTCCTTGTGCACAGTAACATGTGCCACTGCATAGAACACTCCATGTTCCCTCCTAACCCTCTTTTTCTTTTTTACCAGAGCACTTCTCAGCTCTGGTTTATGGTGATGCATAAAAAGGAACCTGGGAAGTAGAGCGTCAGGTATAATCTTATGCTATCTTCCCTGCTCCCACCTGTTTTTTTTTTTTTCCTTCTTTTTTTAAAGATAGAAACAGAGTGGCAGAAAGAGAGATTCTGCACACTATCCAGGTGAGCTATTTCACTGACTAGCTTCAATTTTTTATGTGAAGTCTTGATTTGATAGTATTGAAAAAATCTCTAAGAACTCTGTTCTTTAAAAAAAATATGGCTTTGGACCAGTGGAATAACTCACTTGGATAGTGTGCTGTTTTGCCACATCTGCCACCTTGGTTTGAGCTCTGCCCCCACTGCGTTAAAGGAAGCTTCAGTGCTGTGGTTTTATCCACACACTCTCTGCCTCCCTGTTTCTTTTAAAAACAGAACAAAAACTATATATATTGGGTTTTCAGAAAAGTTACAATGTATGCAAAAATGCATCATGACTTTTCTAGTAATCCAATGTATACACATATATACGAATGTATGCTATATGTATATATGCATGTTTTGGGGAGCCATCAAGGTAGCTTATCTGGGAGGGTATCTGCTTTGCCATGTGCAAGACCCAAGTTTGAGTCTGTCATGGCACTAGGTAAAACTTCTCTCTTTGTGTCTGTGTCTTTCATTCTGAAAAGGTAAGCCTGGGTGAAGCCCTGGTGATATGAGAGAGAGAGAAGCAGGCACACACATATGCACACACAATCTCTTTCTCTCTCTCTTACTGATTTTGGGCTGCTGGGGAGTTAGTACAGTAGGACACAGTCCCCTGCACTGCCAACATCCTAAGCTTAACAGTCCTCTGGTTAAAAAAAAAATTCTTGATTTTGTGTATGTTTTACCAGAATGAGGGAATTAAAGAGAATATTGACCATGTCACACACACTGTATATATCCACAAACTTAATCCAAGTGGACTAAAAGTTATTCTTGTTCTGGAAATATTTTATTTATTTATTTTCCCTTTTGTTGCCCTTGTTTTTATTGTTGTTGTTGTTGTTATTGATGTCATCGTTGTTGGATAGAACAGAGAGAAATGGAGAGAAGAGGGGAAGACAGGGGGAGAGGAAGACAGCTGCAGACCTGCTTGACCGCATGTGAAGTGACTCCCCTGCTGGTGGGGAACCAGGGGCTCGAACTGGGATCCTTACGCTGGTCCTTGCGTTTAACCTGCCTGACTCCCTGGATATATTTTTTTTTATAGAAACTTTAAAAATATTTTATTTTTGAGAAAGATGAAGAGAGAGACACAAAGAAACATCAGAGTACTGCTCAGCTCTGGTTTATAGTGGGGGGGAGGGTTGGGATTGACCATGGAACTTTGGAGCCTCAGGCATGAGAGTCTCTTTGCATAACCATTGCTTATCTACCCCTGCCCTCTGGAAATAATTTTTAGGTTAGATTTTCATGTCTAAGAAAAAAAAGAGTAGATTCAAATACAGGGTTTAGAAATGTACATTTGCTGTTGACTTTTGTAGTCAACATAAAGTTTGTTAAATGACACTTGTTTTCTTTTTTAATTTTTATTTTGTTTGATAGAAACACCCAGAAATCAAGGGGGAAGGGGGAGATCGAGAGGGACAGAGACACCTGCAGCACTACTTCACCAGTTGCGAAACTTTCCCCCTGCAGGTGGGGACCAGGCACTTGAACCTGGGTCCTTGCACACTATAATGTGTGTGCTCAACCGGGTCCGCCACCACCTGGTCTCACTTGTTTTCTTTATAGTGGATTAACTTTTATGTGGAAAAAAAAAATTTTATGTGCTGTCACTTTACCAATTTTAGGAAATAATTTGTGAAATATAAAAACACAGCAAAAAAATTTTACATTTTCATAGGAGAAACTAGATTTAAGTTGTATATACATATCAAAGGATAGTTATTGATTTAATTTTCTTACTTATTACCTATGTATGTGCTTATTTTTTACCAGAATACTGCTCAGTATGGTGGTATTGGGGTTTGAACCTGGGACCTTTAGTGCCTCAATTCTGAAAGTGCTTTTGCATAATCATTATGTTATCTCCCCAACCCTTGACTGAATTTTCTATAGTGTTGCTAATAAGTTACTAAATTGGAAGATTTGAATTCATTCATTTAAATCATACTGGAGTTTTGTGGGTTACTTTAAAGAATCCCTTTCATTTTGGAGAAGTTTGAAAATAGAAATTGTGTGTAATCATAGTGACTATGTAATTCATCTTTTTTTTTTTTTTTTAATAAGATTTAGTAATGAGATTGGTGTGTTGCACCAAAGTAAAAGACTCTGGGGTGGGTAGGGGGGCAGAGTACAGGTCCAAAAAGGATGACAGAGGATCTAGTGGGGGTTATATTGTTATGTGGAATACTGAGAAATGTTATGATGTAGAATGTAAAACACTAATCCTCCAATAAATAAATAAGTAAATAAATAAAAAGATTTAGTAATGAGAAAGACAAGAATGAGAACCAGAGCATTATCTGGCACATGTGATGCCAAGGATTGAACTCTAGGCCTCATGTTTAATAGTCCAACACTTTATCCAGTGTACTTCCTTCCAGGCTACTATAACTCATATTTATTTATTTATTTATTTATTTATTTTGCCTCCAGGGTTATCTCTGGGGCTCTCTGCCTGCACTACTGGTGGCCATTTTTTTCTCCCATTGTTGTTGATGTTGCTGTTATTGTTGTTACTGCATAGGACAGAGAGAAATTGAGAGGGGAGTGTGAAATAGAGAGGGAGAGAAAGAAAGATAGTCACCTGCAGACCTACTTCACCACTTGTGGGTGGAGTGACCCTCCTGCAGGGAGCTGGGGGCTTGAACCTGGATCCTTACCCTTGTCCTTTGCACCATGCTCACTTAACCCAGTGCATTCCTGCCCGGCTCCCACTATAACTTAATCTTTAAATTTGTTTTTAAGTATGTATTTATTCTCTTTTGTTGCCCTTGTTGTGTTGTTGTAGTTACTGATGTGTTGGTTGTTGGATAGGGCAGAGAGAAATGGAGAGAGGAGGGGAAGACTGGGGGGAGAGAAAGCAACTTCTCTGCAGGTGGGGAGCCCTTCTCTGCAGGTGGGGAGCCAGGGTCTCAAACTGGGATTCTTATGTTGGTCCTTGTGCTTCGTGCCATGTGCACTTAACCAGCTGCGCTACCTCCCAACTCCCAATCTTTTAATTTTTTTTGAACATTTATTTTATTTTTTATATTTTGGAAACTTTATTTGATAGGACAGAGAGAAATTGAGAGGGGATGGGGTTTTAGGGAGGTGGACAGATACCTGCAGCACTGCCTTGGGAAGCCTTCCCTCTGCAAGTGAGGACTGGGGGGCTTGAATCAGGTGTGCTACTGCCCAGCTCCCTGAATGTTTAGTCGATGAGACAACTAGAGGTCAGCCCTGTTCTGCCATATGCAGTGCTGGGCATCGAACTTGGGACCTCCAAACCCTGTGCTTACTGAGTTCAGTGAACTGTTTCCCTAATTGCAGCAGCAGCAGCAACTCTTATTTATTTGTTTATTTATTTATTTATTTGATCAGAGCACTGCTCAGCTCTGATTTATGGTGGTGCGGGGGATTGAACCTGGGATCTTGGAGCCTCAGGCTGAGAGTCTCTGTATAACCATTATGGTATTTGCTCCTGTACGTTTTTTTCCTTTTTTTAAGATTTTATTTATTAGAAAGATGGGAGGAGAGAGAGAAAGAACCAGACATCACTCTGGTACATGTGCTGCTGGGGATTGAACTCTGGACCTCATGCTTGAGAGTCCAGTGCTTTATCTACTGCACCACCTCCTGGACCACTTTTTTAATTTATTTTTTCCTAAGATTTATTTATTTATGTGTGGCAAAGAGAACCAGAGCGTCACTTCAATATATATAATGCTGGGGATTGAACTCATGTCCTCATGTTTGATAGTTCAGTACTTTTCCTACTTGGCTACCTCCTGGGCCACTGTAGCTGATTTTTTTTTTTTTTTTAGTGCAAGGACCGGCGTAAGGATCCCGGTTCAAGCCCCTGGGGAGACAGGGGGAGAGAAAGACAGACACCTGCAGACATACTTCACCGTCTGTGAAGCGATTCCCCTGCAGGTTGGGAGCCGGGGGCTCGAACCGATATTTTTATATTTTTTATTTAAAAGTATTTAATGTATAGCGCAGAGGAAATAGGGAAGGGAGAGGTAGAGAGGGAGAGGTACATCTGCCACACTAATTCACTGCCCGCAGAGCTTTTCCCCTTCAGATGGATCAGGGGCTTGAACCCAGTAATATGCACTCATCCTTCATGTTTTCTTTTCTTTTCTTTTTTTTTTTTTTTAAATTGGCCAGGGGAATATTGCTTTTTTTTTTTTTTCTTCTTCTCTTTTTTTAAATACCAGAACAGTGCTCAGCTCTTGCTTATGGTGGTGCAGGGCATTGAACCTGTTACTTTGGAGCCTCACACATGAGGCTGCCCCCCTCATGTTTTCTAAATTGGAAACATTATTTCTAAGAGTTTTGGGCTGCAAATAGTTCACATAGATAGCGTGTATTCTTTGCCATGTGTGAGACTTATTTTTAAGGCTGGTCCCAGTAGTACTGGTGGAAGCTTTGGTATTATGGCGTCTTTCCCACTCTGTCTCTATCTGAAAAAGTCAACCGGAAGTGATAAGGCTGCAACAGCAACAAATGAGCAAACAACAAAAAAGGAAAGTTCTATAGCTTTTAATTTTATCCCCAGATTCTCAAAGGTGTGTATGAATCAAGAGATTAAGAATCATCCATCTGGGGGTTAGGTAGTGGGGCACCTAGTTGAGTGCATATGTTACAATGCACACGGACCTGGGTTCAAGCCCCGGCCCTCACCTGTAGGGGGAAAGCTTTGCTGCAAGTGGTGAAGTTGAGCTTCAGGTGTCTCTCTGTCTGTCTCTATCTCCCCCTTCCCTCTTCATTTCTGTCTGTCTCTATCCAATAAATAAAGATAATAAAAAATTTTTAAAGAAGAATCATCTGAGTTGTGCCTTATAGAAATAGTAATAATATCTGTACTTTAGACAAATAAATTTTAGTTAAACTTTGCTTTAGGACTAGAGCTTTTGCTAGTAGATACTAAGTTTCAACTTTGTCACCTTTGAAAGTCTAGTGCATTATCAATTGAGCTATTGCCCAAGTCCAACTTTGTGGTCTTTGAAACTGTGTGGTAAGGTAATATTTTTCTTTTTGGTAAGAATTGATAAGACTTGGCATGAAGTCAAGCCAAGTTATACCATTTTTATGTGTGAAAGTTTGAGCTCAGTTGTAGTAAAGTATTTCATTCATACTTAAGTGAGAATATATTTTTTTCTTTTTGCATCCTAATAACTTATTTCTGTGACATAGAGAAAATTCTCATGGAGAATTGGGGCAAAAGAAATTGAAAGTAAGAGTTCTTGATTTATTAACTAAAAATGGTAGAATAGTGGGGCCGGGTGGTTAGCGCACCTGGTTTAGCGCACATGTTACAATGTGTAGGGATCCAGGTTTAAGTCCCTGGTCCCCACCTGCAGGGGGAAAGCTTCACGAGTAGTGAAGCAGTGCCAAAGGTGTCTCTCTGTCTCTCTTCCTCTCTGTCCCCCCCTTCCCTCTTGATTTCTGGCTGTCTCTATCCAATAAATAAGTAAAGATAATTAAAATTAAAAAAAAAAACGTAGTAGGATAGCCAGCTTATATTTCTACCCCATTCCATCAGAATTTGATAATTATTTTCATTCTTAACTTAGTGGTCTTGGATTTCTGGCTGGGGTAAGGGAACATGCATCATGGATAGTATTCAAGGTTCTAAGACTTCCTGAAATTATATATAATATATAGAGTTTGTGTGTATGTGTGTTTTTTTGGTGGGGGTTGCTTTCGTCAGATTCTCAGATTCAACCTACCATTCCAGTTTTCTTCAGTTAAGAGCTTTTGAGTTAGGCTAAAAGGCTGGGAATTGTTATTATTTCAAGGTATCTAGTTAACTGTTTTATGCACATCTGCCTTGGTTCATTACCATCAAATGTGGGGCCAGGTGGTAGTGCACTTGGTTGAGCACTCATATTTCAATGTGCAAGGACCCAGGTTTCTTGTCCCTGGTTCCCACCTGCAGGGGGAAAGCGTTGCAAGTGGTGAAGCATAGTTGCAGGTGTTTCCCTCTCTCTCTGTCTCCTCCTACCCTCTGGATTTCTGGCTGTCTCTTTCTAATAAAGATAATAAAAAATTACTATCAAATGTTAGCTGTAAACGAATTTATCATAATGGAAAATTCTCTGTGATACAAGCTAGTCAGGGCACTCACAGTGCCATGGGTATATCTTCTCATGAGGTAAAGTGGTCCTTTTTCATCTAGAACTTTCTTCTCTGCCTGAACATTCTTCACATTTCAACTCTAATGGGACTGCCTTAGGGAACTTCCCGTATGTCTTAAAAATAGATTTCTTTGAAGTTTCTATAGTCTCTTTCAACATACTTATAATCTAAAATTATTTTATCTTTGGTAACTTGTATGTTATCTTTTTCTCCTCCCCTCTTAGAACTTTTTCTTTGCTGTGGAAATCTTGTTTTACTTACCTCTAAGACCTAGATCAGTTCCTTGTACATAGTTAGCAATAAATATTTGTTTATAAATGAATGAATTAACCTTCACATCTATTATTTCAAGGTATCTAGTTATTAATAATAGCAGTGTAAACTTTTATATATATATATATATATATATATTTCTAGCTAGAGCACTACTCAGTTCTGGCTTGTGGTGCTGCTGGAAATTGAACTAAGTAAAACTAAGTGTAGGTACTTAGTTTTACATCTTAAATGTCCCTCCCCCCATACAGGTATGCAAATATATTCATTTTAATTTACACACAAAATTCTAAATGTATTTAATGAGGAACTCTTTATTTTCTTTTTCTGTTTTGTTTTTAAATTTATTAAAACAAAACAATTTTAAAGTAATTTTTTTATTGTCTTAATTTTATTTATTGGATAGAGACAGCCAGAAATCGAGAGGGAAGGGGGTGATAGAGAGGAAGAGAGAAGGTGGGGGTCGATAGAATAATGACTATGCAGAGACTCTCATAAAGTCCCAGGTTCAGTCTGCTGTAGCACTATAAGCCAGAGCTGAACAGTGCTCTGGTAAAAAAAGAAAAAGAAATTTCAGGCTCTATGTGAACTGACCTTTTTTTTCAAAGACTTTAGAGCCCATATCAGATTCTCAAAAGGAGTTTTCCCAAAGGCTAGAAACTACTGCTTTGGATGGTAGATGTCACTTTGTTTATCCAGAGCACGGGGAGAGAATTTGTCATTTTAATCTCTTACTGAAGAAGTGAAATTTCACAGCAAGACGTTTCTTCTTCATGTCTCTCTCCTACTTTTAAAATTCTTTTTGATATCAAACAGAATTATAAAGAGGCATTTGAAGGTAGCATTTGCTATAGGACTCCAGTGTGGCTGTTTGGAAAAATTTGGACAATATCATTGACAATTTAAGCTTGGTAAATCCAGGATTACCGAATCAAAAATTGAGCGTGTATTTAAAAACAAAAAATTGTTGGTGTATTGCACCAAAGGAAAAGACTGGGGTGGAGGGTAGGGGTTCAGGTCCTGGAACATTGTGGCGGAGGAAGACTGAGTAGGGGTTGAATTGTTATGTGGAAAAGTGAGAAATGTTTCACATAATTTGTATTTTACTGTCAATTGTAAACCATTAATCCTCCCAATAAAGAAAAAGAAGTTTTCCCTTGAGTAGCTGTGGGCATAGAAGTTGGGAAGAGAAGAAGCTCAGGTTATCTTTGATGCTGAAAAAAGTTTAGCATCCAGTGAAGAAGAGAATCAGTATTTATTGATTCTGCCTTGACAGGTGATGTTTTACTTAGTGTCTCATTTAAATTTCCCAGCTACATGATGAGCAAGAACTGTTAACAGAGGACTAAGTGACTTGTCTGCTTGTGCAGAGAATGTGCCAGTGTTGGGAATTGTAGGTCCATCTGGTACCAAAATTAGGACCTTCTCCACTGTGTGCATTGGTAGACTCAGGTGACTGTGTTCAAGGTGATGTGGGATGATTTACTAGTAATTACATCATCTTACTACCCCTTGTTAGAATTCAAAAGTCATTGAGGAGAATTGATGGAAAAGAAGCAGAGAAAAGGGAAGAACAGCTATGCTAGTGGGTGGTGATGGACAAGAGTCACACAGGAGAGCAGCAGATCTGAGAATTGGTTTCTTAGAAAGGCTATGGGGGCTAGGTGGTGGTGCACCTGGATGAGCGCACATGTTACAATGCACAAGGACCCAGGTTCAAGCCCCTGGTCCTGCAGAGGGAAAGCTTTGCAAGTGGTAAAGCAGTGTTGCAGGTATTTCTCTGTTTCCCCTCTATCATCCCCGCCCCTCTTGATTTCTGGCTGTCTCTATCCAATAAATAAATAAAGATAATTAAAATAAAAAAGAAAGGCTATGTAGAGGGGAGAAAGATGCTCTTCTGTTCAGTTCAGTTCAAATACTGTCAGGATAAAGGCATATCAGTTGTGAGGTAGTTGGGATTTGGTAAAGGGTAGCATTTTATTTATCTATTTATCTTTTTGAAAATTTATTTTTTATTGGGGGAGATTAATGGTTTACAGTAAATGGTAGATATAGTTGAAGGGTAGCATTTTGTTAGTGTTCCTTATTACTCATCTTTCCATCTTTGAGGAACTAGTTTATTGTAGGAAAGGATGTAGGTTGAATGAAGTCTTGGTGGTCATCTTAGATTTGTGAACTGAGGTCTTTGATTTAATCTTTGGAATTTCAGTTTTAGTTTTTATTTTATTTTATTTTATTTTATTTATTTTGTTGAGAAAGATAGGAGAGAGAAAGAACCAGACATCTCTCTAGTACATGTGCTGCCGGGGATTGAACTCAAGACCTCATGCTTGTGAGTCTAATGCTTTATCCACTGTGCCACCTCCTAGACCACCAGTTTCAGTGTTTATAAAATGAGGTTTAGACTTCTTAAAGTAGTTGTAAGGAGTAAGTGAGACAATGTGTGTAAGTTGCTTAGTGCATGGTTGGGCTTAGTAAATACTCCTTCCTTTATCTTTGTCATTGATCTTGCTTTAAGTTAGTCCTGTGGATCTGGGTCTTGTCTCAGAGTATGATGTTACCAGGGAAGAGATCTGGCAAAAGTTCATTTATGTAGGCACCATGAATGACTTTTATCTTGTGGCAGTGATACAATTTAATTTAATTTGATTTAATTAATTCATGGTTGCTCACGCCTGGAACACTCTTCAAAGTAAAATGTTAAAACATTAAAAAGAACATGAAGAAAATTGGAACTTGTACCATTTCAGGAAAAGAACTCTCTTCTAGTAAGGCGGATATAGGCTTTGGAATTAGTTTTTTTACTGAAGCCATCTCCCCTCCCCAAGACAATATCTGGAAGTGGGAGAGGATGTCCTCTGCCACACCTTATAAGGAAATGTAGTGAGGATTCAGGATGGGCTTTAGACTGCTAATGTACTGTCTTATTTTAGGAGTTTGAAAAATCACAGCTATTATACACTTTACTCATTATAGGCATTTAACACTTAACTTTTTGAGTGAATATCTTGAATTCAAGAATGTTTATACCAAATCAAAGTTTCTTTTTCTTTTTCTTTTCTTTTTTAAGAAATGTTTGATTATCTTATATATTGGATAGAGACAGCCAGAAATCAAGAGGGAGACAGAGAGGGAGAGAGAAAGAAGACACCTGCAACATTGCTTCACCACTTGCAAAACTTTCCCCCTGCAGGTAGGAACCAGAGACTCAAACCCAGGTCATTGCATTTTCACGTGTGCACTCAATCAGGTGAACCACCACCTGCCCCTCTTTTCATGTTTTTGTTACTTTTTTTTTATTATTATTATAATGAAAATGAGAGGAAGAGTGAGAGGGAACCAGAGCATCACTCTGACACATGCAGTGCTGGGGATTAAACTTAATTAAGACTTAATGCTTGACAGTCAAATACCCTAATCCCTTTGCCATCTCCTGGGCTGCTTTCCTCCCTGTTTATAAAGTATTATTTATTTTTAGGAGTAAGGAGAGAAGGGAGGGAATGAAAGGAGAAGGACGGTAGAGAAAGAAATAAACACACACACACACACACTCTCTCTCAAACCAGAGCACTGCTCAGTTCCATTTTGTGCGGCTGCTTGCTAAGGCCCTCAAACATGCAATTCTTGTGTTCTGATCCCTTGAGCTATCTCTGGCCCCAAAATAGTTTCTCTGGAGGGTTAGAAAGCTGGGTTTTTTTTTTTTGTTGTTGTTGTTTTGTTTATTGCTTCCAGGGTTATTGCTGGGGCTCCGTGCCTGCACTGCGAATCCACTGCTCCTGGAGGCCATTTTTCCTTTTGTTGCCTTTGTTGGTTATCGTTGTTGTTATTGCTGTTGTTGTTGGATAGGACAGAAAGAAATGGAGAGAGGAGGGGAACACAGGAGGGAGAGAAAGATACACACCTGCAGATCTGCTTCACCGCCTGTGAAGCAGCTCTCTGAAGATGGGGAGCTGGGCTTACGCTGATCCTTGCGCTTTGTACTATGTGCACTTAACCCGCTGTGCTACCGTCTGGCCCCCCAGAAAGCTATTTTTGTCTTTGTCTCATCAAGTTGATTTTTCCAGAAATATGGTAATGTAGCAATAGCACTGGTGTTTTTTTTTTTCCTAGTTTTAAGAAAAAGTGAAAATGATTCGAATGGAAGTTGATACAAGGGACTTGTTAAGAGTAAAAGGAAGTTTTAATACTGCTGTTTGATCCTGTCTTCCATGTAGTCATATATGTTGTCTTGTCAACTTCTACAATTGATGTTTTTAGTGACAATCTATTATCTAAGAGAGCTTTTTTTAGGTAGTTGGGCAGTAACACAGCTAGTTAAGCGCAGGTGGTACAAAGCACAAGGATGGACCTAAGAATCCTGGTTTGAGCCCCCGCTCCCCACCTGCAGGGGAGTCGCTTCACAGGTGGTGAAGCAGGTCCGCAGGTGTCTATCTTTCTCTCTCCCTCTCTTCTCTCCTATTCAACAACGATGATATCAATAACTACAACAATAAAAACAAGAGCAACAAAAGGGAAAAAATAAATATTAAAAAATTAATAAAAAGAGCTTTTTAAAATTAAAGTTGTTTTTAGTTAAAAACAGTTAAGGGGAAGTTCAGTAGCCTCAATTTTGGATGCAGTTGGATTTTGGGGACCATCGTTTTGTAAGTTTTCGGTATGAGGAGCCTTGACATAACCTTTTTACTTTGTTTCTTTTTCTTTTTTCCTTCGTAGAGCTTTGCTCAACTCTGGTTTATGGTGGTGTTAGGGATTGAATTTGGGGACTTTGGTGCCTCAGGCATGTATGTCTTTTTGCATAGCCATTATGATGTCTCCCTAGTCCCCACCACCTCTTTTTTTTTTTTTTTTTTTAAACTAGAGCACTGGTCAGATCTGGTTTATGCTGATGTTTGGGGATTGAACCTGGGACCTTTGGTGCTTCAGTCTTTAAAGTCTTTTTGCATAACCATTATGCCATTTCTGCAGCCATTGATATAATCTTTGGCTTCTTGAGAAAGCTTGGTATTTTAATACCGAGAGTTCATTATTCCTTAAAGATTTTGTATAGGTAGGGCATTACAATAATGGTTCTTCTTCTAGCGTTTGCCCTTCTTCCGTAGCCAGTCAACTGCGTCAGGTTGAGCCTGATGTAAAGTTTCGAGACCTCCTTTGAATCTGGAGAGGTGGCAGTCATTGACTATGTGGGTCATAGTCTGTCTGGAGCTGCAGGGGCAGTTCGGGTTGTCTCTGGCTCCCCAGCGATGGAACATAGCGGCGAACCGGCCATGGCCTGTTCGATAGCGATTGAGGAGGGCCCAGTCATAACGTGCTAGGTCAAAGCCGGGTTGACGCTTGCAGGGGTCTGTGATGAGGTGTTTGTTCTTTACCTCAGCTGACTGCCAACTCTGTTTCCAAGAGTCTGGAACAGAGAAGTTCAGTGTAGGCGTAGGGGACCAGATTGGGTGATGAGACGTCAAGCGTTGGACAGGGTGGGCGAAGATATCCGCGTATATTGGCAGGTCCGGTCGAGCGTAGATGTGGGAAATGAACTTAGATGATGCCGCATCCCGACGAATATCTGGCGGGGCGATGTTGCTAAGAACTGGCAGCCACGGAACCGGGGTGGAACGGATGGTTCCAGAAATTATCCTCATGGAGGAAGATAATTTGGAGTCGACCAAGTGGACATGGGGGCTACGGAACCATACTGGGGCACAGTATTCTGCAGTGGAATAGCATAATGCCAGAGATGATGATCGTAGTGTGGAAGCGCTCGCGCCCCATGAGGAGCTGGCCAGTCTTGCAATGATGTTATTCCTCGTGCCCACCTTTGCTGCAGTTTTTATGAGATGTTCGTGAAATGACAGGGTGCAATCGAGAGTAACGCCAAGATAGACTGGCTGGGCTTCTCGTATCGGCAAGCTGCACATTAAGCTCACGCGAGGCCTAGGCATGGTGCATAATGGTTATGCAAAGAGACTATTATGCCTGAGGCTCCAAAGTCCCAGGTTCAATCCCCACCATAAACCAGAGCTGAGAATTGAGTGCTGTGGTAAAAAACAACAACAACAAAAAATGAATTTGGATAGAGTTTTATTTATTTAGATTTATATCTTAGCATTAAAACCATTTCAATTAGTGGTGGAATTTATTTAGGTTATTTTCATTTAGTAGGATGTTCAAGAGATGGTATATACTTTAGACACCCTTGGGTATAGAAGTGTTAGACTCTGTATTCATATGCTTGAACTGTGGTAAGGCTTGAATGAAATTAATTGTATGCAATTATTTTTCAAAGTATTCATGAAGCAGAAGAACTCTGCATATGACCTGACTAACTCAGTCTCTTCCAAGAGTTTTAAATTCTCATTTTTATGTGGTCTGGAATGTGGTGCAGCTGATAAATTCTCATTTTTATAATTGTTTCGTTGGGTATATAATTCCATCCATCCATCCATCCATCCATCCATCCATCCATCCATCCATCCATCCATCTGCCCTCTCTTGAGTAATATGGTGCACCAGGCACTGCCCTAAGAATATATGGTGATGCACAACACAACATTGTGGTGGATCTTCTCAAATGGCCAATATAGTTTTAGGTTAGAGATTGGGTGGTGCTGTGTAGGTTGTTGGGGTAAATCTTTCAGGCTTGGTTAATATTTGTTCTTGATCTTAAGGGTGTTCTTTTTCTTTTTAAAAATATTTATTAGATAGTGACAGAGAATTTTTTGAGGGAAAGGGGAGGTAGAGAGGGAGAGAGACACTTGCAGCACTGCTTCACCAGTCTCAAAGCTTAACCCCTGCAGGTGGGGACCAGGGGCTTGAACCCGGATTGTTGCACATGGTAAAATATGTGCTTAACCATATGTGTCACCATCCAGCCCCAATCTTAAAGGTGTTTGCATATGCTTATTACATGTCCACATATATATTATTATGTCTACGTAATAATATAAATACAACCAGAGGATATGTAAACCACCTATAAATCCACTCTTGAAGAATGTTTTCTCCTCATGCTTTTGTATTATGTATTCTTGTGTTAATGCTTTACAGTTTCTTGTGCTGTGTAATAATTAGTAGCACTGTAAGTATTTTTATTACTGTAGTTGCAATTAAAAAAGTTCTCTGGTGGGGTCTGGTACTCATCTGATCATGCTTTTGTATCGCTATGTTCAAGACTCTTGGGTTGGAGCCCCAGAACTGGGGGGAGTTCCATGGATGGAGGAATGGTGCTTTGATGTCTTTCCCTCCCTTTCTGTCTCTGCAATAAAAAAGAAAGAAAATATTGGCCCAGGAATAGTGGAACTGCTGATGTCCAAGGCCCTGGTACCTCAAGATTCTGCATTTTACCTGCTGCAGTGCCTCCTGGGTTGATAGTTTTTTCTTGTTATGATATCATACTTACCAGTTTATGATACTAAATTTTCATTAAAATAAATCAGTTAATCCTTGCTTAATTACCAATTTCCTTTCAGACTGAATTATGTAAAATGTGAAAAACATGCCAGTCCCTTTAAAACTAAGTAACTGGGGGTTGGGCGGTAGCACAGCAGGTTAAGCTCACATGGCGCAACAAAGCTCAAGGACCGGCATAAGGATCCCAGTTCGAGCCCCCAGCTCCCTACCTGCAGGGGAGTCGCTTCACAGGTGGTAAAGCAGGTCTGCAGGTGTCTATCTTTCTCTCCCCCTCTCTGTCTTCCCCTCCTTTCTCTATTTCTCTCTGTCCTATCCAACAACGTAGGATATCAACAATAACAATAATAACCCCAACAAGGCTATAACAACAAGGGCAACAAAAGGGGGAAAATGGCCTCTAGGAGCAGTGGATTCATGGTGCAGGCACTGAGCCCCAGCAATAACCCTAGAGGTAAAAAACAAACAAACAAACAAAAAACTAAATAACTTCCCTTTGTAAGCCCAACTATCTGCTCTATAGAGGACATTGTTAACATTGTTATTAGAGTTATTAGATGTTATATTTTCATGTGTTTTAATTCACTGTTTTATGAATAGCAGAGGATGTAATACAATAAATTTAAGTCATTTAAGTCGTTAAGAGAGAAGGAATATTTAAATGATTAGAGCTAGACATGTCAACACCAATTGAAGTTCATTAAATGAGAATATAAGCAACACTAAAACCACATTTATGCACAGCAGTTAACAATGGTGGCGTGATGGTTACTGTGGAGGTTGGAAAAAACAAATTATTGCAAGTATTTTAAATTTGATGAATTGAATGAAGTTAAAAATTGAATCCACCTCCTTGTCAGTTGCTAATTTTAAAATTTCCTGAGCTATTATGATTTAAATGACTGAGCCATATCTGTGTTGCATATTGTGGGTGGTGAAATTCGAGTGGAGTGAGTGCTTTTCAGGACCAGCACTTAAAATGGAATTGGGTTTTTGACACAGGGAGGAAAGCTTCATTGCTGACTATCTCAGTTGCCGACCTGTAGGTGAATCCAACAACAACAACAACTAAATAAATAAGTAGAAATAAAAGGACTGTAAAGTTTGTAGTTTTTGGTTTGCACTTAAAGCACTACATTAGTACCCCATTTGTTAATGAATTTCAGAGTGATTTTTGGAATCATTTTATGGTCAGTGTGTAGTCATCCCTGTCAGTACAAGTCTGTACTTAATATTAAAGCCTTACATTTTTTTCTGTATAGGGCTGGGCAGTGGCACACCCTGTTGAGCACACACATTAGCACACAGAAGGACCCAGGTTTCAACCCTGATGGCCACCTTCAGAGGGGAGTTTCAGAAGTGGTGAAGCAGGGCTACAGGTATCTCTCTCTGTTTCTCTTTCTCACTATCTTCTCCACCTTGCTCAATTTCTCTCTATCCAAATAAAAAGGTGGGGGGGGGAGGAAAGTGGTAGATTCATTGTGCAGGCACTGAAACCCCAATGATAACCCTGCTGGCGGTTAAAATTTAGAAAAAAATTCTTTTACAGTTTTACGTATTAGAATATATGTATATATGGGAGTCGGGCTGTAGCGCAGCGGGTTCAGCGCAGGTGGCGCTAAGCACAAGGACCCGCATAAGGATCCTGGTTCAAGCCCTGGCTTCCCACCTGCAGGGGTGTCACTTCACAAGCGGTGAAACAGGTCTGCAGGTATCTATCTTTCTCTCCCTCTCTCTGTCTTCCCCCTCCCCTCTCCATTTCTCTCTGTCCTATCCAACAACAATGACAACAATAATAACTACAATAAAACAACAAGGGCAACAAAAGGGAATAAATAAAAATAAATATTTAAAAAAGAAAGAATATATGTATATATGTATTTCTGTTAGTTTTCCAACCAGTACTTCCTACCCCCTTATTTTGCACGGACTGTTTATAAAACTATACTGCCTTTTAAGATAATTTCTTTATGTCAGTAAACCATGGTTAAATGATGGCTACTCATTTCTCATATCTGCCTGGGTAATCGAACAGTTGTTCCCTCTTTTTTTGGTGAGAAAGTCATGAAGTTTGTTTGACTCATTTGGAGAAAAGAGCTTAAGAATCTATATATTTGGCTTCATGGGCAGGGGTGGGGTGGGATGGGACATAGTCTTTTGGTGGTGGGAATGGTGTTAAAACGAAAAGAAAAAGAGAGAGAAAAAAGAATCTATAGGGTAATTTTGATGGCTAATGAACCCAAAGGATTTACTGTCTGGGCAGGTCATTTACTGTTTTGTCATTGCTGTTATTTACAGATACTACTTATCTTCCTTAAGGCTTAGATTTCAAGTGGATTCTATAAAAATGATTTACTTTCCTGTGCTATGTTTGGTTTTTTTTTTTTTAGCTAATCTTTTTTAAAAAAATTATTATCTTTATTTATTTATTGGATAGAGACAGCCAGAAATTCAGAGGAGGTGGAGGGGGAGCGAGAGATGGAGACACACACACACACACACACACACCTACACCTGCAGCATCACTTCACCACTTATATGAAGCTTTCCCTTTGCAGGTGGGGACCGGAGGCTTGAACCTGGGCCCTTGCACACTGTATTGTGTGCAGTCAACCAGGTGTGCCACCAGCCAGCCCCTGTGCTATATTTGTGAAAGTGGTTATTTTTTTTTTAAATCTAGTTGGTTTGCCCACACCCTACATTGTTTAAATATAACAGTATAGCACAATGTATTATATTTGCTGATAGATGCTAAAGCACAGCTACAAGTTAGTTTGAGTTAAGTAACATTTGGAAGCTGTCAGAAGTTAGGATACTGAACTCAAGGACTAGTCTAGCCAACTGTGAGTCAAGTCATTTGACAGATGTTAAAGCATCGTGTTCACCTGCGTTCTCCAGTTGGTATGTGTGGTGAGTTGGTAGGGATGAGGGAGCTGGATGTGTGTGAGACACTGAATATTGTCACTGTGAAACATTATGAGGGCTTGTTGGTATTTTCTAAATGTAGTTAAAGAAGTTGGTAGGTGCAGCCCGGACAGATAGCTAATAGCTCTTAATGTCTTCTTAATGTTAAGTGGAAGCATCACAAAAATCTTAAAAAAAAAAAAATCTAAAGGGGACTGTTAAGATACTGCAAAAGTATCTTTGCCATAGGTGGCTTAGAAAATAGGTGACTTAGAAAGAAAGTGAATTTCATGCTTGTTACAATTTTCTTCTCCATCTGTGAGTTTTCACACAAAGCTATTTCCATGAACTGAAATTATGAATTTGCTGTATATGTGTAATTTTGACCAGCAATGAAACCTGTAACTTAGTCGTTACTGGGTTCTAGACCTCGAATGCTATTCTCTATTCTCCCTCACCCCTTCCCTTCAGAGTTGCATAGGTTCCTCATGAAAATTATGGTTATTACATTGTCCAAACCACTCATTTCCCATCCTTATTTAAAAATGAGTATTGTCATCGACATGTTCTCTCTCTCTCTTTGCCTTGAGAGTTATCCCTGTGCCTCTGTGCCTGCAATACAAATCCATTGCTCCTGGCGGCCATTCTTTCCATTTGTTATTAGATAAGATGGAGAGAAATTGAGAAGGGAGGGTGAGATAGAGAGGGAGAGGGAAAGAGAGACACCTGCAGACCTACTTTACTGCCTGTGAAGCGACTCCCCTGCAGGTGGGGAGCCGGGGGCTCTTAACCAGGATCCTTACGCAGGTCCTTGAGCTTTGCGCCATGTGTGCTTAACCTGCCGCGCTGCCGCCTGGCTCCCTTTGACTTCTTTTTTAAGTTTTCAAATAAAGACAAGATAAGAAAATCATTAATCAGGGCATTTTGTGTATATGTGCTGTTTGATTTCAACCTCATAGAAACATTAGACAGTATTTCATGATTGTTATTTCTCCCATCTGTTTAAATTTTTTTAAGTAATTTTTTGACATTTCATTTTCTTCACTCTGTATTTCTCCCTCCCCTTTCCTCCCTTAGTTGTTTTGTAGGTGGGTTTTCTGTAGCCCCCTTAAGATATGACCAGTTCATAGGTGGGAAGTGTAGCATGGAAAGCTAGGGAGATTAAAAGACAAGTATGTCCAACAGGGCAGAGTTACAGAAAGAGGATACTGTATGTGAGTCAGCCAGAAGTTTTAGAATTCTAGTCAAAATTCTTTTCAAACTGGATGACCTTGAATAATTAACAATTTCTGGAGCCATACTTTCCTCATCTGGAAAAAGGTGACAAGACCATTTGCTTTGCAATATTAATTAAAGAGGAGATGTATGTCAGATGCCTAGGTCAATAGACACTTGATAATTGACAGCTATTCATATTTCTATCCTTGCGGCTAGGGATGGTGTCCACCGATTGTTAAGATAGTGCTCCCCTCATGACTTTATTGCTCAGTGAGTAAAAATCATTCTTTGATGTGTCATGTACGAAAGGCCACTTTTTTCAATTCAGAAAGAGACAAGATGGGGAAGATACTGGATATATCTGGAGCTTCCACTGCTAGTATGGCATCTCAATGTACTGTAGTTCAGAGCTTGACCCTGGACTACACACATGTGACAAAATGTGCGCCCTACCCTGTGAACTATCTCTCTGGTATCTCATAAGGCATGCTTTATGAGTGTAAAGCAGTGCTGACTTATAGTATTACTTCATATACTTTCCTTTTTCCTGATTTGCATATAGATGTTCTTTTAAAGATCATTTTTAAATGAGATTTGCGTGTGTGTATATGTAATGTAGTTGTGTAATAAACTGAACATAGCTTTGAAGACAAAGTTTTATGATGATAGCCTGTTGTGGGTAGTGAAAAAAATGCTGTTTTGGACAGGTAGATACGTGGGGGACATGTGCATGGAAGAGTGAATTGTGGGGTGGGATGACTGGTATTCTAGTCCTTTTTCTCTGGTCCTCCTTGTCTTGTAGGGATTTATGTCAGTTCAGAGGCACTGGTCCTGGTTCATCATGATTAATGTAAGATAAGTGCTATAAAGGTTACAGCTCTGGTTATCTGTATAGTTTCTCATTTTTCTTAGATTGTTTCCTTTTGACCCAGTCTGTCTTTATTTTGTTTGAAGTGTGCTCAGAAAAATTTAAAACTTATATTAACTCTAGCCTTAGGCAAATGTAATTAAAAAGGAAAGTTTCTGTTTGCTGTTACAGGAAATCCTCCCATTTCCACTCCCTGCCTCCCACCCTCTACAATCGGTAATTTTTTTTTTTTTTATGTTCAGGAAGAATTGAATTTTTTTTGCCTCCAGGGTTATCACTGGGGCTCTGTGCCAGCCATACGAATCCACTGCTCCTGGAGGCCATTTTCCCCATTTTGTTGCCCTTGTTGTTGCCCTTGTTGTGGTTGTTATTGTTGTTATAACTGTTGTTGCTGCTGGATATGACAGAGAGAAATTGAGAGAGGAGGGGAAGACAGAGAGGAAAAATAGACACCTGCAGACCTGCTTCACCACCTGTGTAGTGACTCCCCTGCAGGTGGGGATCCAGGAGCTTGAACCAGGATCCTTACTCCAGTCCTTGCACTTTTTTTAACCTGCTGCGCTACTGCCTGGCCCCCGAAGAAGTGAATTTTAAGTTATCTATGTTTCTCTCTCTTGGCTAATTAGTATAATTTAGAGGTTTAAGGGTTTGATGTGGTTTACTAACTTTTTAAATAACTTGAAACATACTTAGTAGTTCATAGTTTTGAAAATCTTTGTACAGTATTTTAGGTAAATTTCCTTTGACTAGATCTCTCATTTTTGGATTCTCTGCTGTACACTGCATAATTTGCCAAGACTCTGTCTTTATTGTTTGTACTTGAAGAAGATGCAGTATATATCTTGAGTAGGCCAATGTGTGACTCAGGATCTTTTCTTTGGTGAGAACCCTTCAGAGAAAGAGGTAATCAAGACCTGTCTTCAGGAATATCTTCTTTCTGCACGTTCATTTCTGCATATCACATAAAATTAGACCTATTAATCTGGCAAGTGCTTTCAGTTAGCCATCTAAACAGTTTCTGTTTTAGTTCCAGAAAAGATAATTCCACCTCCCACCCATTAAATACATTAAATCCTAAAAGGATTTTTATTTTCTTTGTGGGAGAGTGGGGTCATTCATTGCTACTGTTATCTCTTTGATAGTAATAGCTGATCTGTTTCAGAAATCAAGCCATCCAGCATATAACAAATTTAGTGTTAAGGGAGTTGGGCGGTAGCACAGTGGGTTAAGTGCACGTGGCACAAAGGCAAGGATCTGCGTAAGGATCGCGGTTCGAGCTCCCAGCTCCCCAACAGTAGGGGAGTCACTTTACAGGCAGTGAAGCAGGTCTGCAGGTGTCTTTCTCTCCCCCCCTCTGTCTTCCCCATCTCTCTCCATTTCTCTCTGTCCTAACAACGACATCAACAACAACAATAACTACAACAACAATGAAAAAACAAGGGCAACAAAAAGGAAAAATGAATAAATATAATAAAAACAAATGTAATATTATATTTTTATTGTTTGGAAAGCTTTGCTGACACAACATATATACAGAGAAGATTCTAATTAATTCATAGAGACAATTTGAAATAATTATAAATGTTTAATTTTAAAAGCCACATTGTCAGATTTTTAAAATTTCTATCTTTTTTTAACATTTTATTTTGATATGCTTATTATTGGATAGAGAGAGAGAAACTGAGAGGGGAGGGGAAGACAGAGAGGGAGAGAGACACCTGCATTTCTGCTTCACCACTCATGAAGTTTTCCCTCTGTAGGTGGGGACCAGGGGCTTGAACCCAGATTCTTGAACACTGTACTGTACGTGCTTAACCAGATATGCCACCGCCTGGCCCCACATTGTCAACTTTAAAAAAAAAAAAATGGTCTAAAAAGAGAAAACAAAACAACCTGTTAACAGTAACTATCTCTGATCTCTGGGAAATAGGAATGTAGGGTATCACTTTTTTTTTTTTTGCCTCTAGGGTTATTGCTGGGACTCAGTGCTGGCACTATAAACCCACCGCTCCTGGCTGCCTTTTTCTTTTTTTTTCTTCTCATTTTATTGGGTAGGATAGTGTTGCTGAGGAATTATTCTGATGCAGTCTCCGCCCCCAGGTTTTACTACGCCCCGCAAAACCCTAGCAGTGCCCCCTTCAACCAATCCTGGCCCCACACGTCACCCCTGGTTGTCACTCAATAAAAAGTCCCCTCACCCCCCCCCTGGGCTCTCAGCTCCCCCTTTCTCAGATCTCGCCCCCTTCTCTCTCCCCATGGTCAGGTAGTGGGGACGGCCATTGCCAGCTGGCTCCACGTGGTCTGAAGCAACCCCCCCATCCTATAATAAAGATTTGTGTACCCCTTTGCTCTGGACGTCCACTCTCTTCTCTGCAGTGCAGCCTGACACCAGACCACCACAACAACAGGATAGAGAGAAATTGAGAGGGGAGGAGGAGACAGAGGGAGAGAGAACAATAGATATCTGCAGACTTGCTTTACCACTCGTGAGACATTTGGCTTCAGGTGGGGAGTGAGACTCAAACCCTGTGCAGGTACTTGCGCATAGTACTGTGTCCTCTGGAGTATCATTTTCTACCTTGACATTAAAAAACTTTCATTAAAAAAAAAAAAGGAAAAATAGTCTTTATTTAAACTAATAGCATGTAAGCAAACTCCTGGGAATAAAATGATTCACTGAACATTGGTGGTAATTCAGTAATTCTAATTAAAGCATTATTTATTATTATTTTATGTGGTATCATGGAGTGAGCCTAGAACCTTGTGCATGTGTGAAAGTATTGCTGAGCAGCCTTCCTCGGCCAGCTTTTTCATTCTTTTTTCTTTTGAGAGATTCAGAAAGAGGGAAGGGAAAAGAGAGGGGGTGAGGAGAGTGCTTGGCAGCCCAGCCCTGGTCCACCATCTGTGGAACTACTCCCTCAGATGCTGTCCATGGTATTTACATATGGTTCCAGTACTGGACCCAGAATCTCCCTCATGCACTTCTAGAAGGGGGAAGATGTGTGTTCTGCTGGGTGAGCTCTCACCTGTCCTTGAGTATATTTAATAATCAAGTTAATAAAAGTATTATTTGATGTATATGCTTGTCCTAATATCTTTAGGTCCTCTCCTCCTCCCTACCTTCAGTTATCTAACTGTGACAACCAGGGAAGGGAATTCTTGTGATCTCTTACACAGTACAGAACTATGGTGGTGGTGGTGGTGGTGGTGGTGGTGGTGGTGGTGTGTGTGGCTTACATGTGCCAAGTATGTATATTAAAATACTCCTGAAATCTGACAGTTTTGTAAACAAACAAGCAAACAAACAAACAAAAACCGTAAATCATTATTATAAACATTGAAAAAAGAACCTTTAATTGTTTAGATAACCTTGAAAAAGAATTTTTGATGTTCAGCAGGATGGTGAAGTACTTAGTCATTTTCAGAAATGGTGTGTGGGACATTGAAAGGATAAATTCTAATGGTATGAAATCTTTTATTCTCTCCATCTCTGAGATTTTTATCTTGGTGCTCTTACTGCACAAAGAACTCAGCTCCCTAGCTGTCAAACCACATTTTAACGAAGTAAAAGTCACTTTGTGACTTGGACTATTTCTATGTGTTCATCACATCATCAACACTGTGCTCATTCTGTATTATTTTAGTTAGAATTGAAATGTTGTTTTTGTGTCTTTTCATAAGAGAAATCAAGGAAGGGGAGTGGTTTGCATTTGATTTCGGGGGATAAAAGGATATTGAATCAGCGTTTGCCTTTTAACAGACCACCCCAAAACTTAGTGGACTAAAACTATAATTTATTTAGCTTGTCATTCTAAAGTTTGGCAGTTCAGGTTGGGTTCAGCTGTGGGATGTTGCTGATCTCTGTCGGGTTCATATTTTCATTTATAGTTCACTGGTGGTTGCTGGTCTCATTCGCATATTTGATAGTTGTGGACTTTGGTTGGCTGCAGCTTCAGGAGTGTTTCATCATGGAACATGTTCTCTAATGCTTCTGCTTGGTGGGTTGTGGGGTTTGTAGAGCACTAAAAAGAGATAAGTGCAAATGCTTTATAACTTTTCAGATCTCTCTTTGTACTATGTTTGCTGATATTCCATTGGTCAAAAGCAAGTTACTAAGTCAGCAGATATTTCAAGGGCAGGGCAAGTCTCCACTTTTTGGTGGGAGGAGCTCTAAAATTATACTGCAATGGCATGAGTATGAGGAAGAAAAGAATCTGCCCATTTTTATAATTTGCCACAGATATTCTAAAGGCTCCAAATATTTTATTTTATTTATTTATTTTTTTGTCAGCAGGGTTATTGCTGGGGCTCGGATCCTGCACTATGAATTCACTGTTCCTAGTGGCCATCTTTCCCCCCCCCCCCATTGTTATTGTTATTGCTGTTACTGTTGTTGTTGTTGCTGCTGTTGGTGGTGGATAAGACAGAGAGAAATTGAAGAGGAGGGGAAGAGAGAGAGGAGAGAAAGACAGACACCTGCAGACCTGCTTCACCGCCTATGAAGTGACCCTCCCCCTTCCCCTGCTGCAGGTGGGGAACTGGGGACTCAGACCGGGATCCTTGTGCCAGTCCTTGTGTTTCACACTATATGTGCTTAACCCATTGTGCTGTTGCTTGCCCCCCATTTTCTTTATTTTTAAAGATTTTATTAGTGCAGGGGTAGATAGCGTAATGATTATGCAAAAAGACTCCTGCCTGATGCTCCACCCAGGTCCAATCCTTTGCACCACCATAAGCCAGAACTGATCAGTGCTGTGATTAAAAAAATAAATAAAGATTTACTTATTTATTAATGAGAGAGAGAGAGAAAACGAGAACCAGACATCACTCTGGTACTTGTGCTGCTGGGGATTGAACTCAGGATTGAGGGTTCAGTGCCTTAACTAACTACTGCTTTATCTCCTGGACCACAATTGGTATTTTCTACATTTTGTAATACACAGAGTCTAACTACTTTTAAAGATTATGTATGTATGTATGATGTATTTATTACCAGAGAACTGATCAACTCTGTGTATGGTGTATGGTGGTGCTGGGGATTAATTCTGGGACTTCTGGTGCCTCAGGCATTAACATCTTATTACATAACCATTATACTATCTCCCCAGCCCATAAAGATACATTTGCGCATATATCGAGAGCAAAAGAAAGAGAAAACTAGAGCACTACTCTGGTGCATGCCATGTGAGGAGTTGAGCTAAGGACCTTATGCTTTTAAGTTGAAACTCTAACCACTGAACCACCTCCTGAGTCCATAATCTATTGATAATTACCTTTTATTACCTTCTGATCCACCCTAGTCGGAGCCGCTATCATCCTTTGCCTCCTAATGCTATCCTTGCTTCCAGTCTTGCTTCTTGTGCTGCACACAGCAGCCAGAGCAAATTTTCAAAGTAGAATTCTATTATGTCCAAAATTTCCCATTGACTTTCCACCTCATTCAGAATAAAATTTAAATGTCCTACTGAGATGATAAGGCCTCAGTAGGAAGTGCCAGTCATGGTTTGACCCTTCCTTTGACCCTATTTTATGACTCCCCCTCTTCCAGCTATACTTCTCTCCCTGCTGTTTCTTTTCTTTTCTTTTTCTTTTTTAATTTTTGATATTTATTTATTCCCTTTTGTTGTACTTGTTGCTTTATTGTTGTAGTCATTATTGATGTGGTTGTTGTTGGACAGGATAGAAAGAAATGGAGAGAGGAGGGGAAGACAGAGATGGGGAGAGAAAGATAGACACCTGCAGATCTGCTTCAAGGCTTGTGACGTGACTCCCCTGCAGGTGGGGAGCTGGGGGCTCGAACCGGGATCCTTACGCCGGTCCTTGCGCTTTGCGCTACCACCAGACTCCCTCCTGCTGTTTCTTAAACACACTGACCGTGCTTCTGCCTCAGCTTGCATTGCTAAGTTTTCTTTGCCATATATCCAGCATGACTTCCTCCTTCATTGTTTAGGTTCCTGCTTTTATGTCACCTTCTTAGACCTTCAGTGGCATCTCTATTTAAAGTAACATTCTTTTCTGTAGTCTCCAGCTTGCTTTATTTTATTTTGTAGCATTTATCACCTTCTATTTATATTTCAACTCCTCGAGTTATAATGTAAGTTTCATGAGTGTAGTGATTGAGATTTGCTGAGTCAGGCGGTTCTTGCTTCTTCTGGCTATTTAGGAAATTCTCTTTGGAAATAATGCCTATCCCAGAAAGTGGATGGATAGATATCAGTTCTTCCAAATGCAGCAAAGTCTATTAATTTTGCTGCACCAAAGCTAGTTAAATTAGAAAACTGAAAGGCAAAGCAAGGATGGGAGTTTAAATAATTTAGTGGAAAGAACGCTGATAAATGATAGGGATTGTGGAACTGGTCTGGACAGTCTCTTTTTTATAATAGAGACAGGGTTCAGAACATATGCCTGCACTTTGGAGGTGGACAGGTTAGGGTTCTAGTTAGTTTTTGCTAATTACTATTTGAGTGATCTTAAACAAGTTACTTAGCCCTTCCACATCTCCATTTCCCTTGGTAAAAAAGAAAATGTGCTGATAGCCTAGCTCCCAGACAGGGTCTTTCTTGTGTGCATAGGGGTTCCAAAGAACGGAGGGTGAAGTGTGAGGGGGGAAAGCACATATCTGGTAGTAGGAACAGGAAGTTACTGGGACCGGAAGAGAACACTGGTGTGTGTAGGAGTGAGTTTTGGGGAAGGAGAACTGGGATTGTAGTGAGGGATTGTAGGTGTCAGCCAGCAACTACATTTGATTCCAAAGGTAATTAGGAGCCAGCCAGACCTCTGTAAAGGGGAATGACACCCACCAAGGCTCTGAAGAATAGATTTCTTGTTAGTGTGTGACATATCCTTAGGGTGATACATCTGCATCTTAAATTTATCCACTCAAGCACTTCTGGTTATAAGAGAAACACACTTAATACCATCTTAAAGTATTTATTTATATTTACCAGAGCACTCATCAGCTCTGGCTTATGGTGGTGTGGGGGATTGAAACTGGGTCTTTGGAGCCTCAGACAGAAGAGTCTCTTTGCATAACCATTATTTTATCTACCCTCACTCCCATCTTACAGTTTCTTTGAAGTAATTTTCTTTTTAGTTAAAAATCCAGACACTTTAACATTTCACAATATTCTATCTTTTCATCTGATTTTTTTTTTTAAATGAGATTTATCGTACCAGGGATATTTATTTATCCTGTGGCTTCTGTAAGGCATTCCCAGTGCCTTCTTGGATCATAATCTAGGAGCAAGGCAATTAGCAATTAGGTACTCAGAATGCCAGGACTTAAGGCTTTATTTATTATTTCTGTTTTTTAATTAGTGACTTAATAATGGTTTATAAGATTCTAATACAGGGGTTTAGTTCCATATTGTGCCCACCACTGACATTCTGTAATAAACACCCACCCCACCACCAGCCCCCAACCACCATAGATCTCATAAATTTTTAGAAACAATTTGCCGGGGACTAAAGGGGCCTCCTGCTCACAGCTGGTAGGTAGGTCGTGTCTCTCTTTACTCTTCATCTAGGCCTTGTCCGTCCCCCCCCCCCCCCCCGCATACTCCCCCCCCCATGAGTTTTGTAATTTATTTGTAATACCTCTCTCCTCTCCCCCACCCAGTGATATTTGAGAGACACATATTGTGTCCACTACGTTCTCAGTGGAGTTTCTGGCTTATGTGGTAGGGTAAGGGAAGGCGGTCCGTAAATGGTGCCACTGGTTGGACAGTTTTGCTGGGGAAATCTGCAAAGTGAGGCAGTCAGTCTAGATTGTTGGTTCTCAGCTCTCACAAACCAGTTTATATTGATAAAAGAGGAAGTACAAGACCCCAGCATCACAAACATATAAGAAGTTGTTTTGATATACCTGCACTAAAATTCTGGTGAGTAAATCTTCAGAAAAAGTATTTTTGTATTCAGGGCCTGGGAGATAGCTTAGCAAGTAGAAGCCATGCATCACCATGCATCAGGCACTGGATTTAAGCTCCAGTGCCCTGTGAAAGCACCACAAGTAGCACTATGGGAACTCTGTGGAGGATGGATGGAGTGATGCTTTGATGTCTACCTCCACCTTTTCTCTCAGATTACAGAATCAAATACTGGGCAGGGAAGTGACTCAGTGGTATCACCCATGCACAAGCTCTGGGATCATTCTCTAGCAATGTATAAGAAAAGCAAGCAAGCAAGTAAAGGGGGTTGAGCGGTAGTGCAGTGGGTTAAGCGCACATGGTGCAAAGCGCAAGGACAGGCGTAAGGATCCCAGTTCCACCACAGGTGGTGAAGCAGGTCTGCAGGTGTCTGTCTTTCTCTCCCCCTGTCTATCTTCCCCTCCTCTCTCCATTTCTCTCTGTCCTATCCAACAACGATATCATCAAGAACAACAACAGTAACTACAACATTAAAACAACAAGGGCAACAAAAGGTAATAAACAAATAAATATTAAAAAAAAAAGAAGTATGTTGGGGGCAGGGGGTAAGGTTTCTGGGACCAGTGGATTCATGATGGAAGAACCAAGCCCCAGTGATAACCTTGATGGTGGAGGTGGTGGTGGTGGTAGCGGGGTCAGGAATATATAAATAGCATTAAATTGCATGTAGGGTAACGATTTTAGTGCAGGTATATCAAAACAACTTCTTGTATGTTTGTGACGCCACATTTTTCATTCAGATAGAGACACAGAGACAGATGATGGAGGGGGCCGGGTGGGGAGATCACATGCAGTCTCCTCCATTGCAGAGTACCTCCCATGTGGTGCTAGGGCTTAAAGTAGGCCTGTGTGTATTGCAATGCCCCTGACCTGGTGAGTTATCGCTCAGTCCCCTTCTTCTAGCGTTTGCCCTTCTTCCGTAGCCAGTCAACAGTGTCAGGTTGAGCCTGATGTAAAGTTTCGAGACCTCCTTTGAATCTGGAGAGGTGGCAGTCGTTGACTATGTGGGTCATAGTCTGTCTGTAGCCGCTAAAACAGAACATTAACAACAGCTCCTCTTCCCTTCTCTGCTCTGTTTAAAATTTCACCTGTGTTTTGCCCTGACGACTTTCATTATACTTGATGTAGAACAGTTGTTTGCAAATTTCATCGTGCCTAAAAGTCACCAGGGTAGTTGGCTTGTGTTGTTGATTCTCACTCTGCACTCCCCACAGATTCTGATCTTTCTTGGGGATGTGAAGGCCAGGTAATTGAGATGTGCTGAGCCACAGACTGGATATTGATTTGGAAGCTCCACGATGTTTCTTTCTAACTTAGCACTGTACTGTACCCAGTCCAAGTGTTCTGGCCCAGTCTGCCACTTTGTTCTTCAATGGTCTCAGTACCACTGCTCTCTCTGTTCATTCCTCTCAGGATGCAAGTGCATACTTTGTCTTTTTAGTGCTCCGCTTACAAGGTGAGTGGCTTGAGAAGCTATTTTTGCCTAGTATAGCCTACTCTAATGGTGCCTTTTTCTTGATTTCTCTGTTGATATGGTAATATATAAAAAATTGCCAGTAGTATCAGGAGAATTTCTAAAAATCTGAATTTTTAAAAGCTGGGCAACTATTATTTTATGAGAACTTTTGATTAGATCTGATTAGCAGCACTTATTACTTACAGACTGTATCGCCCAATCCTGTTATCTCCTTAATTCTGGACAAGGGTCATTTGCTTATTTTCACATTTTTGTTTTTACCTTATTTTTGTTGAGTTGGCTTTACTCACAAACTTTACCTATTTGACTCTGGTGGGCACTGAGTGTGTAATTCTAGCTTTATGGTTGTGTTTCTTACTGAACATTCCCATATGTTGGCTTGCTTCAGTGGCGTTTTTTTTTTTTTTTTTTTTTTTAGGGCTAGTAGTATATCTTTTAGGGCACAGCCACAGCTTCATATGTTTTGCATGGTGTGTTGACTTCTGTCTCTGTGGTATATCTTTCTGGGCTCCTGTATACAGCTTTTGCACTCGGTGTGCTGGTCTCTGTCTCTAGAAAGTCATCTGTTTCTCTCAGTAAGATTTTAGGTGTCCTGCCTGGCGCTTCTGATTTGATTCCCGTTGCCACATGTGCTAGAATGATTACCTGGCTTTTCTCTCTCATATGAAACTATTTCATAAAAATAGATTGGTAGATTGATTTATTTTAGATGCTTTGAAAGTAGCATTAATCTTAGTGTTGTTGTTTTTTTTTTGTATCCTCCATATTATCAAGTTACTACACTCCAATTTATATTTATTTATTTATTTATTTATTTATTTATTTATTTATTTATTTATTCCTCCAGGGTTATTGCTGGGCTCGGTGCCTGCACCATGAATCCACCGCTCCTGGAGGCCATTCCCCCCCCCCCTTTTTGTTGCCCTTGTTGTAGCCTCCTCGTTGTGGTTATTATTGTTGCCATTGTTGATGTTGTTCGTTGTTGGATAGGACAGAGAGAAATGGAGAGAGGAGGGGAAGACAGAGAAGGGGAGAGAAAGCGACTGTGAAGCGACTCCCCTGCAGGTGGGGAGCCGGGGGCTCGAACCAGGATCCTTACGACGGTCCTTGCACTTTGTGCCACATGCACTTAACCCACTGCGCCACCGCCCAACCCCCTATTTTTACTTATTTTATCTAGAGCACTCCACTGCTTTGGTTTATGGTGGTGCAGAGATTGAATATGGATCCTTAGAGCCTCAGGCTTGAGAATTTTCTGCATAAACATTATACTATCTCTCTTTTTGCCTCCAGAGTTTATTGCTGGGGCTTGCTGCCACAGTATGAATCCACTGTGCTTTCCATTTTATTGGATAGGACAGAGAGAAGTTGAAAGGGGATGGGTAGAAAGATCTGCTTCACCTCTTGTGAAGTGCCCTTCTTTCTGCAACTGTGGGGAGCCGGGGGGCTCGAACACACTATACTATCTCTCCACTTCTCCTTTATTAAGAGAGAGAAAGAGGGGCACAGGAAATAGTTCACCCAGTAGAAAGCACACTTTACCATCTGCATGAAGACCTGAGTTCAAGCCTCAGCCACTACGTGGGATCACCTGCGTTGGGGAAGCTTAATGAGCAGTGGAGCAGTGCCATGGTGTCTTTCCCCTTTTATTGCCACCAGGACTATTGCTTGGTGCTGGCACTATGGCCCCCCACCTTTTTTTTAAATAGGACAGAGGGAAATTGAGAGGAGAGGGGGAAGGGAGATAGGAAGAAAGACACCTGCAAACCTGCTTCACCACTCAAGAAACATCTCCCATACAAGTGGAGATGTTTGGGTCTTTGCACCTGCTAATGTGTGTGCTCAACTGGTGTACCACCACCCAGCCCCCTCTTCTTTTCTCTCTGTCTCTCCCCTTCACTATCTCTCACCCTTGATTAAAAGAAAAAAAAAAAGGTCCACTGGGAGTGGAAAGCAGTGGAATTATATAGGCACAGATCTCCAGTGATAACTGGTGGAAACAAAAAAGGAGGGGGGAAGAAACGTTTAGTTACATAAACCAGCCTTCCATCCTTTCTTCTTTCCTTCCTCTTACCAGAGCACTGACTGCTCAGCTCCGGCTTATGGTTGTGCTTGGTGTTGAACCTGGGACATTGGAGCCTCAGGCAAGAGAGTCTCTTTGCATAACCATTATGCTATCTACCCCCACCCAGCGCTACATAAATTTATACATTTATTATGGTAGGAAATACTGATGAATATTATAGAAGGATATAAAGTTATATCTATTCTCAGTTCCAGAAATAATTATTATTTCAGACATTTTGACGTATTTTAGTCAAAGCCATTTTTTTTGAGGTGGTGGTGGTGGTAGCAACTATCTGTGGATTCACAGCCTTGAAAATAATTCTGAATGTATTTGTAAATAATGATCAATATTTTTATTGTTATTTATTTATAAAATAAAAAATATTAACAAGACCATAGGATAAGAGGGGTACAATTCCACACAATTCCTAGCACCAGAGTTCCATATTCCATCTCCAGTGACCAATATTATTCATAGTAATTTTGCCTCATTACTATGAATAATATATAGTAATTCACTTTTTATCATTATTAATTTATTTATAAAATAAAAAATCACAAGGCCATAGGATAAGAGGGCACAATTCCACACAGTTTCCACCACCAGAGTTCTGTATCTTTTCCTTTCTCTTGAAAGCTTTCCTAGTCTCTATCCCTCTGGGAGCATGGACCCAGGATCATTATGGGCTGCATAAGGTGGAAGGTCTGGCTTCTGTAATTGCTTCTCTGCTGAACATGGGCATTGGCAGGTTGATCCATACTCCCAGCCTATCTCTATCTTTCCCTAGTGGGGTAGGGCTCTGGAGAGGTCACCTTGGTGAGGTCCTCTGTCCGGCGAAGTCATGTTGGCATCATGGTAGTAGCATCTGCAACTTGGTGTCTGAAAAAGCTTTAAGATATAAAGCAGAGGGGCCGGGCGGTAGCACAGCGGGTTAACTGCACGTGGTGCAAAGCGCAGAGACTGGCATAAGGATCCCAGTTCCAGCCCCCAGCTCCCCGCCTGCAGGGGGGTTGCTTCGAAGGCGGTGAAGCAGGTCTTCAGGTGTCTTATCTCTCTCTCCTCCTCTCTGTCTTCCCCATCTCTCTCAATTTCTCTCTGTCCTGTTCAATCTCTCTCCCTCTCTATACACACACACACACACACACACACACACACACACACACACACACACACACATAGATATAAAGCAGAACAAATTTTTTAATAGGAACCTGAAGGCAAGAATATAGCAGATGAGTTTTGGTATCTCTATTTTGGAAAAGGCTCGTAGGTCTATTTTAGGTATATTCTAAGGGGCCCATGACTTTGCTAATTATTATTTGAGCATGACGGCCAAACATGCAGGTGGACCAAAGGAAAGGTATTGTCTGGGGAGATGGTGTCAGATTTGGAAATAGAACTAGAAAGCTGTATCAGGGCAGAGAGTAGCTCCCAAATATGGGAGAAGTATATAGGTATCATTTTGTCTTTTTTTTTTTTTTTTTAACTCTACTTGCTTGCTGTTTTGGGTCATTGTAAACTATTGTGCACTTTTGCTTTAAGGTATGTATTTCCCCCTAATTTATGAGTATATGTGCACATGTGTTCTGTCTCTTGGGCCCTGACCTATATCTAAGTTCTGTGGGTTTATTAGGTGTACCAGGAATTAAGTCATATTGAGGAATTGGTATATTTAATTAGTGTCTTGGCCAAGTCAGTGCTTCTTGAATCACAAGACTGAAATATAAAGAACATAAAGCAGTGCTGCTATATATTATGTAATGATTCTACTTTAGTAAACTATCCATTTGGCAACTACTGCTGTATTTTTCTTTACTACTACTACTACAACAAACTAATATTTTTGCTTATAGTTTGAGAAAGTTGGAGAACAGTTCATGATACAACATGGATATTTCCCCAGTTTCCTTTTTATTCATACCATCTTCTAGGAAGAAAGATTCTAATTATTTGCTGACAGATGCCAATACAAAGGTTTCTTTGTATTGTCCCTAGTACCAGTGAAGCATGGTAAAGAGACTTGTCTGGGTGGGGGAGATAGTATAATGGTTATGCAAAGAGACTCTCATGCCCAAGGCTCCAAAATCCCAGATTCAATCCTCTATACCACCATAAGCCAGAACTGAGCTGTGCTGTGGTGAAGGGGGGGGGGGGGGGGAAGCCCTGGAAGTTTGTTGCTTTCTACCTGTGTGACCTTTGAATCAAAGTTATGCTTATCTATGAAGTGGGAGTAACTACAAGCAGGAAAAGATTAACTTGATGCATAAATTAGTTAGCCACTTTCCTCTCAAATCTCCTGTCCCACCCTCTACGTCATTCTTCCTGTCTGTGCTCCACCAAGAACATGCCTTCTTTGTGATGACCAAGTAATGAATCATCTAGAACATTCTGTCCTATCTCATATCTTCTATGAATCTGTATATATTTTCCCTCTTATTCAGTGGAGAGGGGTTCCCCCCCCCCCCATTCAGTAAATTCATTTTTACATCCACGCTTTGGCTTTATTGCTGCTGCTTATGTTCATCGTTACCATTCTCCTGGCTCTCTCTCCTCCTCCTCAGGTCACGTTCCATTTACTCTTCTTGACCAGTGAGAGCAGAGGTCGATGCTTACATATGGAGCTGAAAGAATTAAGAGTCAATTTGCGGAAAGCGTCTAAACAGTATCTGTCCCTAACTGTTATTTTGTTAGGACCTGTTATGTTTATAATTAATTTATTTTGTAGTTTTCCATGTTGGTATTGATATCTAACCCTGTAAGTGCAAAAATTATTCAGGTCAGTTTAGTACATATTTTAAACTACTTCCTGTCACAGAGACTGAGTTGGTGGAAAAAAAAATGCAGCATTTGGCAATGTAATTATGTATCTTCATTTGGCACTCTAGTGTATTTATTTGAATGAGAGATGATACACCCATCTGATTTAGTTGAAGTAAGAATAAATCTAGGGCATTGCTTTTTGAAAACCAAGTTGTATTTTCATTAAAGCAGTTTATTTTTTTTTCTGGGAAAGTTGCATTTGAAACTAACTTTCTCAACTTATTCATTTTTATTTACTTATTTCTCTAAAAGGTTCTTTTACAAAATATTTATTTATTTTCCCTTTTGTTGCCCTTGTTGTTTTTTATTGTTGTTGTAGTTATTGTTGTTGTTATTGATGTCGTTGTTGTTAGATAGTTCAGAGAGAAGTGGAGAGAGGAGGGGAAGACAGAGAGGGGGAGAGAAAGATAGATACCTGCAGACCTGCTTCACTGCCTGTGAAGCGACTCTCCTGCAGGTGGGGAGCCAGGGGCTGGAGCCCACCACGTGCGCTTAACCTGCTGCGCCATCACCCAACTCCCTACTTTATTATTTTTTTAATTTTTATTTATTTATTTAATATTTATTTATTTTCCCTTTTGTTGCCCTTATTATTTTATTGTTATAGTTATTATTGTTGTTCTTGATGTCACCATTGTTGGATAGGACAGAGAGAAGTGGAAAGAGGAGGGGAAGACAGAGGGGGGGAAAGAAAGACACCTGCAGACCTGCTTCACTGCCTGTGAAGCAACTCCTGCAGGTGGGGAGCCAGGGGCTCGAACCAGGATCCATTCGCTGGTCCTCACGCTTTGCGCCACCTGTGCTTAGCCTGCTGCGCTACCTCCTGACTCCCAACTTGTTTATTTTTTATAGACCTTCAAGAACAGAGAGATTTCTTCCTATAAGAAAAAACTCAGTGTTAGAAGGAATTTTTTTTTCAAATACATTGCTAAATAAAGGAAATAACATTGCAAACATAAAAATCCATTGATCCAATATGATCACAGTAGGTTGAATTTTGGGTTGGCATGCACGAGGTCCCCAATTTTTTTTTCTTTTTCTTTTTCTTTTTTAACTTTTACTTGTAAAAAGAAAACACTGACAAACTACGATAAGAGGGGTACAACTCTACACAGTTCCCACCACCAGAACTCCATATCCCATCCCCTCCCCGATAGTTTTCCTTTTTTTTTTTTTTGGTCTCCAGGGTTATTGCTGGGACTAAGTGCCTGCACCATGAATCCACTGCTCCTGGAGGCCATTTCCTCCCCTTTTGTTGCCCTTGTTGTAGCCTTGTTGTGGTTATTGTTGTCGTTCGTTGTTGGATAGGACAGAGAGAAATGGAGAGAGGAGGGGAAGACAGGGAGGGAGAGAAAGATAGACATCTGCAGACCTGCTTCACTGCCTGTAAAGCAACTCCCCAGCAGGTGGGGAGCCAGGGGCTCGAACTTGGATCCTTAAGCCGGTCCTTATGCTTTGTGCCATGTGCACTTAACCCGCTGCGCTACCGCCCTACCCACACAGCTTTCCTATTCTTTATCCCTCTGGGAGTATGGACCCAGGGTCATCATGGGGTGCAGAAGGTGGAAGGTCTGGCTTCTGTAATTGCTTCCCTGCTGAACCTGGGCGTTGATAGGTCGATCCATACTCTCAGCCTGCCTCTATCTTTCCCTAGTGGGAAAGGTCTCTGGAAGCGGGGCTCCTGGACACATTGGTGGGGTTGTCTGTCCAGAGAAGTCTGGTCGGCATTATGGTAGTATGATGAACCTGGTGGCTGAAAAAAAGAATTAATATATAGAGACAAACAAATTGTTGACTAATCATGAACCTAAAGGCTGGCATAGTTCATATCATATGAAGAGTTGGAGGGTCTCCGTTTTGTATATAGTTAGTAGTCCTATTTTTGTTATATTCCAAGGACCCCATGACTATACTATTTTTTTCTCCCTGAGCCTGACCTCTCATATGCAGGTGGATTCAAGTTATTGTCTGGGGGGAGGATGTCATGCCTGGAAAAAGGACCAGAAAGCTGCATCAGGGAAGAGAGTAGCTCCCAACTATGGGAAAGGGGTATAAATATTGTTGACTATAAACCCCATAGATTTGATCTGATCTGGGGCCCATATTCAGCTCAGGAGCCTATGTGACCTCTGCATCCCTATAGATATGAGCTCACACTCTGTGGTCATGAGTAGGAACATTCCAAGCTGCCCTAATTTCAGGACCCATCTTCCTCAGGTGGAACATAAAGTATGTTGTTCAGCTTCCCCTTCGGAGGATGGAACATTCTCTGCTGTTGTTGATCCACGTTGAGGGCAAGGTCCTATGGAGCCCACAAAAGGGTCTATTGTGTTGTTCCTTATAGGAGTGACCGGTAACAATGGAGAGAGGGATCTGTTCGAGTTCTAGGCCCATCATGTCTATTTTGAAATCTTAGGACTCCCTGACTAGGGCCCCAGCTGATGGGGTGGCCTGATAGTGACTAAAGAGTCATTGTTAAAGTATGCCAGTCTCTTGCCCTTATTCAGCTTTTGCAGTCCTTACTTTGATAAGGTTAGCTTTGGAGTAAGTGAAGCAAGTATAATAGGAAGTAGGTGAGGAGGGTATCTAAGTCTTAAGTAGACACTATTTCATTAGGAACTTTATGGTGTCTTCTACTTGCTTGCTGAGTATACTGACTCACTGCAAACTGTTGTGCACTTTTGCTTTCAGGTATATATTTTGTCCTAACTTATGGATACATGGAGCAGTGGATTCGTAGTGCTGGCACTGAACCCCAGCAATAACCCTGGAGGCAAAAATAATTAATTAAATAAATTGATTCAGGTTTTATTTGCAGATGGTATGGTTGGGTAGTACAGTTGAAGACTAAATCCTGTTATCCCTCTTTGGTAGTTGAAATGGAAGCTGGCATGTCTTGTATTTCATTATGTCCTGAGGCATTTTTATTTTTATTTATTTATTTTTTCCTCCAGGCTCGGTGCCTGCACCATGAATCCACCGCTCCTGGAGGCCATTTTTCCCCCTTTTGTTGCCCTTGTTGTTGTAGCCTCGTTGTGGTTATTATTATTGCCATTGTTGATGTTGTTCGTTGTTGGATAGGACAGAGAGAAATGGAGAGAGGAGGGGAAGACAGAGAGGGTGAGAGAAAGATAGACACCTGCAGACCTGCTTCACTGCCTGTGAAGCGACTCCCCTGCAGGTGGAGAACCGGGGGCCCGAACCGGGATCCTTATGCTCTTGGCTTTGCGCCACGTGTGCTTAACCCACTGCACCACCGACCGACCCACGATATTTTAATTTTTTATGCATAATTACATTTCTTTAAAATTTCCTGTGAAGTAAATGCTTGTTTACAAATGATTTTTGTTACTAATTTGATTTTAAACCTGGGATTATAGTTTTAGAGGGGAAAATCATAGTGGTATTTGACAATCGATAAATTTCCACTGGGGATTCCAAATATTTACTTTAAAGAGCTAGTCTCTTTGTTTTTATTTTCTTTCTTTCTTCCTTTTTTCTTTAATTCCCTTTCCTTCCTTCCTTCTTTCTTTTACCAGAGTACTGCTCAGCTCTTGTTTATGGTGGTGTATATGTGTGTGTGTGTGTGTGTGTGGGGAGGGGGAGGTGGTGGGATTGAACCTTTGGAGCCTCAGGTATGAGAGCCTCTTTGCATAACCATTATGCTACCTACCCCACCTAGTTACAAAGAGCTAGTCCCTTTGTAACTAGGCAGTTTTATATATCATGCTTTTCCCCAGTGACTTCCAATTTTAAGATCCGAAAGTTGGAGAGGTATATTGTTGTAAGGACTTCGCTCATTTACATGAACTCCTCAGTTGCAGATTAAATAATGTAAATTGATAAACTTATACAAGTCTTATTTAAATGTATTTGGGTGTTTGTGATTAATAAATTTTCTTGAAAACACTTACTGAATTAACAAAAAAATTTTATTATATTTTACATTAACTTTATTATTTTTTTAATTGACACCAGCTAGTGGGGAACATGGGATTGAATGTAGGTCCTTGTGCATGATGATGTGTACACTTTTCTGGTTTTTGCCATTGTATTTTACATGATTTATTTATTCATCTTAAACTTTATTATTGGGTAGAGACAGAGAGAAATTTAAAGGGGAGAGGGGTATAAAGAGGGAAAGAGAGACTCCTCCTGCAGCCCTGCTTCCCTCTCATGAACTTTTCCCCCTGCAGGTGGGGGGACCAGAGGCTTGAACCTGGGTCCTTGAGTACTGTTATTTGTATACTTTACCCTGTGTACTACTAGGTCCTAGATCTTTTTTTTTTTTAACATGAGAGCAGCAGAGAGGGGTGAGTGTTGGGGGATGACTACATCAGATCATCTCTCTGGCACATGCAGTGCTGGGGATCAAACTCAGGACCTCATGCTTTTAAGTTAAATGCTCTAGCCACTGTACTACTACCTTCTAGGCTACTCTTAGCGTATATTTTTTATGATTTCAATTATTGATGCAGTTACCAACATGTGATGATCTGAGACCACTTAAAAAAATCTTTCTAAAGTTCATATACATGAAGCTGAACATTCTTTTCTTTTGTTCATTTTTATTTATTTATTATTGGATAGAGACTGAGAAATCAAGAGAGGAGGGAGAGATAGAGAGTGAGACAGAGAGACACCTGCAGCCCTGCTTTACCACTTGTGAAGCTTCCCACCTGCAGGTGGGGGCATTGTTCTTTAAAACCATGGCAAGATGTTAGTGAAATGGTCAGACTAGCCACTTGGTATTACATGCATTTTTAAAAACATCTATACAGGAAGTACCTTCTGTTTTAAGTAAAAGAGAAATTTTGGCTTTATCCCCTTAATAAAATCTACATTACTTACATACATCTTCAATGAATTTAGGACATTGGGTGTAAAAAAAAAAAAACAAGAGATAAAACAAGCAAATACTCCTCCAGATTTTGTTGATTCTAAAACATAGAGAGAGATGGTGAGATTAATTTTGTTAACTGAATCGCCATCATGTGGCATAAGGTGTAAGTTACAAAAGCTAAAATTAGGTTATTGTAAAAAAATTCACCAATGTGTTATTTTCTCCTGAGACAATAAGAAAATGAGATTTATTGATATTTGTGCCAAAAGAAATATTGAACAACATGGAAGTGTGATACCAGATGATACCACTAATATTACTGTATTTCTGGTTGTGAAAGGAGTGAATAATTTTCTGTGATAGTTTATAGTAATTACTGATGTACCTTTCCTGTTTCTGGGTAAATTTCAAGCAGGTTAAGGTGTTTATTCTACATATTATACTGTTACTGTTAGTTACCTTGGAGGGGTAAGAGTGTGATTGTCAAAAGACATTATATATCTTCTGATGTGGAGCTAAGTTTTATGAAATCCCATGGGGCTAGTTTTCTGATACAGGATTCTGACTAAGACTTGCAAGATTCTATCATATTCTTTCAATGTAAAGGACGTACTGTCACCTTTACAATTATGCATCTCTATTGAAAATGTCTAGAAATGATGTCAGATGGGTACTACACAATTGTGATAGCTACCTTAAAAATCATGGAAATAGTGCAAAAACTTACACAGAAGGAAATATAGCTTACTTTTTAGCCATTTAGAATGTTCCCTTTAAAAGCAGTTAAACTGGCTAAAGTTGGGGGTGGGGAAGGGGTGCTAGGGTGGTTTAAAGATCATGGCTATTATGGTAAGTGCTTGACATTTTGGTTTGAAGCATGTCTTCTTGCTTTAGAACCAAAAAATTTTCTTGAAAATAATGCCTTATTATTTATTGTGGATCCAGATAAAATAGTTTGTTATTCTAAATATAGGATTGAAATTTTAATAACAAATAATATGTATGTATGTATTTTTGTCACTAGGGTTATCTTGGCAGCTTGATGCCCACACTATGAGTCCACTGCTCCCACTGGCCACCCCCCTCTTTCTTTCTATTTTATTTGATAAGACAAGAGAGAAATTGAGAGGAGAGAGGGTGATAGAGAAAAATAAGATCCTTGTAGGACTTGCATCACAGCTCTGGAAGTGTCATGTCCTGGTAAACCCCCCCGCCCCCAGGTGGGTAATGGAGGATCGAACCTGAGTCCTAGAGCACAGCAATCAGTGTGTTGTTTGCTCAACTGGGTGTGCCACTGCCCAGCCCCTGAAATCTTAAGTTTTATCGGTTGCCAGGTTTGTCAGTGTTTTAGATGTGTGTCTTCTTCTTTTTTTTTTTAATATTTATTTAATTTATTTATTCCCTTTTGTTGCCCTTGTTGTTTTATTGTTGTAATTATTATTGTTGTTGTCGTTGTTGGATAGGACAGAGAGAAATGGAGAGAGGAGGGGAAGACAGAGAAGAGGAGAGAAAGACAGACACCTGCAGACCTGCTTCACCGCCTGTGAAGTGACTCCCCTGCAGGTGGGGAGCCGGGGTTCGAACCGGGATCTTTATGCCGGTCCTTGTGCTTTGTGCCACCTGTGCTTAACCCACTGCGCTACAGCCCGACTCCCCAGATGTGTGTCTTCTTAGGAGGAAAAGTCAGAGCAGTAAGTTTTGATCATTTAGATCCACAAATTAAAAAGAAAAATTAATATCATTTGGATTTGATTGTATATCATCAGATTCTACTAAGTTAAATATTTATTTAAAACAAAGTTACAAAGTTAAACATTTATTAACTACTCTGGATTTGCTAGTAGTTGTTTGGTTATGATTCAAGTGGATGGACAACTAGGTAAGTTTTCCTCCTTCTGAAGCTGAAGTTTTCTGTGGCCTCCACGGTGTCAGCATATGGCCAGCAGTCTGCTGGTGTAGAGAGACACATTGTTGTTGAGAAATGAAAACACATTGATACGTATTCTTATAGACCTTTTTCTTGGTTGACTTATCTGTTTGTTTTTTTTTAAATGGGACCACATTCTCTTATTGTACACACACATGAAACCTAAATATTTGTCATACTGTTTTTTAAGTCAGCAGGAAGCTTCACTCCCATTGTGAAGAACTTTGTATCATTTGAAGGTTAACTGGTTCATAACCCTAGGACACTTTATTCTTCGTGTTTAGTAGTATCAGAAATGCTGTCTTAAATATTTCTTAATATTTGTGCAAAGCCACCTGCTTGAAGCAATTTGCTGCTCTGGAAACAGTTCCTTTGATTTGGCTACTGTTAAAGCTTTTTTTTTTTTCTTCTTTGGGTGTGTTTGCCGTGAATATCATTGATTTTAGCTGTTTTTGCTCCCCAAGGGACATTTAACAGTGACTGAAGATTGTCAACTCCTGGCTGGAGTGTGGGGTGGATGGGAGGGAAGAGGTTACTCCTGGCTGGCATTTAATGGGCAAAGAGTCAAGGATGCTATTAAATACACTTCCATTCACAGACTATCCATTCACAATAAGTAATTATCTAGTCCAAAATATCAATAGTGCTAAGGTTGAGGCACCAAACTCTGTACAATTATTCTGTCCTGTTCCCTCCTACCCTTCCTTCACCAGAGCACTGTTCAGCTCTGGCTTATGGTACAGGAGGATTGAACTTGGGACCTCAGAGGCTCAGGCATGAGAGTCTGTTTGCCTAACCATTTTTGTTTTTAAAAAATATTTATTTATTCCCTTTTTGTTGCCCTTGTTTTTATTGTTGTTATTATTGATGTCGTCGTCGTTGGATAGACAGAGAAATGGAGGGAGTAGGAGAAGACAGAGAGAGGGAGAGAAAGACAGACACCTGCAGGCCTGCTTCACTGCCTGTGAAGTGACTCCCCTACAGGTGGGGAGCTGGGCTCGAACCAGTTTCTTTGTTTATATGGCCCATGCTGCTTCACTGTTCCGAACTGGTGATGGTGTACCCAGTTGAGTGCACATGTTACCAAGCTCAAGGACCTCAGTTCAAGCCTCAGCATCCCACCTGCAGGGGGGGTCTACTTCACTAGTAGTGAAGCAGGCCTGCAGGTGTATCTGTCTTCTTTTCTCCCTCTTTCTAGCTCTCTGTCCTCTCTGAATTTCTCTCTATCCTATCTAATACAAGTTAGAAAGAAAGAAAAAAAGGGAAAGATGCTTGCTGGGAACAGTGGATTCCTAGTACTGGCACTGAGCCCCAGCAATAATCGCGGTAGAAAAATAAAATAAAATAAAATAAAATAAAATAAAATAAAATAAAATGAGAAATCGACACGGGCCAGGCAGTGGCATACCTGGTTAAGCATACACATTACAGTGAGCAAGGACCGAGGTTCAAACTTCTGGTCCCCACCTGCAGGTGGAAAGCTTCACAAGTAATGAAGCAGGCTGCAGGAATCTCTCTCTGTCTCTTTCCCTCTCTACCCCTTCCTCCTCTCTCGATTTCTGTCTCTATCCAATAATAAATAAATGAAAATATAATAAAAAACAACAACAACAAAGGGAGTCAAGAAGTAGTGCAGTGGGTTAAGCGCACATGGCGCAAAGTGCAAGGACCAGGGTAAAGATCCTGGTTTGAACCCCTGGCTCCCCACCTGCAGGGGAGTCGCTTCACAAGTGGTGAAGCAGGCCTGCAGGTGTCTTTCTCGCCCCCTCTCTGTCTTCTCTTCCTCTCTCCATTTCTCTCTGTTCTATCCAATAACAATGACATCAGTAACAACTACAACAATAAAAAAACCAACAAAGTCAACAAAAAGTAATAAATAAATAAATTTTTAAAAGCATCATAAAAAAAACTCAAAAGAAATAGAGACATGGGAGAGGGGTACAGTGGGAAGTAAAGGGACAGGGATGTACAATACCAAAACTTCTTCCACTGTGTTGGGGGCTGGTTGGGGGCGGGATTTGAACCTCGGTTGCATTTATGGCTACCAAATGAGTTATTTTGCCAGTTCTAGGCGATTCTTCTGCTTGATCTCATTTTAATTCTAGCCCAGTTCTTGCAACCACATGCAAAGCTGCAGTTCTGTCAGGAGTCCTGACATAGAGTGATTGGCAGCTAATTTTGACTACCCTTGGCTATCTGGGGGGAACTTTGCTTTTAGAATTCATAGCTTTTCCCATGTTTTGCTTAAGAGGTAGTGACAGGTAAAGAGTTACATAGAGCTTGGGAAAGTAAAACTTGGCCTACAAATTCAACTTCTGGGTCTGGTAAGTTCTGACCTGGAAGAATTTATTTTTGTCAAGTACCTTTCCACTTAATTGCAGAAGCAAAAAAGCCTCCTCCCACAAACAAGCAAACAAACATTAAATAAAAAAAAAAAAAAAAAACCACAAACTTAATACCTGTTGAAATAGGAGAGTCAAAAGCAATTATCCTTATTCCACTTTTCAGGTTTGTACTTGACCTGGATTAGCATAAAAGAAAACTAACTGGTATGACTGTTTAGGTGTATTTATGGTGAAGAAGTTGGGAGAGTCCAAAAGAATGCTTTGAGTCATCAGATCCTTTTAAAATGCCAGATTCTTCTCATGGCTTAATTTAAACCTGTTGTGACCCTTTACAAATCTTCACAAGAGACGTCAGAGTCACAGTAATAGGGAATGCTGCTCATTTAGTATATTCTTTCTAAAGGGCACCTTTATATTTGGCCACATATCTTATCAAACATCATGCATGAGAAAAACAAATGGGAATTTTTGGGTCCTTAACAGGAAAGAACAGCTGCATGGGGCAGAGATTCTCATGAAGTAAAGTTTCCTTTTGTATAAGAAGGAAGCTCTCCCATTGGAAAACAAGGTATAGTAGTTTTATTCTTTTTCTGACAGTTTAGGGTAAGCATATGAAGTAAATATTAAAATAAAAATATTTAGTGTGCTATTCATTTAAGATGTACCTCTAATTCTTGTTCAGAAGTAGTAAGATGTTAGTCAAGCTATTGAAAAAAGAATGGGGGAGTCGGGCAGTAGTGCAGTGGGTTAAGTGTATATGGCGCAAAGCACAAGGACTGGCATAAGGATCCTGGTTTGAGCCCCCAGCTCCCCACCTGCAGGGGAATCGCTTCACAGACAGTGAAGCAGGTCTGCAGGTGTCTTTCTCTCTCCCTCTCTGTCTTCCCCTCTTCTCTCCATCGTCCAACAATGATGACATCAATAACAACAATTACTAAAACAATAAAATAACACGGGCAACAAAAGGGAATAAATAAATAAATATTTTTTTAAAAGTTAAAAAAAAAAAGAAAAAAGAAAGGGTCTCCTCCCCATCTTTCTACTTCTTTTTTTTTACTTTTTTTTTTTTTATTTTATTTTCTGGACCCATCTTTCTACTTCTTTTCCTTTTCCTCCTTCTCCTTCTGTTATTTGAATAGTGTTAGAGAGAAATTGAAAGGGGAGGGGGAGATAGAGTGGGAGAGAGGAAGAAACCTGCAGACCTGCTTTAGCACTTGGAAGCTTCCCCTGTGTAGTTTGGGGATCAGGGACTTGAACCTAGGTCCTTGTGCACTGTCACATGCTTGATCTATAGGTGTGCCACCTCCAGGCTCTGGGTTTTTCTTATGATCATAGAGTAGACAGATGTTGGACTATTCCAAGTAAAAGGAATGGGAAGTTTTCGCCCATTGTTTTTGTCTTTTTTTTTTTTTTTGGTTGCTTTTATTTCATTGCCTTTATTATTAATGTTCCTTGGCAAAACTATGATGCAAAGCAAAATGTGAGCCACATATGTGATAAAAAATATTTCTGGGAGTCGGGCGGTAGTGCAGCAGGTTAAGTGCAAGTGACGCAAAGTGCAAGGACCGCCATAAGGATTCTGGTTCAAGCTTCTGAGGTCCCCGGCTCCCCACCTGCTGAGGAGTCGCTTCACAGGTGGTGAAGCAGGAATGCAGGTGTCTTATCTTTCTCTCCTCCTCTCTGTCTTCTCCATCTCTCTCCATTTCTCTTTGTCCTATCCAACAATGACGACATCAAAAACAGTAATAACTACAACAATAAAACAAGGGCAACAAAAGGGAATAAATATTAAAAAAACATTTCTAGGGGCTGGGTGGTGGCACACCTGGTTGAGCGCACAAGTTACAATGCACATGGACCCAGGTTTGAGCCCCCAGTCCCCTCCTGCAAGGGAAAGCTTCATGAGAGGTGAACTAGTTGTCTCTCTGTGTTTCCCTCTCTATAATCCTCTTCCCTCTTGATTTCTGGCTGTCTCTATCCAATAAATAAAGATAATAATAAAAAAAATTAAAAAAGGGTAAAAAAAGAGGACAGGAGAAGTTAACTTTAATAATTTAACTAGTCTATCAGTCTATCTAAAATCTGACTTCAGTATGTAACCAAATAAAATGAGTAATTTCTATTTTTTTCATACTAAGTTTTTGACAACTTGTATATTCTTTTTTTTTTTTTTGTCTTCAGGGTTATCGCTGGGGCTCAGTGCCTGCACCATGGATCCATTGCTTCTGAAGGCTATTCTCCCCCCCCCCATTTTTTGATGCCCTTGTTGTTATTGTTGTTGTTGCTACTGCTGTTGTTGGATACGACAGAGAGAAATCCAGAGAGGGGGAGAGAAAGATAGACACCTGCAAACTTGCTCCACCACTTGTGGAAGGGCCCCAACTAGGGTCCTTGTTCTGGTCCTTGCTTTTCATGCCATGTTTGCTCAGTCCATTGTGCTACTGCCTACCCACCAACATCTTGTGTATCTTTTTTTTTTAAAAAAAAAATTTATTATTTATTTATTTATTCCCTTTTGTTGCCCTTGTTGTTTTATTGTTGTAGTTATTATTGTTGTCGTCATTGTTGGATAGGACAGAGAGAAAAGGAGAGAGGAGGGGAAGACAGAGAGGAGGAGAGAAAGATAGACACCTGCAGACCTGCTTCACCGCCTGTGAAGTGACTCCCCTGCAGGTGGGGAGCCGGGGTTCGAACCGGGATCCTTATGCCGGTCCTTGTGCTTTGCGCCACCTGCGCTTAACCCGCTGTGCTACAGCCCAACTCCCCATCTTGTGTATCTTATATTGGGTTGTCTGAAAAGTCACAATGCGGGGCTGGGTGGTAGTACACCTGGTTGAGTGTACATGTTACAATGCACAAGGACTCAGGTTCAAGCTCCCAGCCCCCCACCTGCAGGGGGAAAAGCTTTGTAAATGGGAAGCAGGGCTGCAGGTGTCTCTTTCACCACTTCTCTCACTCACTCCCTTACCTTTCGATTTTTAACGGTCTCTAACAAATAAATTAGTAAAGATAGTTAAAAATATTAAAAAGGAGAAAACATTTAAAAGTTAGGATGTATTTTTGAACAGAAAAAAATATATTACAGCTTTTCCAACAATCCAATATTTGTAGCACATCTCACTTAAAACTAGTCAAATTTCAGATGCATAATAGTCACATGTAGGCTCATGGGCACTATATTTAGCAGTACTGTCTGTCCCAGCTTAATTGAAGTTGGGATGACAAGTGAAAATAGTATATATTTAAAGTATACAACATGATTTTTTGATATATGCATGCAAAGTGACATTACCACCACCAAGGAACATACACATCACTTCACAAACATTTGCTTTTGTAAAACAAGGCAGGTGAAAAGACTAAAGAAATGAATTGTTGAATTTAGATATAATAAGTGCTTCAGGAGAAGTCCCTCTCTCCCTGAAAGTGTTGAAAAGTTATTTTTAAAATAAGAAGTGCTTTGCATTGTTCCCCCATACAAGAGTATTGTCAGAAGTACAGCCTCTGAGCAGAAAGCAGATTTGTATAGTTTGCTGAGGACATCTCTTCTTTGCTGCCTATATTCCCTGCAAAGTTAAAACAGATTATTGGCATATATGATATTATTGAGAATTAATTGAATTATTATGCAATGAAAGTTCAACTCTTTGGTTTCCTGGCAGTAGTTTATTTATTAATTTTTATTCATATCTTAAATTCTTTTAAAAATTTTATTAGTGATCTAATAATGACTGACAAGATTGAATAATAACAGGGTTATAATCCCATACAGTTCCCACCACCAGAGTTCCATGTCCCATCCCCTTCATTGGAAGTTTCTGTTTTTTAATCCTTCTCTGAGAGTATGGACCAAAATTCTTTTTTTTTTTTTCAATATTCCCTTTTGTTGCCCTTGTTTTATTGTTGTAGTTATTGATGTCATTTTTGTTGGATAGGACAGGAAGACGGGGGGGGGGGGGAGAAAGATAGACGCCTGCAGACCTGCTTCACCGCCTGTGAAGTGACTCCTCTGCAGGCGGGGAGCCAGGGGTTCGAACCGGAATCCATAGCCTAGTCCTTGCGCTTTGCACCACATGGGCTTATAGGCTGGGCTACCTCCTGACTCCCCTGGACCAAAATTCTTTGAGATGCGGAAGATGGAAGGGTATGGTTTCTATAATTGCTTCTCCCTTAGACAGGGATGTTGGCAGGTTGATCCATACTTCCATCTTGTTCTGTCTTTCCCTAGTGGGGTAGGACTCTGGAGAGGTGAGACTTGGGGACACATTGGTGAAGTTGTCTGTCCAGGGAGGTCAGGATGGAATTACAGTAATATCTGCAACTTGGTGGTGGAAAGGTAGTAAGATATAAAGAAGGACAGATTGTTTTAATAAACAGGAACCCAAAGGTAGGAATAGAACAGATGAAATTAGGGGTCTTTGTGTGGGAAGAAGCTAGGAAGTCTATTTTAGGTATGTTTCAAGGGTACTGGCAGTATTTGAAAACATCTTTTGTATCTTTTGCTAACCTGAGAAAGTTGTGAAGAACTTAAAAAGTATATTTGACCTAGATAGGAACCTAGATTGGGCCTTGCCCATCTTTTGAGTAGGTTTTGAATATTTCTTTTTGGTTTGAATTATAATAACATTGTGCCATGTGGTACTGAAAACTATAATAGCATTGCTCTTGTCATTGCCTCATTCTTTTTTTTTTTTAATATTTATTTTCCCTTTTGTTGCCCTTATTTTTTATTGTTGTTGAAGTTATTGTTGTTATTGATGTCATCATTGTTAGATTGGACAGAGAGAAATGGGAGAGGGGAGGGGAAGAGAGAGAAGGGGAGAAAGACACCTGCAGACCTGCTTGACCTGCTTGAAGGGAGTCCCCTGCAGTTGGGGGGCCGGGGGCTGGAACTGGAATCCTTATGCCGGTCCTTGTGCTTCACGCCACGTGCACTTAACCTGTACTGCCCAACTCCCTGCGTCATTCATTTTTTTAAAAAAATTTCTTTACTGGGGAATTAATGTTTTACATTTGACAGTCAATACAATAGTTTGTACATGCATAACATTTCTCAGTTTTCCATATAACAATACAACCCCTACTAGGTCCTCTGTCATCCTTCTTGGACCTGTATTCTCTCACCCTACCCCCCACGCCAGAGTCTTTTACTTTGATGCAATATGCCAATTCCAGTTCAGGTTCTACTTGTGTTTTCTCTTCTGATCTTGTTTTTCAACTTCTGCCTGAGAGTGAGATCATCCCATTCCCTACTTCATTCTTAAGGTGCTGCTTTTTGCTTTTGGATAGTTGTGTGTGGCGAACATGATAACCACTACACTACAGAAACAGGCAGCTTCTTTTGGATATTTGTTATTTTTGATGCAATATGCACTTAGGACAGATGAAAAAATAGTATTCAGAACACTTGAGAGAAAAAATGCCTTAGATTTTTTTTCTTTTTGCCTTAGACGTTTTTGATTCTCTCTCTCTTTTTAAATATTTATTTTCCCTTGTTTTTTTACTGTTGTTGTAATTATTATTGTTGTTATTGATGTCATCATTTAGATAGGACAAAGAGAAATGGAGAGGGGAGGGGAAGACAGGGGGAGAGAAGGACACCTGCAGACGCGCTTCGTTGCTTGTGAAGCGACTCCCCTGCAGGTGAGGAGCCGGGGGCTTGAACCAGGATCCTTATGGCAGTTCTTGTGCTTTGCGACACCTGTGCTTAACCTGCTGCACTACCGCCTGACTCTTGAGTCTCTCTCTCTTTTTTTTTTTAAAAGAAAGAACCTTTTTTTTTTTTAAAAAAAAATCTATTTATTAATGAGAAAGGTAGGAGAATAGGAGAAAGAACCAGACATCACTCTGGTACATGTGCTGCCGGGGATTGAACTCAGGACTTCATACTTGAGAGTTCGATACTTTATCCACTGTGCCACCTCCTGGACCACTGATTCTCTTTTTTACTTTGTGAGAGAGGGAGAGGGAAGGAGAGGGAGAGAGTAAGAGAGTGAGCTTACCTTTTTTAAACTGCCTCTCTTATTCTTCCAGGTGAAAATGTTTTCCAATCCAGATTGGTTTTCTACTCACCTATAGATTCTTTTCACAGCCACTTCAAATCCGACATGTCTCAACTAGGATCTTCTCTCTTGGTGTATCCCTACTTTGGGCCATGGCACCATCATCTCTTGTGTTCTCTGACCATCTTTTTGTGCTCTAGATCTTTCTTCTTCCAGCTGCTCAATAGCTTTTCCAGTCAGCTCTTCCTTTACTTTGGTGTGTGTGTGTGTGTGTGTGTGTGTGTGTGTGTGTGTGTGTGTGTGTGTGTGTTAGGGGGATATCTAGTCTCTTCTGAAACCGTGTGTGTGTGTGTGTGTGTGTGTGTGTAGGGAAGGGGGTATCTAGTCTCTTCTGAAACCATTTATCAGAGCTATTGTTGTGAGCATCTGTATTGTAGTTAAAAGCTCTATTGGTCCGGGCTGGTGGTGGTGCGCCTGGTTGAGCGTGCGTGTTACAGTGTGCAAGGACCGGGGTTTGAGGCTCCACACCCCACCTGCAGGGGGAAAACTTTGTGAGTGGTGAAGCTATGCAGCAGGCATCTCTCTCCCTTTCTCCCTTTCTATCACCTACTTCCCCCTTGATTTCTGGCTTTCTCTATCAAATAAATAAATAAATAAATAGGAAAAAAATTGGCATCCCCATCCTTTCCAAACAGCAACCCTCTGTCTGACCTGTACCTGCCTCTGGAGGTTGCCCCCACCCCCACCCCCCACAGACTCTTAACTTCAGAAATGGGTTCTCGCTCCTCTGGGACCTTTGCACATGTTGCTCTTTGTATTGAAGAGTCCCTCGTCCTCTTGTGTGTCGTCCCTACTCTTGGCTTTCGTAATAGTTGACCTTGATAGCACTTTCTCGGGAGGTAGAATTAAGTGCCTCCTCCTCCTCCTCCTCATTCTCACTGAGTGTTCATCAAATGCCCTACAGTATTGATCACATGGGTGCTGTTATTAGATAAATGTCTATCTATCCCACAAGTCTGTGAATTCACTCTATTTAAAACTGCCTCCTCCACCTCTACCTTTACTTTTTTTTTCACTTGCACTTGTTTCTTCTTAATGTACTGTGTAGTGTTCTTAATACAATTAGCTGTTTTACCATGCTAGAGTGTACACTCCGCAAGGACATATATCTTCATCTGTTTCACTGCTCATCATCAGTGCTTTTAACAGTGCTGACACATACAACATATGCTTATAGATATTTGTGGAAGGAATGGGTGTTTAGAGGCCAGGACCCAGTTCACAGTAGGCATTGAATAAATTAAACTATTGAGGAACAGTTTATTCCATTAGACTTTGTATGGGATGCCTGCATTTGGCCTTTTTTGGTACTTAGAAGTAATATAAAATTTTTTTCAGGATGGCTATTTTTATGTAGTCAAATTCATAATTTTTTGTAAAAGTCTTGATTATTATTATTATTTAAAAAATATTTTCCCTTTTGTCGCCCTTGTTGTAAAAGACTTGATTATATTTGTTAGTTGTAGATGTCTTAGTTTATTGTAAATGTTTTGTGCCCAATTTTGTCACTCCTCCTCTAAACCGAAACTCAAAAACTAATGGTAAAAAAATATCTCGCTAAAACTTACGCCTTCAGACAATCTTTTATATAGAGTCAAAATTACACCTGTCCAATGGCTGCAGTTTTGAATCACTTTTTATTGCCTCAGGGTTATTGTTGGGGCTTTGTGCCAGTACTACGAACCCATTGTTCCCAGTGGCCACCCCCCACATTTTCTATTCTATTTTTATTTGATAGAACTTAGAGAAATTGAGAGAGGGTGGGGGACGTAGAGGGAGAGAGACAGAGAGACACCTGCAGACTTGCTTCACTACTTACGAATCTTCCCTCCTACAGGTGGGGAGTGGGGTCTCGAACCTGGGGGTCCCTTGCTTACGGTAAAGTATGCATTCAACTAGGTGTGCCACTGCTAGGCCTCAACTTTTCGTTTTATAAGTATGAAAGAATTTCTTTATTCACAATAGCAAAAACTTGGAGACAACTGAAATGCCCTTCAACAGATGACTGAATAAAAAACTTAAGTGACAGGGAGTTGGGAGGTAGCACAGTGGGTTAAGTGCACGTGGCACGAAGCTCAAGGACCAGTGTAAGGATCTCGGTTCGAGCCCCCAGCTTCCTACCTGCAAGGGAGTACCTTCACAAGGTGATGGGAGTGGTGAAAAGAAGAATTTATTTGTTTTACAGAAAAGATATACTTTTACATTGATTTCTGAATGTTTTTCTTATATAAATTCTTTGTAATTGGACAGTATGTAATCCCTTAACATTGTAAATTCTGATGTTTGGAGATTGTCAGAAAGAGAAGCTGGGTGTTGGTACCTGGGGGATTACTATGCTGGTCTTTCTGCTTTTAAGTTTATCTGAATATTTACACAATAAAATAAAACAAGACAAAGGAAAATTTATCTGAGGAGGATGTTTGTAAATATATTTTCTTTTCTCAGACTAACTGCCCCTTATAAAGCATTCCTAGGGTAAACCATATAAAATTGCCAGTATTTGGCCAATAAAATTGACACTTTGCATGATTTAGCTTAATAATATTATACTGTATTATTTTATCACTATTTGGGACAAGACTTGATGACTCAAGGAGGATTTTCTTTGGGCTCCCAATTTTCATGTCCTACCCTTTTATGTTAAGCTTTGCCAAAAAGAATTTGAATTTTGCTATCATTATGGTGCTAGTTGCTACATAGACCTAAGTTAAGACACTCTATTATACTTAAGACAAATTCTTTTAATTCAGCTCTTTATTCTTGAGTGTGAGCAAACAAACATTTAGGGAGGTGCTGAATGAACAGAGAGAATGTTCTAGGCAGATAGGTGAAGCTGTCACCTGAGTAGTAGCTGATGAGTTGACTTTAGAGAAAAGATAATCTTCTAAAGAGCTCAGAGTGTGTGTCTGTGTTTTTATCTTTGCTTTGGTATCTGGGAATAATAAACTGAAGACAGATACTGTTCTGAGTATTTTCTTTAGCAAGATTAGATCTAGAAAAGTTAAGTGACTTAATCAGATATTAAGGTAACTCAAAGAGGGGAATCATGTTCTCAGGGATTCTCAGTGTGTGCTGCAACAGCTCTTCTGACTGTTGTCGCCCAGAGTTTCCTGGCCTCTAGTTACATATGTTACTTTTTACATTGTTTTTAATTTAACAGAGGATTAGAGGGTTAGGCATTTAATGTGTTCTTTACTTTCTCTCTTTTTAATTGCTGAACATTGCTCACCTCTGACATAGTGGTACTGGGGATTGAACCTAGGATTTTGAAGTACCAACCTTCAAATTTCTTTTTTCATAAACATAAGAAATCTCCCAGACCCTCTAGTGTTAATTTTATTTGCTTAGATATAATACATCATAAAGTATGGTTTTTTTTATATTATGTAACCTTTGACTTTTCCTTTTGTGGAGAGCTTAGTAAAACAGAAACTCGGCCTTCAGTACATCATTCCTTTATAACTCATTATTGAGAACTTCAGAAATATAATTATTTTGTGGTAATTCACAAAATTCTCAGAAATCACTTTGAATTAGTTCATAGCAAAGTTAATATATATATGTATATATTCTTTTTTTTCTTCCCATTTTTGTTGCCCTTGTGGTTGTTATTGTTGCTATTGATTTTTATATTTTAAATGGAGATAAACAATGTTATTGTTAAGAGCTACTAAGTCGGGAGTCGGGCGGTGGCGCATTGGGTTAAGCGCACGTGGCGCAAAGCGCAGGGACCGGCGTAAGGATCCTGGTTCGAGCCCCCGGCTCCCCACCTGCAGGGGAGTCGCTTCACGGGCGGTGAAGCAGGTCTGCAGGTGTCTATCTTTCTCTCCCCTCTCTCTCTCTCTGTCTTCCCCTCCTCTCTCCATTTCTCTCTGTCCTATCCAACAACAAAGCAACGTCAACAATGGCAATAATAACCGCAACGAGGCTGCAACAACTAGGGCAACAAAAGGGGGGAAAAATGGCCTCCAGGAGCGGTGGATTCATGGTGCAGGCACCGAGCCCAGCAATAACCCTGGAGGAAAAAGAAAGAAAGAAAGAAAAAAAAAGAGCTACTAAGTCTTACCATGTTAGTTTCACCTGAAGTTTAACACTTCAGTGAGGGAATGTTGACTTACAGGGTTGTTGTTATCACAAGGATATAGTTCTACATCTCCCCAAGATAGGTGTCAGCACACCTCACCTTCCACCAACAAAGATGTTTTTAATGAATTTCAATACACATATATTAAAAACTCTGATCCCATTTAGTTTATATCATCTATCCATTATTAAAAAATATAAGACTAAGTATAGTAGGATTGTTCTGGAAAATCTAAGATGGTGTTTTTTCAAGTTTTTGCTACCTGCAGTAAGTCAGTCCTTTTATATGCTAAGGTCAGTACAACACACACCAACAACGCAGAAATGTGTTTGTAATTAATATAAAAATTAAATAAGAACTTGTACTGCCTATGGTAGATGCACTTACATTCTGTTTTGTTGTGTGTCATTAAAAAAAAAATGCAGTGTTGCAGTACCCTAAATTGAGTTTTCAGAAACAGTGAAGTGGGACATATTGCTATTAAGTATTTAGAAGAGCCTTCTAGAAGAAAGTTTGGGTGAGGATGGAGGCTCGAACCTGAGTCTTGTATATGATCATGTATGTACTGTGCCACCCAACTTATATGAACTTTGAGTATTAGGTTGCTGAGGATCAGAAGTTGTTATTTGGTATTTAGAATGTTTTTTTGTGTCATTTGATACAGGTTGTCTTAATGTTCACTTGCACAGGACATGTCATAAAAACCTTTATTAAGAAACCTTGGGGTTCTAAGTTAATTAATTAGTAGTTTCATCAGGTAGATGAACAACTTTTAAATGTTTTTTTAAATTTCTTTATTGGAGGATTAACAGTTTATAATCAACAGAAAAATACAATAGTTTGTACATGTTAACATTTCTCAGTTTTCCACATAACAATTCAACCCCCACTAGGTCCTCCTCTGCCATCATTTTTAAGGATCTAAACCTGCCCCCCCCCACCCCCAGAGTCTTTTACTTTGCTGAAATACACCAACTCCAGTCCAATTTCTGCTTTGTTTTTCCCTTCTTTTTCTTTTTTAATATTTTTTATTTATAAAAAGGAAACATTGACAAAACCCTCATTTGTTTTCCCACTCTTTTTATTTTACTTGGTTATTGTGAAGGTTGTATAATAATAATGTTAGCACTTATGGAGCACTTATGGAGTTAGCATAATATTAGCACTTATGGAGTTATTTATCTTGACCAGACTTTGGTCTGGTCCAGTTATTTATCTTGACCAGACTTTCTTTTGGGCACTTAAAAAATTGTTTATTTATTTATTTTAAAAAATATTTATTTATTCCCTTTTGTTGCCCTTGTTTTATTGTTGTAGTTATTCTTGTTGTCGTTGTCATTGTTGGATAGGACAGAGAGAAATAGAGAGAGAAATAGAGAGAGGAAGGGAAGACAAAGAGGGGGAGAGAAAGATAGACAACTGCAGACCTGCATTACCGCCTGTGAAGCGACTCCCCTGCCGGTGGCTTCAACCAGGATCCTCACACTGATCCTTGCATCATGTTTCAGGACCTGAACTTTCCCTCCAACCCACCCCAGAGTCTTTTACTTTGGTGCAGTACACCAACTCCAGTCCAAGTTCTGCTTAGTGTTTTCCCTTTTGATCTTGTTTTTCAACTTATGCCTGTGAATGAGATTATCCCATATGTTCTGAGCACTTTTAATGAGTCCATTTTACCTGCATTCAATAAAGAGCTGAGACCCTGGTCCTAGGTTTCTTTGTAACTGCCAGTGTGACCTTGGGTAAAATGCTTAGTCTCTGCGTATCTTACCCTTTTCATTTCTAAAGCATGGTGTTGTCAGATGATTTCTGTAAAACCGCAGAGAACATTGCCTGGCTCACTACACAGACTGAATAAGTGTTAGCTGCTTTCATTTATTTCTTGTTATTGTTAAAGCAGATTAACAATTCCTGGAGTGTATTGAATCTTCAATAAGAAGTCAATATATGGGGGAGGCCGGCGGAAGTGCACTGGGTTAAACATAAAGAGTGCGGAACGCAAGGACTGGTGTAAGAATCCCGGTTTGAGCCCCCGGCTCCTCACCTGCAGAGGGGTTGCTTTGCAAGCGTTGAAGCAGGTCTGCAGGTGTTTATCTTTCTATCTCCCCTCTCTGTCTTCCCCTCCTCTCTTCAATTCTCTCTGTCCAACAACAGTGGAAAAAAAGATGGTCGACAGGAGCAGTGGAATCGTAGTGCAGGCACAGAGCCCCAGGGGTAACACTGGAGGCAAAAAAAAAATAAGTCATTAAATGGTAGTTATTCTTATTACTTAATATTTTTGCTTTGCATATTTGCTTTTAGTTGATGGATTAAGCTTGGCTGAGGCAGACATGAAACAGTAGTGTTTTCATATGCTGTCTTGATTTCTAAATAAGAATCTTTTTGGTAATCGGGCGGTTGCACAGTGGGTTAAGTGCAGGTGGTACAAAGCACAAGGACCAGCGTAAAGGGAATCGCTTCACAAGTGGTGAAGCAGGTCTGCAGGTGTCTGTCTTTCTCTCCCCCTCTCTGTCTTCCCCTCCCCTCTCCATTTTTCTCTGTTCTGTCCAACAACAATGACATCAATAACAATGACAATAACTACAATAATAAAACAACAAGGGCCACGAAAGGGAATCAATCAATCAATAAATAGAATCTTTTTAATGAAATGGTGCAGAGGGGCAGGATGGTGGTGCAGCTGATAAAATGCTCCAGTTTCCATGCATGAGGACCTTGGTTCAAGTCCCTGGTCCTCACCTGCAGAGGGGAAGCCTCATAAGCCATGGAGCAGGTTCCAGGTCTCTCTCTCCCTCCCTTTGCCTCTCCCTCTCCCTCTCCATGTCTATCATAATTTAAAAAAAAAAGAAGAAAGAAAGAAAAATAGTCACTGGGATTGGTGGATTTACTGTGATAGTCACTGAGCCCCAGCGATAACGCTGGTAACAAAAAAAGAAATGATGCAGATGTTGACATTCCATGGCCATGACCCAAATATTTAGTGTATTTTGTGGGATCTGTGTAGGATACTCCTGAGAACACCTATTGAATTAAATGGAATGGGAACTAGGGAAATGATTTGCTTCTTGAGTAGCATTTTAAGATGGAGATGCACTGCATTGGGAGGGGGTGTTTGTATAATAAACTCATAGAACTGAATTCATATTACTTTTAGCTTTTAACTTCCAGTATAATAGTTTCTTATGTATTTAGGTTTGTTAAATATATGATCTTATAAATAGTTTATAGATTAGTTTATGACTACTAGCTAACTGTAGTTTTAAATCAGTGGAACTTTAACAAGTGATGGGAGACACTGCCTTCAGCAGTCTTGTAATTAGTTCTGTGTGCTCATTAAGACATTACAGGACCCGTGAAATAGCTCACTTGCATAGTGCATTGCTCTGTCATGTGTATAACCGAGGTTCAAGCCTGGCCCCTATTATATTGAATGAAACTTTGGTGCTGTGATCTCTTTCACTCTCTTGACCTCATTGCTTCTCTGTCTCTATGGGGAGGGAATAACAAACAGATACCCCCCCCTCCAAAAACACCCAGTACAGCAACATAATAAAATTTCAGAATTGACTTTCTGGTAATGTAACAGTGTAGTAGAACATCAAATGTATTGAAACTAATAATTATAATTAACTTTATGTAAGTGACTAACTGAGTTCTTTTTAGATGTCGTGTATGACGTGATATCTGAACCAATTCCAGCTGGAATTTCAACCCACTGTATTCAAGGATATATTAATATAAACATTAGTGTTGTGAAAGGTGGGTTTTTGAAGCCTGTAAGACATAGATTTGAATGTGGTCCCATACTTGTGCTGTTTGTAATTTTGAATAAATTATGCATCTTTGGTGCATCTCAGGTTTCTGAATTGCAAAATGCATATCAAACCTCGCCAGTCTATCATTTTGGTTAGGACCATTAAGTGAAATAATATATACTTTGAGAATGACTTGAAAAGCTTTTAAGTACTAGATAAATGTAAATTAGCATCAGTTCTGCTTTCAAATTCGGGGGTATTGTTAGAGGAGTGTTCTGGATCCAGCTTGTAGTTATGATTTTTAACTCTCACCCCCAGCACTGCTCAGCTCTCGTTTATGGTGGTGCTGGGGACTGAACTTGGGATTTCAGAGCCTCAGGAACAAGTCATTTGCATAACCACTATGCTGTCAGTCCTGTTTATATTTTTGATTAAATAGTTAAATAGCAAGTATAGGCTTTAAGTATAATCTTTCATTTTTCTGACCACTAATTGAAATGAAGATTGTGTATTTGTGTCTGACTATATAGACATCTGTATATGATAGCAGTGTTGCTCATAACAGTATAGTTAAGCATGTGTCAAATTTTCCATGGTAAATTTCCCTTTGCGCCCTCCCCCCACCATTTTAGCTTGACTTTCCTGTGGCATAAAAATTACAGGTCCTGAGTGTTTTGGGATGGAACCACTTTTTTAAAATAGCAAATGCATTCTGTTCAAAGGTGTGTTTTTGCATTTCATAACATCTTAAAGACATTTTTCTTTTTAAAAATAAATACTTTATTTATTAATGAGAAAGATAGAGGGAGAGAGAGAGAGAGAGAGAAAGAACCAGACATCATTCTGGTACATATTCTGCTGGGGATTAAACTCAGGACCTTATGCTGGAGAGTCCAATGCTCAGTCTATTGTGTTACTTCCCAGACCACTTTTCTTTCTTTTCTTCAGATCACCCTATTGAGGAAATAATTGATTTACAAGACTGTTGTCACAGGGGTACAGTTTTGCATCTTTCCAACATAGTTGTCAGTATACCACTACATATTTTTATTTCTAATAATTAAAAATATATTAGTTATATATTTTACTCCACACTCATAAAATGTTTTTCTCTGCAATTACACCTTTCCTCTTAAAATGATCACCATCTCCAATGAATTCTTCAAACAAAGTGAATGTAAATCACTGACCCAGATTGACTTTTTCATATAGGCAGAGAGGGAAAGAAACCGTAGCACCAAAGCTTCTCCCAGTGCATTGGGGATTGGTCTCAAACCTGAATCACAATGTAGCACAGTAATGACGTGAACTATTTTTTCCAACCCTATAATTCGTTTCTTTAAAAAAATTTTTTTGATTATATTTATTTGATAGAGACAGCCAGAAATTGAGTGGAAGGGAGATATAGAGAGGGAAAGAGACAGAGAAACACCTACAGCACTGCTTCATCGCTTGTGAAGCTTTTCCCTTGCAGGTAGGGACCAGGGGCTTGAACCCTGGTCCTGGTGCATTGTAACATGTGCGCTCAACCAGGTGCACCACCACCTGGCCTCCCTTAGTTTCTGTAATTACAGCATAATTAGTTTCCATTATGCTGTAATGACCGATGAGTATCTGGATACCTGTTGAAGTTAAGAGAAATAAACTCTATGATTTTAAGCTTTTAAAGACATTTATCCATCCAACAGTCCTTGTGCTTCGTGCCACGTGCACTTAACCCGCTGCACTACCACTCAGCTCCGACATTTATCAGTACATCATTGATCTTCATTCTTAATTCTAGAAAAGTGTATTAAGAGATATGTCTAGACTTAGAATACCCCTTAAACCTATAGAACTCCTCCTAATGGATGTCAGTTGGTACTACTTTGCACTCTGGTTTCAGATGACTGGATTATCAACCTGACCCAGGACCATCCAGTTAATTGACCCAAGGCAGTACTGTGACCCAAAGTCATTTCCCAACAGAAATTAGAATGAATTGGTTTATCAATCAGAGTCCTTAAGTTTCAACTTGACAGTAAGCAGTTGAAGTCAGGAATAGAAGCTTTAAAAAAAAAAAAAAAGGAACCATGCAAAGTCATATTAATGGTGGGACTTGAGGGGAGGCAGCCATGTAATTCTGCTATTTGGTGGTTTTGCCTTTGTCATTGCTTTACTGAGATTTCTTCTGTCAAGTTCAACTCCAAATACTTGTCTCTCAGCAGTGTTTGGTGCTTGTCTACATTACTCTTGTGGAAATACGCTCCTCTTTGACTTACGAAGACTTTTCTCCTCTCTTGTCCTGTTTCTCTTTCCTGACTCTTCCTCATCTATTCAATTCCAGTGTGTTGGAATTGTGCCCCCCCCATCCCCTAGGGCTACTTGTGTTCTTGACACAGGTGATCTCTTCCATTATTAAAATAATTTTTAAAAAATATATCTATTGGATAGAGACAGCCAGAAACTGGGGGTTGGGGGGGGGGGAGAAAGACACCTGCATATCTGCTTCACTACTTGCAAAGCTTTCCCCCTGCAGGTGGGGATCAGGGTACTTGTGTCCTTGTGCATTGTAACATGTGCGCTCAGCCAGGTGTGCCAACACCCATCCCTTTCTTTGCCATCATTTATGTTTTGTTGGCATCCATATTTCTATTTCCAGCTCTAACCTTTCCTTAAACTTTGGTCTTGTTTATACAATTGCTCACTGTACATCTCCATTTCTGACTATTGTCTCAGTAGAACACTTGATTTGTCCCATCAGGCTATTTCTTTTTAAAGACTATTCACAATGACCTGTAGTTAATCTTTCATTCTTCTCTGTTTCTCATTTATTTTTCTTCATATCACCTTTCCCCCAATAATAACTGCCATCAGGAAATGCTGCTGTTTCTGCCTCTACTATTTATCTCAGATTTGTCTGTTTTGTCCTCAGTCTGTATTTATTATGTCCTGGAGGTCTCTTAAATAGTTCACCTACTTTTTTGGCTTCTTTGCTATTCATTCACCTTATAGTGATTTTTCTGAAATTACAAATCATGTATAGGGCTGTTCATTAAACTTTTAACACAGTTAGAATTACATCCAAACTTTGACTTTCACCTTTTGCTATTCTCGTTTCAGCTTGGTTTTTTCATGTTTTTAAAAAATATTTATTAAAGTGGTCCAGGAGGTGGAGCAGTGGATCAGGCATCGGACTGTCAAGCATGAGGTCCTGAGTTCAATCCCTGGCAGCACATGTACCAGAGTGATGTCTGGTTCTTTCTCTCTCTTCTCTTATCTTTCTCGTTAATAAATAAATAAAATAAAAAAATATTTATTAAAAATTTTTCCTGATATATTTAACATTTACTCTTACAGTCAAATGCATGTAGGTTAAAGCTTTGCAATTTTTAAAAATTTGAATGAAATTGAATCCCCCCCCCCCATCTTGTTCATTTTCCCATTGCTTCACTTATTTACTCAGAAGCATATTAAAACCAAGTCACAACTGGTCCTCAAAGCTTTTGATTTCTTACGTCTCTCTCAGACCTCCTGGACAGCTCTTTCGGTTGTTTCATTAGCTTCAGTTTCTTTTTTCTTTTTTAAAATCAAGTAGTTAATTGATTAATTCCCTTTTGTTGTCCTTGTTGGATAGGACAGAGAGAAATGGAGAGAGGAGGGGAAGGCAGAGAGGAGGAGAGAAAGACACCTGCAGACCTACTTCCCCCCCTTGTGAAGGGTCTCCCCTGCAAGTGGGGAGCCAGGGGCTCCAACCAGGATCGTTCTGCAGGTCCTTGCTTTGTGCCATGTGCGCTTAATCCCGCTGTGCTACCACCTGACTCCCCAGTGGGGTTTCTTTAAGGCAGGAATGGGGAACTTCCAATCCTCAGGCCAACCCAAGAAACCAGTTGGTATGGCTCTGCCAAGTTAACCCCAGGCGAGACTTTAAAAATTTATAAATCGAGGAGCTTTTTTCATAGCAACATTAAGTGCTAACTTTTTTTTTAAGTTGATAATTTTGTGTGATCCATGAATATATATAAATATTCAAGTAGCTCTTGGCAGGAAAAAACTCCCTGTGCCTGCTTTAAGGATATAGAAGTTTTCTTACTTGTCCATCAGTTATGTATTGTTAGCACCAGAAGTTGCTTAGAAGCTTTATTTCTTGACTTTAGTGACACTTTATCTTCTTGGTTCTCTGTCCCACCCCACACTGAACTTTCTGCCTCGCAGTTTTCTTTGTATTGTCTCCAGCTGCCCCACAGTTCCATTATTTATTTATTTTTTAAAGATAGCAACAGAGAATGTGTAGAGGCAGAGAGACAGTGAAAGACACCAAAACATTGAAGGCTTTTTGTGTTTTTTTTTTTTGCCTCCAGGGTTATTGCTGGTGCTCAGTGCCTGCACAATGAATCCACTGCTCCTGGTGGCCATTTATTTCCCCAATTTTGTTGTTGCTTTTATTGTTGTGGGATAGGACAGAGAGGGGGAGAGAAAGATAGATAGACACCTGCAGACCTGTTTCACTGCTTGCGAAGCGACCCCAGTGCAGGTGGGGAGCAGGGGGCTTGAACCAGGATCCTTATACTGGTCCTTGCACTTTGCGCCATGTGCACTTTAACTCGGTGCATCACTGCCTGGGACCCACATTGAAACTTTCAGTGTGTGTGTGTGGGGGGGTGTGCAGACTTTTAGACCTGCATCATGCACACAACAAAGCATCACACTATCCAGATGAACTGTTTGACCCTCCTGTGGTCCCTTTTTAAAAAAAATTTTTTTTTGTTTATAAAAAGGAAACACTGACTAAACCATAGCATAAGAGGGGTACAATTCCACACAATTCCCACCACCAGAACTCCATATCCCATCCCCTCCCCTGATAGCTTTCCTATTCTTTAACCCTCTGGGAGTATGGACCCAGGACCATTGTGGGATGCAGAAGGTTGAAGGTCTGGCTTCTGTGATTGCTTCCCCACTGAACATGGGTGTTGACAGGTCAATGCATACTCCCAGCCTGTCTCTTTCCCTAGTGGGGAAGGGCTCTGGGGAAGCGGAGCTCCAAGGCACATTGGTGGGGTTGTTTGTCCAGGGAAGTCTGGTCGCATCCTGCTAGCATCTGGAAGCTAGTGGCTGAAAAGAGAGTTAACATACAAAGCCAAACAAATTATTGACCAATCATGGACCTAAAGGCTGAAATAGTGCAGGTGAAGAGTGGAGGGGGGGTGTGTCTCTGTTTTTTAGATAGCTAGTAGGCATATTTTAATTATATTTCAAAGGGCCTGTAGCTATACTAGCATTTTTTTTTTTTTTTTTTTTTGCCTGAGTCTGAAATCTGACATGCCAGTGGATCCAAGTTATTGTCTGGGGAGATGATGTCATGGCTGGCAGAAGGACCAGAAAGCTGGATCAGGGAAGAGAGTAGCTCCCTAATATGGGAAAAGGGTATAAATATTGTTGACTATAAACCCCATCAATTTGATGTGATCTGGGGCCCATAATTAGCTTAGGAGCCTGTGTGACTTCTGCATCCCTCTAGCTCACATTCTGTGGTCATGAGTAGGAACATTCCATGCTGCCCCAGTATCGACCCATCTTTCTCAGGTGTAGCATAGAGTATGTTGTCCATCCTCCCTTTGGAGGATGGAACATTCTCTACCATTGTTGATCCAAGTTGAGGGCAAGGTCCAGTGGGGGTCCACAAAGGGGTCTATTGTGTTGTTCCTGATAGGAATGACCGGTAACAATGGAGAGAGGGATTTATTCGAGTTCTAGGCCTATCAAGTCTGTTTGGGAATCTCAAGACTCCCTGATTAGGGCCCCAGCTGGTGGAATGGCCTGATAGTGACTAAAGAGTCATCATTAAAGTATGCCAGTCTCTTGCCCTTATTCAGCTTTTGCAGTCCTTGCTTTGATGAGGTTAGCTTTGGAGTAAGTGAGAGAACTGTAATAGGAAGTAGGTGAGGAGGGTATCTAAGTAGATACTATTTCATTATGAACTTGATACTGACTCACTATAGACTATTGTGTATTTTTGCTTTCAGGTATATACTTTCCCTAGTTTGTGGATACATGTGAACATATGCTCTGTCTAACGGGACCTGGTCTATATCTAGGCTTTGGGACTTTGTTAGGAAGTGAACCTCCTGGAATGGAATTAGAGAATCCTATAAAAGGAAAGGTGTTACCCGAGTAATGGGGGTGAAGGGTTGGCATACCATGCCTGACGTCTCTGTGCACAGTCTGAGGTGAAGCATGCTGAGATGGTACTTGTTGCATTGATTAGGTTGGAATTGGCAGATGCAATATCATTTGGCCTGATTTGAGGAAGCATGCAGGGGAAGTGAGCCCCACCCCAAAGGTTCCAGGATTGGGAAAAACATAGGCTTTATAGAGAAAGTGGGAAATTCCTGTTGTCTTAGCATTTAAGAATACAATAGATAGTTATTGCTATAATCACATTGTTTGGCAATTGGGTTAACTTTGAAAAATCCCTTTGTTAGGATTTGCTGTATCATATGCACCCTCACCATATTTTATGTCCTTTGACATTATTTGCATATAGCTATGTGTGGTCCCATTTTTAACCTTCTGTTCTGTATGCTCTATCACTGAGTTTGTCTATTCTTCAGATTTTTTCTTTATGGAAAAGCTCTGGAATCTCATGTTTTCAATCCTGTCTTAAGTCTCTGCTCCTTTGGATGACCTGAAGTTGCACACTGTTGTCCGCAATATTAAAATTCATGAGGTACCTTGGTATCTATCTGATCCCATTTTTTACCAACAGTATCCTCATTCTCAATCTGGAAATAGTAATCTTTCACTCTTTTCCTTTCCTTTATATCTAATAGAGCAAATACACATTCATTTGTCTCATTCATCTGAAATTATTTCAGACTTCTGTTCTATTGCCATCAGCTTAGTATAGGCCCTTCTAACCCTTTCATGCCTGGTTTTGGTGACAGGTGTTTTTTTTAAAAATTTTTTATTAGTTATCCATAAAATTATAACATCATAGCTATAGTTTCACACCTCACCCACTACCAAAATTCTGTGCTACTCTTCCCCACCTCCTGTCCCCATCAGTAACCGTCATGATTCTCACAAAATTTTGTTGGGGGCAAGTTCTTGTATGTCAGTTCTCTGTATTCCACATGAGTGAAATTATCCAGTAAGAGGGCTTTCACCTTCTTACTTCTTTTACTGAGCATAGTAGGGGACAGTGTTTTGACTAATTTAATTTTCAGTTATCTCTAAAATACTTTATTTATTACTGCCCACAGTATCACACTAGCTGCATGTAACTCAGATTACCCAGAACTTTTCAAGTCTGTTTATGGTCAGGTTTATTCTGATTTTAAAAAATATATATGTATATTTTAATTTCTATTACATCTAAGAGAGAGAATTTATTTTATTTATTTATTTATTCCCTTATTTCCCTTGCTATTTTATTGTTGTAGTTATTATTGTTGTTGTCGTTGTTGGATAGGACAGAGAGAAATGGAGAGAGGAGGGGAGGACAGAGAGGAGGAGAGAAAGATAGACACCTGCAGACCTGCTTCACCGCCAGTGAAGCGACTCCCCTGCAGGTGGGGAGCTGGGGCTCAAAAAACCGGGATCCTTATGCCGGTCCTTGTGCTTTGCGCCACCTGCGCTTAACCCTCTGCTCTACAGCCCGACTCCCCTAAGAGAGAGAATTTTAAAAAATTCTATTTATTCCTTTTTGTTGCCTTTGTTTTATTGTTGTAGTTATTATTGTTGTTGATGCCATTGTTGTTGGATAGAACAGAGAAATGGAGAGAGGAGGGGAAGACATAGAACGGGAGAGAAAGACAGACACCTGCAGACCTGCTTCAGCGTCTGTGAAGTGACTACCCTGCAGGTGGGGAGCCGGGGGCTGGAACCTGGATCCTCAGGCCGGTCCTTGAGCTTTGCGCCACCAGCGCTTGACCTGCTGCGCTACCGCCCAACTCCCCTGAGAGAGAGAATTTTACATGAGCCAGAGAGGAGAGTGAGAGAAACAAGCCAGAGCACCGCTCCAATACCTGTAGTGGCTAGGCATCAAATGCAGAACTTGTGATTTGAAAGTACAATTCTCTACCAGTTTAGCTATTTGTAATGCTTTTTTAAAAGCTTCTTTAAATATTTTTATTATTTTTATTTATTTATTGGATAGATACAGCCAGAAATCAAGAGAGAAGGGGGTGATAGAGAGGGAGAGAGAAAACCAGGTCCTTGTACATTGTAATGTGTGCGCTCAACCAGGTATACCACCACCTGGTCCCACTATTTATAATTCTTAACTCTGGTTTCCTATTACTCCTAACTTCTTCCCAGTCATTCATATATGTCTGTTTTTTTTTTTTCCCTACTCCCTTAAAGATATATTTACTAATTGGAGGAGGGGGTAAGAGAAGAAGCAGGGCATCATTGTGGTCTGTGTGGTGCTGGGGATTGAACTTGAGACCTCACACATGAAAGTCCAGAGCTCTGTCAGCTGCACCACCTCCTGGATGGGCCAGTTATTCATAGAGTCTCAGATTTTCCCTATAAATGTGTTTACTCTCACCTCCATGCTGTTCTTGCTTAAAATGTTTTCTTACCTTTCCTTTACTTCATGTTATATACTTTGCTTCCCCTAAATATTACTGCCTTCTGGGAGTGACTCAGTCTATCTGAATGTCTTTTTGAACTTAGGGTAGGTTGGGTGCAGGGTTAAAGACTTAATATGACTCATTTTATCAAAACTTATGAAGGGTCAACACATGTCAGGTGTTCAAAAACAGAACCAAAACAACTAAACCTTGTTAATTACATTCCCCTGAAATGCAAATTGAATTCAAACAGGAAGACTGAAGTTGAAGTCTAAATAGTAGGGTAGCTTAGGTACAAAGAAGAAGAATATTGGAAGACCAGAGGGTATTGGAGACATTTTGTGAGATTTGATACCAACACAGTAGGGTTCTTTAGATATCAGTAGAATCTATAACCTTTGCTGATTGTATGTTTTGGCATACAGGTGAGGTAGATGACTGATTTCTGTTTCAGTCTATATTCAAGAGTTTATGAGGAACACCAGCCCTTCCAGATGGTTTCTCTAAAGATAAAACTGGACAGTAATAAGCCAACACATGTTACTCTTGCAGAGTGGTATTGTGTACAGATGATAGATTGCCTGGGTTTGAAACTCAGCAGAGCCCCTTATTCTCTTTGTGATGGTGGGCAAGTCACCAAAATTTTCTGGCACTCAATTTCCTAAATATTAAATAAGTGTAATAATAGCTACCACACCACATTGTAGAGAGGATTAAATACGTATTTTAAAACTGCTTAGAGCTGTGACTGTCTCAGAGTAAGTGCTTACTAAGATTTTACTATTCTTATGTATACATGATATGACCGGGAAAGGATGACTCATTGAACATTTTTAGAAAGAACTATTTACTGTGAAACAGGAAATGGCTCTTCAGAATGTGTTCCTTTTTTCATACCTGATCTGTCCTTGGTGACTTCTATTTATTTTGGTTCATTCATTTATTAACAAATATCTTTTGACATTGTTTATAGTGTTGCAGATACTAAAAGGGCAGATTGTTTGCAGGAAGTTATGCTTTCAATAGGGGATAGATTCTGAAAAACATTCCAGGGAGGGTTGTATGAATGAAATTCTCTTGACCCATCTGGTCCAGCACATAAATAAAGCCTCTGGTTTTATCAGGATGTTGAAAGATGCATTTTTAGCAGAGAGAGAGAGAGAGAGAGAGAGAGAGAGAGAGAGAGAGAAAGAGAAAGAAAGGGAGAGACTAACTATACAGTACTGAAGCTTCTTCTTTCAATGAGGAGGGGGTCGTGCACAAGGCAGAAGAGCACAGAAACAAGTATATTTTTGTGTGTGCGCTCCACTGTCTCAGAAGAATGGTGCATATCCCTCTTCCTTTCTGGATTTTATAGTATGAGAGTTTATGAAATCTAAGTGAATGTCATTCAGAGTAGACTCTTGAGATTGCAGCACTTGGCTTTTTCAGAGAGACATTGCAGCTAGTGTGATAACAAGTAACATCTGGCAATTAAATTAGCTAGAACAGTACAAACTGTGGTAATTCAAGTCTATGGATTTTTTCAGAGGGACTAGAAATGACCCTCACGTATCCGTTCTATATATTCATCTTGTTTCTCAGATTGTAAATTTCGTTTTAGGATATTTATTTCTTATTTGCCTCCAGGATTATCACTGGGGTTTGTTGCATAAGAACCTACTGCTTGGGAATAGGGCGGTAGCACAGTGGGTTAAGCGCAGGTGGTGCAAAGTGTAAGGACCGGTGTAAGGAACCCGGTTTGAGCCCCTGGTTCCCCACCTGCCCGGGATTTGCTTTATAAGCGGTGAAGCTGGTCTCTCTCCAGCTCTGTCTTCTCTTCCTCTCTTCATTTCTATCCTATCCAACAGCAACGACATCAATAATAACTACACCAATAAAACAACAAGGGCAACAAAGGGATTAAATAAATAAATATAAAAAAATAGCCTCCAGGAGCAGTGGATTCATGAGTCCCAACGATAACTCTGGAGGCAATATATGTGTGTGTGTGTGTGTGTGTGTGTGTATATATATATATATATATATATATACACTGTTTCTGGAGGCCTTTTTTAAAAAAAAATTAGATAGGACAGAGAAATTGAGAGAGATGGATAAGATAGAAGGAAGAAAAACACCTGCAGACCCCCTTTACTGCTTGTGAAGCGACCCCCTGCAGGTGGGGAACTGGGGGCTTGAACTGGGATCTTTGCGTAGGTCCTCACCCATTTTTCATTCTCTGAAGCATGTTTTTATAGTAGTATGCCTTCTCTCTCTTTTGTTAAAAAAAAAAAAAAATCTTAATGGAGGTTTCTTAGAGGCAACCCTTTGCTTTTCTCTAGTTTCTTTGGATGTTTTATCTTTGATCATTTAATTTAAGATATTTATTTATTTATTTATTTATTTATTGTCCTACCAGAGCACTTAACTGTTTATGGTGGTACAGTAGATTGAACCTTGGACTTTGGAGCCTCAGGCATGGAGGATTGTTTGCATAGTCATGCTGTCTCCTTTGGCCTAGTATACCTTCTCTTTATAGTGCAACCTGTTTAACATTTATTTTTATGATGACTTAATTAGAAAATTTCATTCGTTTGATCTGTACACTTCGTTTGATCTGTACACTTCGTTAAGACTAAGATCTTATTTGCTTTTGTTCAGAAATGTATATATAAGGCTTAGGCTAGTGTCTGGCATGTAAAAAGTGTTCTGTAAATATTTGTGCAATGGATAAATGAATGATTGATTATAAGTTAAACACTGTAGATTCTGAGCAAAAATGTGTTGGGTGAATGTTGGAACTACCTTTCATATTCCTTCCAGGTTTAGCTTGAAGCCTGGTGTGAGACTTTAAAAAGTTTGCAGAATTTTAGCTAGGACCACAGAACTTTAAATATATGTGGGAAAGAAAAAAGAGTTCCCAAGATACTTTGAAGTGGCCCTGTAGTTCATGTTATTTTAGTGGGAGGTTAGTAGTGTTTGTTATAACATGTTATTGTAAGGGACTCTTTAAGTACAAATTACTATATCATTACTTTTAGCTAGTGTTTATAAGTATTAACATCTGTGAATGCTGATATTACTTAAAAAATTAGATTCAAAGGCCAAAGCTGTCAAACACAGCTTGTTTTTCCTTTCCTTTGCATACTTTGCACAAACGTGATTAAATTAGAAGGAAACCTTGAAGGTATGTGAGAACCAGGTGTGTCCTTTTCTTGGTAGTGCTTGTTAAACTCTTCACAGATTTTGCCTTTTCTGTCCCAGATGCTCCGTTAGCCTGTCACTCATTCATCTAAATGCTAACTCTTATCTCCAAGATTTTGACACATTGCTGATCCAGCTCCTGTCAGTTGAATCATTTCACATATTGAATTGAGTCAACTTTTTACCTTTTCTCTAATCAGATGAGATAGAGTGTGTTCTTTTTTTTTAATATTTATTTTATTTATTTATTCCCTTTTGTTGCCCTTGTTGTTTTATTGTTGTAGTTATTATTGTTGTTGTCGTTGTTGGATAGGACAGAGAGAAATGGAGAGAGGAGGGGAAGACAGAGAGGAGGAGAGAAAGATAGACACCTGCAGACCTGCTTCACCACCTGTGAAGCGACTCCCCTACACGTGGGGAGCCGGGGTTCGAGCCGGGGTTTGTGCCACCTGCGCTTAACCCGCTGTGCTACAGCCCGACTCCCAGGGTGTGTTCAAAGTGGCATGGCCTCTAATCAAATTACGGTTTAATTTTGAAGCGATCTTACTATTGGCAGGTTAAACTCATTATTTTTTTTTTCAACTATTGCTTAAACATCCAGATACAAACATACAAGGGAAGAAATCTTGTATGTTTTGGCAGTTATGTTCTTCAGTTGTTAGGGCTTTAAAAAAAAATTTTTTTTGTTGTTGTTATTACCTTCATTTATTGGATAGAGGCAGCCAGAAATTGAGAGGGAAGAGGGTGATAGAGAAGGAGAGAGACAGAGACACCTGCAGCCCTGCTTCACCATTCACAAAGTTTTTCCCTTGCAGGTGGGGACTGGGGGCTCAAACCTGGGTCCTTGCTCATAGTAACATAGGCGTTCCACCAGGTGCTCTACCACCCAGCCCCAGGGCTTTTTTAAAAAAACTGATACTGGAGTGGAAGAGACCGCTTGCTGGGCGGGGGTAGCATTGCATTCTAGCTCTGACTTGGAGTATTGGGAGTGCCATGGCACGAGGGGAAGCTCTGGTGCTGGGGTGACTGACCCTCTCTGTCTAAATGAAAAAGCAGCCTGGGCAGGTGTGTGAAATTGTGCATGCATGAAGCACTGGTTCTGAAAAACAAAAGACCAAAACAACAACAAAAGAGGGAGTATGTTTCGAATTTTTCCCCATGTGTCAGGCATTGTCTAAAATATTTTATGTATTCTCTCATAAAATTCTCCAGCTAATACTTTGAGAGAGCTACCAAGTCTCATTTTGTAAATGGTATAAACATTAGCAGTGATTTTTTAGCAGCTAAAATGTATTGAGCACATAATATATTCCACATCATGTCTCATATAATTTTACTTTTACACACTTATGTCTTGAGTCAACCCTATGAAGGAGGTACTGTTCTCTCATTTTCATATATGGGAACCAGGACTTAGACCTAAGATTTGCCAGCTAGGAAGTGGGAAAGCCATATTTGGAACCCAGCCAGGATGATTCATAGCCCATGTTTTAACGACTACACTGTCTTCATTGACCAGCTCTGGTATATTCTGGACCTTTTTTTGGGACCCAGGACCTCTGACTTCAACGTTTGGGTGTTTGTGACCCAAAGGACAACCTCAGCCATCTGGAATAATGAAGACTGGGTTAACCTCCTCCTTACTGTTATTATTTTTTCTTTTTTTTTTATATTTATTTTATTTATTTTTTCCCTTTTGTTGCCCTTGTTGTTTTATTGTTGTTGTTGTTGACTGTTATTATTTTTTAAGTTGTCACTTGTGCTGAAAGAAATTAAATTAGTTTGGCACTGTATTTCTGTGACGTTTCTCCAAAGTTATAACTGGGGGACTTGTGAGATAGTGGGTTCACTTGCCCAGCATAGTTTTAGTTTGATTACTCTTATTAAGACCAAACCTTCTTTTTCATTTTATCCTGGCTCCATAAATGGAAGTATACAGCAGCAATGTGTTTTTCTGATAGGGAAACTTTTAAAATATTACTGGAGAGAAAATGTTTGTACTATCCAGTGATCTACTCAACTAAGTTCTAGGTTACTCCATGGATGTAGAATGATGAATAATATCAACATTCTAGGGGAAGAAAAAGACTTATTCTTAGAATTATCTGCATATCTTTAGGTTGCAGTGCCACTTCCTACCCTTGGTGACAGATATTTGAGACTAGGAAATCAGTAGCATGTAAGTGATTTTTTTTTTTTTTTTTGCCTCCAGGGTTATTGCTGGGGTTCAGTGCCTGCACCATGAATCCACTGCTCCTGGAGGCCAATCTCCCCCCCCCCTTGTTGCCCTTGCTGTTGTAGCCTTGTTGTGGTTATTATTGTTATTGTTGATGTCGTTCATTGTTAGATAGGACAGAGAGAAATGGAGAGAGGAGGGGAAGACAGGGGGAGAGAAAGCCAGACACCTGCAGACCTGCTTCACCCGTGAAGCGACCCCCTTGCAGGTGGGGATCCGGGGCTCGAACCAGGATCCTTAAGCCGGTCCTTGCACTTTGCACCACGTGAGCTTAACCCGCTGTGCTACCACCAGACCCCCATTTAAGTGATTTTTATATTGTAAATATCTTGACTCAAGCTACCATTTCAAAAAATATTTTATTTATTCGTGAAGAAAATAGGTAGAGAGAGAAAGAACTAGACATTACTCTGGTACATGTGCCGCTGGGGATTGAACTTGGGACTTCATGCTTGATTGTCCTGTGCTTTGGCACGCACAACCTCCCAGATCACTCAAACTGCTCTTATATATTACCACTTAGTATATTTTTAAAATGCTTCTCTGTTCTGAAACATAGCCATAGTGAAGTATTCTTTGTTATTTAAACAATATTTGGGGCTGGGGAGTCAGTATAATGGTTATGTAAAAGATTCTCATGCCTGAGAAACCAAAGGTCCTTGGTTCAGTCCCCAGCTCCATTGTAAGCCAGAGCTGAATAGTACTCTGGTCTCTCCTCTATCTGTCCCTTTGTATCTTTCCATCATTAAAAATAAATAAAATATTAAAGAATAAAAATTTTAAAATAAAACTATTTGCATTACTGATTACAAGTTTTAATTTTGCATTCAGCAATTACATATACCTGTACACAGGTATGTTCATAGGTGAGTTTCTATTATTTTATGCATAAATAAGTATTTTTACATACACAAGGAAATAAGGACTTTATATTTTCTTAGTATGGTAGTTCAAATTGATCTATTTTATTTGGACTTACAAGTTGCATAGTAGGTTGTTCCTCATGCCATCACTGAATTTTATTGCCCAGGTTGTGACTTTAATTATGAATGCACATTATTTATTATTTTTAGGATTAGAGACCATTCCATAGTAGTGACTCAGTAATCTGTCATTCTCAGGAGATTAAGTTCTCATATTTAAAACACCCAACTTGGGCTCAGAAATAGTATTTCTGAGCTGGCTCGCAATTTGGGATTGACTTTAAAAAATTAAATCTTTAAAAATGACCTAATGATAATTTTGTTGTCAGCTATAAGTTATGAAATAAACAAGTAGTGGACTTAAATGGTGCTAATATGACTGTCTACATCTAATTTTTAAAAATTTCATATTATACAGTTAAAATAGCTGCAGGTTTATCCCATTCTCAACTGGTTCACATTAATGATAATCCTTACAGCAAATGAAAAGAAAACAGGTCTTTGTAAAAATAATCTCTCTGGGATGGGGGGTTCCCCATTTAATTAAAGTACTTTCAAATGTGTTCTTATTTATTTATTTATTTTTTACAATTGCCACCAGGATTATTACTGGGGCTCAGTGCCTGCATAATGAATCCACTGCTCCTAGTGCCCCCCCCCCCTTTAAACACTTTTTTCTTTGATAGGATAGAGAGAAATTGGGGAGGGGGAAGGCCTGGGGAGGGGGGATGACATACTGCAGCACTGCTTCACCACTTGTGAAGCTTCTTCTCTGCAGGTGGGGACCAGGGGTTTGAACCCAGGTCCTTGCAAAAGTTTGTTCAACCAGGTGTGACACCCACCTGGCAATCTGTTCTTTTATGGCAGTCTTTACTTTTGGGAAGCAAGGGTCAATTGAAGGATAAATGCTTACTGAAAATCTGTAATTCTATTAATATCTGTCTGTCTGTTTGTCTGTTTATATCCTGTAACCACAACATAAGAATAGTTGTTTTGACTGTTTGCCTGCACTAGGGTCTTACATACGTAAACTTGTACTGCTCTTGGACTTGAAACTTTCCCCCCCCTTTATTTCAGAGACAGAGAAGGTGGTGGGGGGAGAGCATGTGAGTACTTCCCCAGACAGACAGACACAGGGAGAAACACTGTAGGACTGTTCTACCATCTGTAAGGCTTCCCCTGGGCTGGTGTCATAGCATTACCATGTGGTATTGAGGCTTAAACCCCAAGCTTCGAGCTTGGTAAGGTGTTTGCCTTACCAGGTGAGTTATCTCATGGCCTCTGGATTTCAGGGTGGGGTACACTGTGCCAGGGTAATTCTACTGTTCTCACTTTTTCCCTTACCCCCTTCCCTTTTCTCTTCCCCCTTCCCCCCTTCCCCTTCCCCTTCCCCTCTCCTCTCTCTTTCCCTTCCCCTACCCTCTTCCCTTCCCCTCCCTTCCCTTTGTTTTTAGTGTGTGTGTGTGTGTGTGTGTGTTTCCGTCCATGTCCTCACTTTACCAGAGCTTCTCCTAGTATCAGTGTTGATACTGGTTGACTATCTCCCAGCCCCTGCATATATTTTGGAACCCACTGAAAACTGCTCAGTGCTGACTCTTGAACACTTCCTGGAAGTTTGTGTGTGTTTATTTTTTTTTTGGGGGGGCAGGGTTGTTATCAGGGCTCATTTCCTGCTCCACAGTATTGATCTTAGTATTGTCATGTCTTTTTCCTTCTTGGTAAAGAATAAGAGACACAGAGAGATAGGGAGAGAGTCAGAGAGAAGGGGAGCCACCTGCATCACTGTTCTGCTGTTTGTGAATCTACTCCTCTGCAGGTGGGGTATGGAGGCTCAGTCCCAGGACTTTGGCACCTGTTAATTTCTTTTTATATACTAGAGAATACAATTTATGGCTGAGAGTTCTGAATCAATGCCTTTTGTTTAATTGAAGTTTAATATTATTAGAATACAATTCAGAATTTACTGTAAAAGTACTTAAAATAAATTTAAATATGTGCAAAAATATTAAATGTAAAATTTTCTATATAGAGCATAGTTTAAATTTCTAATTGTGATAGTTTCGTAAGCACAAAGCAGTTTTTTGTCCTTTTTTTCTTTTTGTGCCTCCAGGGTTATTGCTGGGTCTTGGTGCACTATGAATCCACTGCTCCTGGAGGCTATTTTTTCCCTTTTGTTGCCCTTGTTGTTTATCATTGTTATTGTTATTATTATTGTAGTCATTGGATAAGACAGAGAGAAATCGAGAGAGGAGGGGAAGACAGAGTGGGGGAGAGAGATGCCTGCAAACTTGCTTCACCATTTGTGAAGTGACGCCCCTACAGGTGGGGATCTGGGGGCTCGAACCAGGTTCTTTATGTCGGTCCTTGCAGCTTTGTGCCATCTGCATTTAACCTGCTGTACTACCACCTGCCCCCCCAGTTTTTTTCCTATATCATGAAATGATTGCTATAATAAGTCTTTTGACCATATCACCATATATAGTACCAGCTTTTCTTGTGAGAACTTTTTCTTTGTGTGAGAACTTAAAAAAAATTTTTTTATATTTTATTTATGTATTCCTTTTTGTTGCCCTTTTTTTTTTTTATTGTTGCTGTAGTTATTGATGTCTTTGTTATTGGATAGGACAGAGAGAAATGGAGAGAGGAGGGGAAGACAGAGACGGGGAGAGAAAGATACCTGTAGACCTGCTTCACCACTTGTGAAGCGACCACCCTATAGGTGGGGAACCAGAGGCTTGAACCAGGCCCTGTCCGCAGGCCCTTGTGCTCCCTGTGTGAGAACTTTTAAAGAATGCATTTGTTTATTAAGAGAGCAAAAGACCAGAGCATTTTTCAGCTATAATGTAAGGTGGTGCTGGGGATTGAACATGTGGCCGGGGGGGGGGGGGGTGAAGGGGCGGGGGGGTTCTCAGGTATGGAAGTTCTGCCTTCTAGTAGGCTGAGTTCTTTCCCTTGCCTGCTTTCAGACATTTATGATACTGCCTCAGAAGTCTTCCTCTCCCCCCCTCCCCCACTCCACTTTCTCTCCTTTTCATCCTCTTCATGATTTATTGACTAGTGACAGGGAGAAATAACCACAGTATCCTCTAGCTTGTGTGGTGCTGGGCATCCAACTCAGGGCCTTACACATGCAAGCCCATTTGTGCAAGTCCACTTACACATAAATAGCTATAGTAAGAATTATAAAATAGGGAATTAATTCCATACTATATGTGGTAATATTTGCCTGTTGCTCTTTATGTGAAAACTCACCTATGTTTTTTTTCATGTAGTCTTCATATAATGCTACGAAAGTGTTTTTCTCAGCTTTATAGGAGAGGAAACGAATGCTTAGAAAAGCAACTGCTTTGCTGTTGTCTCCTAGTAAACAGTAAAGGTTTAATTTTTGTTCACACCTAGAGTCAAGGCCAAAGTCTTTATGGTGTTTGACAAGGTCCAAGACAATCTCCTACAGCTATTTGTCCCTTATTCTTCTGACCCGTCTCCCCTATTTTCCACTCTGTCTCCAGCCATGCTAAACCATCAGCGCCAGCAAGCTCCCTTCTGCCAGAGTACCTTTGCACTTGCTATCCCTCTGCTTGGCTGCTTTCCCCCCAGATCCCCTCATGGCTGACCACCTCACCTTCTTGAAGTATTTGCTCAAATGCCATCTTCCAGGTGAATACTCGATCTAAAATTGTACCCTGCAACTCCAGCATGCCTTGTTTGCCCTGCCCTGCCTACTGTGTTCCCTCATAGCACCTAACATATACTTATTACTTTTAGTTGATATTATTTATCTCTCCCTGCTGGAACACAAAGATTCATGAGAGAATGGATTTTTGTCTTTGTATTATTACCTCACCAGTGTCTGGACTTCAAGGCTGTTCAGTCAATATTTGGTGAATGAATGATTGAATGAGTACAAAACCCATGCTTTTTGCTCTAGACTCCCTCCTTTTTCATTTGTTATCAGCAAACTTCACAAATTAGCAGGTTTTCTCCTCCTCTTCTTCCTTCTTCCTCTTCTTCTTTCTGTTCTCCTCCTCCTCTGCTATATCATGAGCATCGTCAAATTGTACTACTTCATTAACGTCCATTTATATTCATTGTTTTTCTCTCCTGTATTTCTCACTCATTCTTGAGTATAAACCATCCTACTTCTTTATAGCACTGGGGTTTCACAAAAGCTATGTTATTTCACTACTCCTGGAAGCCCTGTTTCCTCCCTCCCCTTTAAATTTCAAATAGAGACAGAGAGGAGAGATGACAGCACAGCTCCACTGTTCATGTAGCTTCCCCTGATGCGTACCATGGACTTCCGTGGGCTCAACCTGGGTTCCAGAGAGTGATACAGTGTGTGCTGTATAAGGTGGTGTATCTCTGGCTCCTATTTAATTTTTTAATTTTGAAAGACAATAGATTTATTATTGCTGTTGTTTTAAAATTTATTGTTACTATTTTTTAAACAGAGCACTGCTCATCTCTGGCTTATGGTGGTGCTAGAGGTTGAACCTAGGATTTTGGTGCCTTAGGCATAAAAGTCTTTTTTGCATAATTACTGTGCTGCCCAAAAGTCAACTAGATTTTGTATCAAGCAGTGGAAAATAAGACATTATCTTACCGATGCCATTGGAGATAGTTCAGAAAACTAAGCAACGGTACATTTTAAGGTATTTTTTCAAAATAAAACCAACCTTTATTTTTTCATTACTTGATTAATTGATTTGGATAGAAACAGAAATTGAGAGGGAAGGGAAGATAGGGAGTGAGAGAGAGAGAGAAATAAAAAAAAGGGGGGAGGGAATAGGGAGACATAGAGACAGCTATCTGTAGCACTGCTTCACCGGTCATGAAACTTCCTACTGCAAATGGGGACTACAGGCTTGAACTTGAGTCCTTGTACATGGTAACATGTACGCTCAACCAGGTGCACCATCACTGGCTGCCTTGTTTTAAAAATGAATTAGCTTTTGTGTGAGAGAGAGGCAAATGTGACAAGAGTGCTGCTCCATTGAACTCTAGCATGTAGTAATGCTTGGAATTGAACCCAGAACCCCATGCTTACAAGTTCTACCCTCTACCTCCTCGTCATAGTCTCTCCCCCATCCACCCTCCTCAAGCTGGTCTTTCCCCCTTTTGCTTTCATAAATGTATCATTAAGGGAGTCGGGCGCTACGATGCAGGTCTGCAGGTGTCTGTCTTTCCCCCTCTGTCTTCCCCATCTCTCTCCATTTCTCTCTGTCCTATCTAACAATGATGACATCAATAACAACAACAACAGTAACTACAACAATAAAAAACAACAAGGTCAACAAAAGGGAAAATAAATATTTTTTAAAAAGTATCATTAAAAACTTCCTAGTTTTTAACTGCTATTTAATTTACTAATAAGATCCCCAGCTCTATGGAGATTAAGTTGATCCATAACCTTCTAAGTTTTAGCTGCATGTTGATTTGACACATTTCTGCTTTGCAAATGGTTACCAAAAGATTTACTTGTAACTAGAGAAAAAGAGAGCCAGTGGGCAGGGGTAGACAGCACAATGACAGCCTCAGACTCTCATGCCTGAGGCTCCAGACTCCCCAGGTTCAATCCCCTGCACCACTATAAGCCAGAGCTGAGCAGTGCTCTGGTTTAAAAAAGAAAGAAAAGAAAAGAAAAGAAAAGAAAAGAAGAAAAAAGAAAAGAAAAGAAAAGAGAAAAAAGAGAATCAGAATATCACTCTGGCATATGTGATGGGATTGAACTCTGGACCTCACACATGGAAGCTCTGAGCTTTACTACTGGGCCACACCCAGACAGTCTAGAATAATGTAGTATTATTAGCTGTCATCACCATGTTGTACATTAGACCTTCCACATGATGAAATGAATAGAAATTATTCATCTAGTATCTGGAAGTTTATATTCTTTGATTGTCACTGCCCATCCCCTAACTCCTGGTAGCCATTTTCAAATTCCACCTATATGATATCATACAGTATTTGTCTTTCTCTGTCTGACTTACTTTTCACTTAGCCCATTCTAGTTTTGTTTGTTTGTTTGTTTTGCATTGTGTAACTTGGTATTACTAATGTTCGGAATGAATTTATCTTAATAAGTGCACTACACTAAAGGTTTTCCTCTATTCTTCAATGTCACTTGCTTACAGAAGCATAAAGTTTTGATTTACAATTGAAAAATTGGTAGAGGGCTGGGGACAGCATAATAGGTATGCAAAATGACTTTCATGCCTGAAGCCCCAAAGGTCCAAGGTTCAATTACTAGCACCACCATAAGCCAGTGCTCTGGTCTTTCTCTCTGTATCTCTCTCATTAAAATAAATAAACTACTCAAGGACCGGCTTAAGGATCCCGGTTCGAGCCCTCCCCGGCTCCCCACCTGCGGGGGGGGGGTCGCTTTACAGGGGTCACTTCACTAGCAGTGAAGCAGGTCTGCAGGTACCTTTCTCTCCCCGTCTTCCCCTCCTCTCTCCATTTCTTTCTGTCCTAATGACGACATCAATAACAACAACAATAACTACAACAATAATAAAAAGACAAGGGCAATAAAAGGGAAAATAAATAAAATTAAAAAAATAAAATAAACAGCTTAAAATAATTTCTTTAAAATAAAGAAAAACTGGTAGATTATGTAGAAATTTTTGTCTCAACTAGCATCTTTTATGTAGCTACCATTTTGGGAAATTTCTGCTAGAAACTATGAAAAAATAAACCAGATGCAAGAGTCATTGACCATAAAATATTCTCAGAATATGGAGAGCATTTAAATTGAGGTATCCGTAAAGTTTGATGGGGTATTTGTCATAGGGTTACATGAGTCCATGAAATGAAGTGTACCTATTGCAAAGTATACAGTTACCTATAGTCTAAGATGGTACTGCTATTATGGTAGAACTCTGGTTTACATGCAACCAAAGAGAGGAATGTGGCTTAGAGATTCCTAAATACAGGCTCATAAAAGTTGTTACTGGTATTAGGCAAAGTAAAAAGTAAGTAGGTGAGAAAAGTGAGAGAGAAACATGATTGTCACTCCCCTATCAACAAAGGATTGCCTTTTATTCTGAAACTGTCCTTTTTTTAATTATGTGAAAAAGTAATAAAAATGAACTTACAATGAAAAGAAATAAAGGCTAGTTATTTTTAAATTCTTTGACTTGAAAAATAAAATGGCCTTCTGCCTCCCTCTCCTTTGATAATCTCTTATGTAAAATTCCAAAAATTCTGAAAGATGAGTTGTTAGGACTCTAAAATTCATACAATAAAGGTTGTATAGTCAACCTTTATTCAGTAGATCCTGGTCACTAACCTGGTAGATGTCTCCATTTCTGGAAATAAGTCCGGTTATGAATTATTTGTAGGGAGCTCAACTATGCCATTCAGAGGCTTTGGGGGCTTAAGTCCTACAGGTGAATTTGGTGGCAGAAAAGTGATCTGCAACTATATTTATGAATTGGTCAGTTTTGAAATGTTTTGTCTTTTTATCCTAACGAATTGAACGACTGTCTTGACATTAGAAGATAAAAGCAAGAGGGATAACTAATTAAGGATTGAGAATAGAAATATTTATTGAAAGTAGTTGTGTGTATAAATGTGTTTCCTTTGTATTCCGACTGGAATATAGTGTCATCTAATGAATGGGAAGGACTTGAATCCTTTACATTTTCCTACTAAAACAGCTAGTCTGTATCAGTGGTGACCATAGGACTTGCTTACAAGTTGGAAAGCACATTATTTGTTAGCTTTTGGGAAAGGGGAATCGGAAAACTGCATGAAGGAGTAATAATAAATATATGTTAAGCTGGGAAGAGTAATTACATGATTAGCAATAACAGTTTTTCCTACCTGCCATTGTTCATTACTTTAAGGCTGATTTTATATTTGTAGGAAAATTATGCCCCACTCCCCAGGTCACAACTTATTCTGAACAACCAACCAACCATGACAATGTGTCTGTTGCCCCAGTGGTGGTTGTTACTTGCTGTTACTCATCACGGTTGTCGTCATCATCATTATCATCATTGGTACTTTTGTGAGTTCTGAATGAGAGCACCTGATTCAAATAGCTATCTGTACTCTCTGACTGGCATGTGATGAGCTGTTCTAGGCTCCCGTTTTTTCATCACAGAAAAACTGGGATAGTGATAGTGGCCGCTTATAAGGTGGGGATTAATGGGGAATAATGTATGTCAGGAGCTTGGTACAGTGCTTTGCAACTGTAAATGTTTATTTAATCATTGCCGTTCTTTTTATCTTGAATAGCAGTACTGGCCTCTACTGCATTTTGGCTTGTTTAATTAATACCCATACTTTGGTCTCATTCTTTAGATACTACTTTTTTTGTTTGTTTTTCCCTTTAAATCAGTACCAGTTATTTCTGCTTGAAGTGTTTTGAATCTATAAAAAGTATTTTTTGATCTCTAATAGGTTGGAAAGAGTTCTAAAAACAGCCAACTCTACATTTATTTATTTATAGCCAAGACCAAGAAGAAACACTTTCACTATTGTAGACGTTAACAGGGGCCTTCCTTTGCTTGGAAATGAAAAGTTTTCATTTTAGTGCTGAATAAATAATGAGAAAGAATTTCAAAGGTAAAGAAGATGAAAGAAAGATTTTTAAATTACTGCTGTAAAAACAGTGGTTTTAGCTGTGACCACATCTTGAAATCACCTGAGACAGTTTTAGAAAACACATATACTTAGTTGTGGAAACACCTCACCACCATCACCTCCACCACCATCGAACACATTTTTTATGGTAATAGTTTTTGTTATTTTATTATTATTATTATTATTGGGGGTTAATGGTTTACAGTAGACTCTTCTCTTATTTTTTAAAATTTTATTAGTGACTTAATATTGATTTATAAAATCACATGTTAGTAGGGGTATGATTCCACACTATTCCTACCACCAGATTCTGAATCCCCAATCCCTCCGTTGCAAACCACTGTAGTTCTTCCAAGGTTGCAGACATGAGTTAACCACCATCTCTACAACTATCTGTCTACATTTGTACATAACTGCCCCCTTTTTCTTCCAGGTCCAGTCCTCTCTTCCTCTCCAAGCCACACATATCCCTATTACTACATCTAAATATAGTAATAGTTTTTCTTCCTCTCTCTCCGGGTCCTGATGGCGCTGGAGTTCAGAGCCTTTTTATCCTCTTCCTCCTATCACTTCTCCTCCACTGGGAATATGGATAAAAATGTTTTTTGGGGTGCAGAAGGTAGAGTTTCTGGCATCTCTAATTACTTCTCCATTGGACATGGGTGTTGGCAGGTCCATCAGTACCTACAGCCTATCAAGCACATCTTTAAAAAATTATTATTTATTTATTTATTGGATAGAGACAGCCAGAAATCGAGAGGGAAGGGGGTGATAGGGAGAGAGACAGAAAGACACATGCAACCCTGCTTCACCGCTTGTGAAACTCCCCCCCCCCCCCCCCCGCAAGTGGGGACCAGGGGCTTGAACCTGGGTCCTTGAGCACTGTAATGTGTGCGCTTAACCAGGTGCACCACCACCTGGCCCCTCAGACACATTTTTAAGCCCATTACTTTGACTACAGTAATAAAGTAACTGGCATGGTTAATTTTTTAAAACTTATTTTAGCTCACATGTTAGTTTGGAGTCAGTTTCCTTTTTAGCTTCATCATTGTATCTTGTTTATGTAACTAGTAACATGTTATGTATGGTTCATAGGACAGGAAACCTCATTTCATTATTTGATTCACTATAAAGATTTATAGTTGTCTGTGTTTTGGTGAAATACTGGTTGCATCTGTAATTTATTGGGTATCAAAAGCAAGTGTTAATGGAAGCGTATTTCTACTTTTTTTTTTTTTTTTTTAAGGATTCTCAAATATGTGCCTACACAAAGGGATACTGCCTGTATCTGTATTTTGGAAATAAAATTGGCTACAAGATTTGGACAAGCTACATATAGAGGGAACCAGGCATTTGATATCATATGCTAGTGTACTGATCTCTAATATAGATCTGAAAGAGTTCTAAAAGCTTATCCTCTTAAAGGATAAGTTTACTTATTGTTTTAGTGTAAAGCATGTTAGTACTATGAGACTTTTTTAAAAAAAATAAATATAGGATCCTGTGCCTTACGAAAGAGAAATTCTTTGTTGAAATCTTTGGACTATTATGAGAGGGAACTGATAGCCTAAGTGGATGAGGATTTGTACACGTGATAGCCTAAGTGGATGAGGATTTGTAGACCTGAGAGAAAGTTCTAAGGTAGAGGGTATCAGAGACCACATCTACATACTCCTGCTTTTTACCCTTCCCCCTCCTCCTTCCCCTTCCTAATCCCCCTTCTCCTCCTCTTTCTACTCTTCTAATACTCCTCCTCCTTCCCCACTCAGTCTTCATTGTTTATTAACCAAAGGGATGATCTTAATTAAATCAACACTTTAAAATAATAGCATGTAAAATACATGTGATAAATGGTGGATACAATAATGAAAAGTGAGAGTAAGATTCACTCCTTGAACTGAATTTTGTTTTTTTGCCTCCAGGGTAATCGCTGATACCTACACCACGAATTCACCGCTCCTGGTGGTCATCCTTTCTGTTGTTATTGTTATTGCCATTGCTGTTATTGTTGCTGCTGCTGTTGTTGGATAGGACAGAGAGAACTTGAGAGAGATGGGGAAGATAGGGGGAGAGAAAGACACCTACATACCAAGCAGGCTTCACCGCTTGTGAAGCAACCTCCTTGTATGTTGGGAGCCAGGGGTTCAAATCCAGATCCTGGCACAAGTCCTTGTGCTTCGTACTATGTGCGTTTAACCCGGTGTGTTACCGCGGACCTTCTGAACTGAATCTGTTCATCCTTGCAGTGAATTCCTCTTCAAAATGTTGATGGTATTTTTATTCTACTTTTTCCACAGTCTCAAGTGCAGGTGACGCCACCACTTAAGGTCATCTTTTTATTGTCTTTCTTTTCAGTTCCCATCCTGATGTTGAGCCATTGCTGCTCCATATGTATAGTTATGTACAGCTTGAGTTTTTCTGCCATAAGCTGTTCAAACTTCTCTCCCAGGTCACTATGAAAACTTTCTCACAGTGCTTTCAGTTATTACGGTGAGGTTTTTCTCACCAGAAGTGGTAATACTTTATGCACCCCCCCCCCTTGTCCTTTTGTTCCCTTCAGGTATTTGTCAAAGCCTTTGCTCTCTACCAAGTGCCATCTTTTTGCTAGCTCTTAAGTGGTGCTGATGGGTGTGGGAAGACTTGTGGAAGGGGTAGAACAGAATCTGGCATGGGGTCTATGCCAAGCAGACATATTCATTCTCTGCTGGTAGCTTTAATTTTTATAAGAGTTGGTACAATGGATGTAGAGAGGCTAAGTGAGTAATATCTTAGGGTTGCCTAGGTGAAAGTTATAATTTATTTACTTCTGTTTCAGATTTTTCAACAGCTTCAGTTGACTGTAGTTTCAGGGCATCAAAAGGACACTGAGATCATGTGTGGGCTTTTTCATTTTCTTTCTTTCTTCTCCTTCTTCTCCTTCTCCTTCTTCCTTCTTCCTTCTTCTTCTTCTTCTTCTTCTTTTTTTTTTTTTTTTTTGGCCACTGTGTTTATTACTGGGGCTCCATTCCTTACAGTGAATCCACTGCTCCTGGTGGCTGTTCTCTCCCCTCCTCCCCACCCCTTTGTTGCTAGATGCAGAAGAAACTGAGAAGTTTCTCCCTCTACAGGTGAAGGAACCAGCCCCTTGAGCCTGGGTCCTTGAAAATAATAGTGTGTGCTCTTTACTGGGTGTGCAACCACCTGGCCCCTGGGCTCATACCTTTATTTCTCCTACCTTTGCTACTTTTTGCTTTACAGGACTCTATTCAAGGGAAATTATATTGACATTAAATCTGTGATTCTATACTGCAAACATTAAATGAGATGAAATCAAGAAAGCTGTTGATTAGGAAGGAATGAACTATTTCTTCCAATTATAAACATTCATAAACAAGCAGTCCTTGAAATCACAAGAGTGAAGAGATATGTGTATATATGTGTGTATAAGTGTGTTCGTCAGATGTGTATGTGGGGGAGGTTAGAGGAGTGTGGATGACTGTTTACTTTAACGTCATCCTTATCCCCCATTAGACTCCCTTTTTTGGGAGGGGGAAGGAGGTGGGAATCATTGCTGAGGCTTTCCTGCTCTGGGCTTTTTCAGATAGAGACAGACAGGTACACTTGGCAGGTTCACAGGCACAGCCTCCTTCCTAGGTGATCTTTCTGGCGCTCTATCTCCTAATCTGAATGTATATCATCTCTTTACTGTTTAATTTTGTGTCTTTTTTTTTTTTTTTTACTGTTACTTATATGACACTTATAAAATTTGAAATTATTTGCCTTTTTTTGTTATATGGTCACTGATACTCTGTCATTCTAGGCTGACCTTCTAGATGGGTAGGTAGATAGACCCCACAGCACTAAAGATTCCTCCAGTGTGTTGATGACTGGGCTTCAGCCTGGGTTGCATGTATGATAAAGCAGGCACAGTATTCAAGTGAGATTTTGATACTTTGCTGGGTGTGAACACCTTGGAACACCTTATTTATAAAAATTGGTGGGAGACAGTGATCGGAAAGACACATGGAGAAAAAATGACTAAGAAAAAAAGGGTTATAAGATAACTACAATAATACATTGAAAATATGATTAACAGCTAGATTCACTACTTAACTGGTAAATTGTTTTCTTGGGTTAGAAATATATTTTGGAAAAAAAAAAAGAATCTGGGCAGAGGGTAGATAGCATAATGGTTATGCAAAGAGACTCATGCCTGAGGCTCCAAAGTCCCAGGTTCAATCCCCAGCACCACCGTAAGCCAGAACTGAACAGTTCTCTGGTTTAAAAAAAAAAAAAAAAGAATATATGTATATAGCTAACTACCAACTTTTCTTTCTTGTTCCTTCCCTCGCTCACTCTCTTCCTTCCTCCTTTTTTCTTTCTCAGGTATTAATTTAGGATATAAAGGGAACAGTCCTAGGGAAGGAGCTGGGAGAGGAAGAGGAAGGCAGGGAGTGGGGAGGAGGGGCAGTAGAGAGAGGACCAGACCAAAGCACTGCTCCACCACGAATAAAGTTCTACCCTGATTTCCTTATTTACTTGTTTTAGATCTTAAGTTCTCGTGTGGTACTGAGGGCTGAACTCAGCAGAATATATGAAAGACGTGCTCTGTCTGCTGAACCACTTCCCTGCTTCCAACAAACTTAATTTTGAAGTTGGTCTAGAGCAAGGAATTACACCTAAGGGAATCTTATCAATGTATGGTAACTGTATCAGTAAGTCACCCCTTAAACATATAGTAACATTGGATGCACTCGTGTGAGACCTTCATGATATTACATAACCACTTAATTGATTCTTCATTATTTATGGTTGTGATCCTATGGGATCCTTCTCTTGGGGACAGGAATGACCTTTGTAGGCCAGAGATTTCCATCTGAAGAGGGACTATGACATAGTTATCTTCTGCCTGCTCTGCTTTCAAATGCTAAGATAATCATTAATTTTTAAGTTCATTTATTTCTAAATGCCTGTGATTGACTTCTCCCCCCCTTCAACTGTTTAGAATTGTAGCTGATTTGGATTGGGGGGAGATAGTTAACTTTAAGTTGCTAAGATCTAGTGTTACTGTATCATGATTAAAAGTTTCTCTCCCTCCCTCCCTCCCTGCCTCTCCTCCCTTCCTTCCCCCTTCCTCACTTCTGCCCCCCGCTGTTTCTGTCATTTGTGAGACTTCCCCCCCCCCCCCCCCCGACCTAGTACCTGAAATGTTTTATAAATAGTTCTTTAAAAAGAATATATTTTGTTTCCTGGGACTGTTTCCATAGGCATTAAATTTAAAGCAATGAGACCTAGGCAATTCAGAAAGTGTTCTTTCTCTGATCTGGATCTGCTTTTTCTACCTTTGCACAGCCCTCTGGGACTAGGGAGATAAAAGTCAGGAATTTTGGAGCAGCATAGATGGTCAGAGGAGGGATGGGGGGCAACCTGGGGACCAGACATTACTGGAAAAATTCTTCTAGCACATTTGAAAAACAAAATTAATTGTTAAATTGTTTCTTTGAAGAGCACCCCCGTCTCCCCTTTGCTTTTTTCTTTTGATTAATCTTGATTAATCTTTCTTTAAAGAAAAGATATCATTTTAGAATACTCCAGTCTGTGATAAAGGATAAAGCATAGCTTATTGCTTGTGTTAGTCTCTAAAGATGGACTTGTGGGCCAGTAGAGACAGAGCTGCTCTGCATGACACTTGGTGAAGTGGGGGTGGGGGGTGGGAGTCAGATTGGAGATGAATTTGTTGATTTCTTTGTGTTCTCTATTTTCTCCCTGCAAACTACATTGTTTTTTAAAAAATATTTATTTATTTATTTTCCCTTTGTTTTTGCCCTTGTTGTTTTATTGTTGTAGTCATTATTGTTGTTATTGATGCCTTCGTTGTTGGATAGGACAGAGAGAAATGGAGAGAGGAGGGGGAGACAGGGAGAGAGAAAGATAGACACCTGCAGACCTGCTTCACCGCTTGTGAAGCGACTCCCCTGCAGGTGGGGAGCCTGGGGGCTTGAACCGAGACCCTTATGCCGGTCCTTGTGCTTTGCGCCACCTGCGCTTAACCTCTGCGCTACCGCCCGACTCCCAAACTACATTGTTTTTATGGTATATGGTATTCCTCATGCCTTTTATTGAGTTTGAATGTTGTAAGAAAACAAAGAATGAAGACCCTGGAGCCAGCCTGCCTGGCCTGGGGTTGAATCCTGCCTCCTCTGTTGCTAGTTACATGACTCTGGCCAAGTCACTGAATCTCTTTGTGTTTTGGTTTTTCTGTTGGTAAAATTGGAAATAGCATCCCACTGCATGGATTATTGTTAGTTATTCATATGTGTAAAGTACTGTTGGGTACCCAACAGTTGTACCCAGTTGCTCTGAACAGATGTATAAGCTGTTATTTGTTTATTGGGCAAGTAGATGACCTGCTCCATAGAAGTCTCAACTATCTAACCTTTTTTAAAAAAAAGCTTTAACATTAACTGCCTGGAGTTTTTAAATAGCCACATTTATCTGTCTCTTGAGTATTATTGCAGTGACTGCAGAGATAACTTGTTAGTGTTACTGCTTAAATTGATGATTTGCTTTTGGAGAATAGGCTATAGTTTATAACATCTTTCATAATTAACATGTGCTGAGTTAAAGAATTCTTCATGTAGATGATTTGTGTTTTCTAGCTTTATTAAAATTATTGTACCAAAATTGAGTTAAAAATTTTCTCCTGGGGGTTAGGAGAAGGCTCCCCTGGTGGAATGCACACTTTACTGTGTGTGAGGACCCAGGCTTGAGCCCCTGACCTCCTTATGGGAATACTTGCAGAGAAGCTTCATGAGCATTGGAGCAGTGCTACAGGAGCTTTCTTTTATGTTAAAATTAAAAGTTCATGTGGGAGGGGTGGGCAGTAGCACAGCAGGTTATTGTGTACACCAAGCACAATGACCGGTGTAAGGATCCTGGTTTAAGCTCCCAGCTCCTCATCTGCAGGGGGTTTACTTCACAAGTGGTGAAGCAGGTCTGCAAGTATCTTTCTTTCCCCCTCTCTGTCTTCCCTTCCCCATCTCTCTCAATTTCTCTTTGCCCTTTCCAACAACAATAACAGCAGCAGCAACAACAACAATAATAACAACAATGGCAACAAAAATGGGAAAAAATTACCTCTAGGAGTATTGGATTCATAGTGTAGGCACAGAGCCTCAGTGATAACCCTGGAGGAAAATATATATAAATAAAATTTAAAAAGATTCACTTGGAGTCGTGGAGTTCTGAAGCTATGGAGCTCCAGCAATAAGCTTTGGTCCCTTTAGTCTTATATCAGTAAACTTTTTCTTACTTTCTATGCAGCAACAGATTTAGGACTTATAAATGACTTAAGCAATTACTGATTTTTTTTCTTATTTCGTATACAAAAGAGAGTTTCATATGAGAATATGACATAGCTTCTTAATTCACTTCCTAAAGTCTTTCGACTATTAACATACATTAGACCTTTAGGGACTTATGTAGATGGTGGGAGTGAAAGTTCATTGGTTAAGAATTATTTCTAGGGGTTGGGAAATTCTTCAGTGGGTAGAGTATACACCTTATTGTAGGTGAGGCCCTGAATTAGACTCCTGGTATCTCATGGAAACACCAAGGATAGCATGAAGGGGAACTGTATAAATAGTGGAGTAGTGGTTTGGTATCTCTCCTCCTCTCTGTGTCTAAATAGATTAGGAAACAAATTGGGTAGGCAAAGTCACTTAGTGGCATAACATACTTGGAAGACCCTCAGTTTATTCCTAGGTGCTGTATATGAAAAATAATGTTAAATTAATAGCTTTTTAATTTTTTTTTTTTTTTAACCAGAGTAGCAGTGATGCTCTATGACTTCAAAACTATTGAATATTTCTTATCCCTTTAAATTTGGTGGAGAAGTTGTATGGTTTTTGGTATCCTCTCTACTCTCATCTAGCTTTACTCCAAAAGCTGATGGTCCTGGGTATTTGGGCTAGCACTTGGCTTGTGGGACATGAGGAAGGAACAGGGGTTATGAAGAGGATTCATATGGACCCTAGTTCTCACTCCCTTCTGCTGGGGCTATTGTGACTGTAAGATGGGTGCTAGTAGCTATTGCAATTACCTCTAGGGAACAGGTGGCTCATACTGTGAAGCTACTGTAAAGTGATCACTGAAGAGACTGGCACCTGAGATTGGTTGCAAATGAATCGGGCAAACATTGTTAAAATCCTTCTTGAGTAGTAAGTACAAAGCGAATGTGGGAGTGTGGTTAGAGACCTGGGTGTTCCATCACCCATTCATTATGGGACTTCAATGACTGTCTCTGAGTTTTTATTGGAAATATCATAATAAAATGTCACCTGCTTACTTTTAAGCGTCTTCTGAGGATTAATGAGTTACTCACCTTGAATCAAAACAGCAGAGTCTATCCTGGTCATAATTTTCTTTTCTCTTTCCTTTCCTCTCCCCCCACCCCTTTTCCTTCCCCTTCCCTCTCCCCTTTCCCAGTGAAATCCCAATTTGGAAGAATAAAATTTTGGAAAGAAGGCAGTGGAATGGTTATCTGCAGTTTAGTCCAACTACATTTCAAATACAACTGTAGATAAAGGTTTCTGTTCTAGCTAGGGAATTTTAACTAACCTAAAATTTTAAAACACACACACACACACACACACACACACACACACACACACACACACACACACACACACACACCCTTTAAAGAATGACACCAAGCCAAATGTCTGACTTACTATTTGTGGGAGAAGAATAGATGTTTATTCTGATAACATATTAATAATGATGTTAGTGGTATTCTTTCATCATAAGGCAATAAGATGGGTCAAAAAAGAGAGCATAGATTTGGTAGTTTGTTCTTACTGTCTCATTACTGATGTGCTTGCTGTCTTTGAGAGAGTTGGCTGTGCTTCATTTTGTTGATTTTTCAAATTTCTTAAGAAACTTCATAGATACCAAGTCAATAGCAAAATAAAAAACACACAACAGTTGCTTTAAATACCAAGGGTGTTAGAATGACATTAAATTGAATCAACTGACATTTGTGCTCTGAAAATTTAAAAAACTAGTTAAAACTAACAGTGAGAACTTCTGGCTTTACCATGTAATGGGAAATTTGACCTTTTTTTGGTGTTTCTGGCTTACGGTACTGACATTGGGGTGTTTTTGATCAAAGTTTGCTTTACCTCTGTAATGGCTGTTGGGATCTTGGTTTGGAGTAGCAACTGCTGTTAACTGTGTTGTACTATGTAGTTTTCAATGAGGTCTGTAACATGGATGTGGCATGCCTGCCTGTGTTTAACTGTTAAAAAAGAATACCATTGTCATGTGAATTCTTACTTTTTTTGAGTTTGCTTTTGAAGTAACATTCACAGAGAATTCCTGTTACCTAGAAATTGATTACAGACTTACATAATTTCCTTTTTTTTTCTTAGACGTTCCATCCTCAGAGCAGCCTGAACTGTTCCTAAAGAAACTTCAACAGTGCTGTGTCATTTTTGACTTCATGGACACGCTATCTGATCTTAAAATGAAAGAATACAAGCGCTCCACTCTTAATGAACTGGTGGACTACATTACAATAAGCAGAGGCTGTTTGACAGAGCAGACTTACCCTGAAGTAGTTAGAATGGTGAGTTTCTTTTTTCGCCGCGGACACTTTTAAGCACCTTCCATAGTGACTTACAGGTGTATGTATTGCAGAGACAGGTCACTGGAGTTCACCTCCACAAATGAGAGCCAATCTTCTGAGAGCTAAACAAAAGTAATGGACACAATAATAGAATTTGAAGAGCATAATTTCATGAGAATGAAATCCAGGATTTTCCACCTACAACACTATTGGAAGAATCACTGACTTCAAAATATGAAGCCAACCTTGCCCCAGGGTATTATTGGATTTCTGTTATTGGGAAGAGAAAAGACACAGGAGAATCACCAAACATTATAGATCTTTGTTTGAAAAATATTCAAGTTTGTTGGATGTCATGAGCTCTCCCCCCCCCTTCATTGTGGTATACTAGAAATGGCTTTAAGCTTCATAAAGTTGTAATTTGTAGAATCTAGTTAAAGCCACTCTTGGCTTTACAAACTAATCATTCTCTTTATAATTCTGAAATCAGGAGTGGTCTCTTTCATTAATTTTGAACAATGATTTCAATTTTGTGTGCTCATTAGGCATTATGAGGAGAAACATTTTTAGAATAATACAAGTAATTATGTTTTTTATTGTGTCAATAATTATATGCATTTTTCCAAAGCCAAGTGAAAACATGATTTTCTATGAGAAAGCTATCTTCCTTAGCATCTTAGAAACTCTTGGATCTGGCAGGGGTAGATAGCATAATAGTTATGCAAAGAGACTCTCATGCCTGAGGCTCCAAAGTCCCAGGTTCAATCCCCTGCACCTCCATAAGCCAGAGCTGAACAGTGCTCTGGTTAAAAAAAAAAAAAGAAAAAGAAAAAAAGAAAGAAACTCTTGAATCTAGAGAGCACTTACTATTGGGGGCCCAGGAAGGAGGGGGAGGGGTGGAGGTCTGGCTTACTAGCTTATGGAGTTATGCTGCAGAGATCCATTGGAAAGCACACTCACTTGAAAGCCCTTTGTCTGGTTTTCTGTGTAACTGCTGAAAATCTACATAGCGTTTCTATGAAACTCTTGCTGTTTGTGATCATTAGAGTCAGAAAAGAGATATGCAATAGAGTAGATGTGGTTCAAAATGAATGGCTCAGATTTGGAAAGGGCCCTGAAGTTTTACAACTTGAGAAACTATGACCGATGTCCAAAAATGTTTCAGAAGTAATGTCCAGGATATTCTCAGAATCACAGCTGAATCTGAGAATATGTATGTCACATCTATTGTTAATTTACAGAAATGTGATGCTAGAGTGTTCTATAGGTTAACTTATTAATATTGTTACTCTTGAGCAGTGGCTTTCAACCAGTGGCTTAACCTCCCAGGGCACTTTGTTTAGAGACATTTTCCATAGTCACAACCCAGGGATAGAAGGGTGTCCTACCAGCATATAGTGGGTAGAGGCCGGGGATGCTCCTAACTATTTTATGGTGCACAGGACAGCTACTACAAAAAGAATTATCTGGCCCCAAATGTCAGTAATGCCACTGTTGAGAAAGCCTGCTCCAGAGTTTGCATGTTATCTAAACCTCTTAACCTGAATCATAGGATTTGTGTTACTCCACCTGCTCTCTGCAGAGTCCTGGCCCTTGGCGTTGACCTACCTGTGTCCTCAGGAAATGCCATCAACTCTTTATAACTTTCTTCTGTATCTTCTTCTCATGGATAGTTCCTAAATATATGAGCATGTGTATATGTACTGTTTTTTCTAAAAACATGAATTGTGCATGCTATATACACACTCTTTGTATCTTGCTTTTTTCCCCCTCTTCACTTAGCAATGTATAATATATATCAGTACATATAAGACCGCCTCATTTATTTTTGTAGCTGCAAAATATTTTACTGTGTTTATGATTCATATAGTTAATACCATGTGAATATTCTTATATACATATCTGTTTGTCCTTGTTTAAGAACTTCTGTATATTTGCTGATTTATTTTTATTTTAAGAAATTTTTTAAAAAGAATTTATTTATTTATTCATGAGAAAGATAGGAGGAGAGAATTAGCCATCACTCTGGTACATGTGCTGCCAGGGATCGAACTTGGGACCTCATGGTTGAGAATCCACTGTGCCACCTCCCAGACCACTGATTTGTTTTTTTAATTGACCTGTCCAAACTTTGACCTCAAGTGATCTGTCTCCTGCCTCTAATTCTCACTCTTTCCTTCTTTTTTTTACCCCCCTTTTATTTAATATTTTATTTATTGGACAGACAGAAACAGCAATTGAGAGAGAAAGGGTGATGAAGAGGGAGAATGAAAGAGAGACAACTGACAGCACTGCTTCACCACTCAGGAAGCTTTCCCCCAGCAGATAGGGACCAGAGACTTGAGCACTGGTCCTTGTTTTTTGGCAACTTGTACACTCAAACTGGTGCGCCACTGCCCAGCTCTCCCTTCCCCTCCCCTTCAAGACCTGTCGTAAATAGTTTTCCACTGTTGGCGCAAAAAAAAAAAAAAAAAAAAAAACAACCAACCAAACAAACAAAAAAAACCCACAGAGTTTTCTCTCCTTCGGTTCCTCTGATTCTTGGCATCTTATCCATTTGGAATTTATTCATTGGCCAGTTTACTTATTTATGCTTTTATACATTCATTATATTTTTCTAGTTATAAACTCTAACCGCTTTCAGGTGAGGTACAGTGTCCTACACATGATTTCGATCATAAAAATACCTCCTAAGTGAGGCCGACATGAGATGTGTTGAGTAAATAAATAGATTCCCTCCTAAAATGTGGACATTTCAAGCTCTCATACTGTTATGAAGATACTGCTTTTCATTTAATTGTATTCCGTTTTTTTCTTCTGAAATTTTTTTATTAGTGATTTAATATGATTTACAGAATTACATATCAACAGGGGTATAAATCTATTGCATTCCCACCACCCAAGTTCTGAGTCTTCAGTCTCCCCACTGCAAGCCGCTGCACTTCCCCCGAGGTTGTAGACATGGGCCAAGCATCATCTCTACAACAATCTGTCTACATTTATATGTAATTGCTCCCCTTTTCTTCCTGATCCAATCCTCTCCCCCCCTCCAAGCCACTCTTGACAACATTATTACCCCCATATGTCCCTCTTCTTTTCCTCCTCTCTCTCTGGGTGCTGATGGAGTTGGAGTTCAGAGCCCTCCTATCCCTTCTCCCCCACTGGGAGTATGGACCAAGGTTGTTTTGGGGGCACAGAAGGTAGGAGTTCTGGCTTCTGTAATTGCTTTTCTGCTGGATATGGGCATTGATAGGTTGATCCATACCCTCAGCCTGTTTCTATTTTTCCCTAGTGGGCCAGAGCTCTGGAGAGGCAAGGTTCCAGGACATACTGGTGAGATGGTCTGCCCAGAGAAGTCAGAATGGAATCATGGCAGCATCTGCAACTTGGTGTCTGGAAGAACATAAATTGAGACAAAAAAGTTAATGAACAGGAGCCAAAAAGTAGAAATAGAGCAGATGAGATTAGGGATCTTAGGATAGAAGAAAGCTAGGAAGTCTATTTTAGGCATGTTCCTGGGGGCACACAATTATGGTAGTTTTGCTTAAGTTTGATAGCTAGCCTGAAGTTGGATAAAAAAATTATCTGAGAAAATGGTGTCAGAGTAGAGAAAAGGGCTAGAAAGTTGGACTAGGGCAGAGAGTAGCTCCCATTCTTGAAAAAAAAAAATTTGTGGATCCAGTTAACTGGTTTACTTCCATCCACCTGACCCGGCATACATACATACATACATACATACATACATACATACATACATACATACATATATACATACATACATGTATTTGGCACCAGAGCCGGTATAACCTCTTGAGTCCCTTTTGGTCTGAGCTCACAGCTCATGGTATTACATTCAGTTTTGACATAATCTAAAAATTCTTTCATTTTCATGTTCTATCTTGTCCTAAGCTAGCTCTAATTCAATATTCTCTTCTCCTTTTCTACCCCCAGTTCCCAACCACCTTCTACAAAAAAAACCATCTGTCACCTGTGGTTTTAGAGTAGACTTACACCCTGTCTTAAGAAGTGTTGTGTCTAAATGTGTATTTTTTTAAAAAAAATTTTTATATTTATTTATTAGCTTTTGTTGCCCTTGCTGGTTTACTGTTGTAGTTATTATTGTTGTTATTGATGTCATTGGATAGGCCAGAGAGAAATAGAGGTGGGAAGACATAGAGGGGGAGAGAAAGACAGACACCTGCAGACCTGCTTCACCGCCTGTGAAGTGACTCCCCTGCAGGTGGGGAGCCGGGGCTGGAACCAGGATCCTTATGGTGGTCCTTGTGCTTTGTACCACCTGTGCTTAACCCGCTGTGCTACCACCCGACTCAAAGATTTCTTTTTTAAAAATTTTTTATATTTATTTATTTTCCCTTTTGTTGCCCTTATTGTTTTTTATTGTTGTTATAGTTATTGTTGTTGTTACTGATGTCATCGTTAGATAGGACAGAGAGAGATGGAGAGAGAAGGGGAAGAGAAGATAGACACCTGCAGACCTGTTTCACTGCCAGCAGGTGGGGAGCCGGGGGCTTGAACTGGGATCCGTACGCTGGTCCTTGCGCTTTGCGCCATGTGCCCTTTAACCCACCATGCTACCGGCTGACTCCTTAAACATGTATTATCCTAGAGCATCAGAAGTTTAATTTTCTGGTGATAGTTTTCCCAGAGATGTAATTTATTATTCACAAGTTATGACTTATAAAATTGCTAACTACTATTTTTTTTTTAAACATTTTAATAATGAGAGAGATGAGGAGAGAAAGAGAACCAGACATCACTCTGGCACTTGCAATACTGGGGGTTGAACTTAGATCTCATGCTTGATAGTCTAACACTTTATATCTACTGCACCTCCTTCAAGACCACTCTAGCTACTAATTTTATTTTGATTAACTAACCAGTTAATTTACTTTTTACCAGAACACTGCTCAGCTCTGGTTTATGGTGCTGTGGGAGGATTGAACCTGGGACTTCAGGGCCTCAGGCATAAGAGTCTTTTTGCATAACTATTATGCTGTCTACTCCCAGCCTACTAATGTTATATTATTAGAAAATCTAGGTTATTCATAGGGAAGTAGGTAATGTAATAGATTTTGGAAACACTCATGCCTGGGTTCAAGTGTGAGCTCGGATACACTTAACCTTTCTGTCCCTTGATTGTAACCTTTCATTGCATTCAGTTCATTCTCTCTTCCCCTTCCCTCTCCACATGAGAGAGATTCAGAAATTCTGAGTAACTTATTTTTTTATTAGTGATTTTAATATTTGATTTATAAAATTATAAAATAATAGTGGTATAATTCCACAGCATTCCCACCAGCAGAGTTCAGTGTCCCTATCTTTTCCATTGGAAACTGCAGTAGTTCTCCCAAGGACATAGATATAGGTTGACTTTATATCTGTCACTATCTATAGCTCTCTCTCTATTTTTTGCCCAATTTTTTTCTATGGTTCTGTCTCCATTTCCTTTCTTTTTTAAAAATATATATTTTATTGATCTATTATTGGATAGAGTCAAAGAGAAATTGAGAGAGGAAGGTGAGATAGAGAGGGGAGAGACAGAGAGACACCTGCAACCCTGCTTCACCACTCTGTGAAACTTCCCCATGCAGGTGGGGAATCCAGGGGCTTGAACCTAGGTCCTTACACACTGTGGTGTATGTAGTTAACCAGGCGCACTGCCACCCGGCCCCTCTCCATTTCCTTTCTAAGTCACACCTACATCTATAACTAGTTCTGGGTATCCTTCCCCTCCCTCCCTCCCCTCTTTCTTCCCTCCCTTCCTTCCCTTCCCTTCTCTATTCTTTTTTCCTCTTTCTTTCTTTCTTTCTCTCTCTCTCTCTCTCTCTTTCTTTCTTTCTTTCTTTCTTTCTTTCTTTCTTTCTTTCTTTCTTTCTTTCTTTCTTCTCAGATAAAACATCTGTTTCCTCAGGCGTTTTCCAGATTTGCCTCCCTTTTCGTGATGGTATAAAAACAAGATTCCTGGTCCTAGTGCAGTTAGGATTCAGAGCTATCTTAACCTTCCATTATTCTTCCTCCACACTCAGTCATCCTCCCCCCCACACCCCCCTGTTCCTTACCAGAGCTCTACTCAGCTCTGGCTAATGGTGGTGCCAGGGATTGAAGCTGGGACTCTGGTCCATTAGGGATGAGTCTCTTTTTGCATAACCCCGCTCCACACTAAAGTTTATGTCGTGTTATGAGGACATAGTTTGGGAGAAGAGTGGTCATAGTCCCTCCTCCCTTGCTCCATAAGTAGACCACGTAAGTAAAATTGTGCTTTGTCTGTATAGCAAAGTCCTTATAACTTTAAATACACAGTCTAACAAGTGTAGCATTTAAAAAAAAATTATGAGTGATTTACAGAATTGCAAAATAACGGGTACAATTCCATACCATTCCCACCACCAGAGTTCTTTTTTTTTTTTTTTTAAATATTTATTTTATTTATTTATTCCCTTTTGTTGCCCTTGTTGTTTTTATTGTTGTAGTTATTATTGTTGTTGTCGTTGTTGGATAGAACAGAGAGAAATGGAGAGAGGAGGGGAAGACAGAGAGGAGGAGAGAAAGATAGTCACCTGCAGACCTGCTTCACCGCCTGTGAAGCGACTCCCCTGCAGGTGGGGAGCCGGGGTTCAAACCGGGATCCTTGTGCCGGTCCTTGTGCTTTGCGCCACCTGCGCTTAACCCGCTGTGCTACAGCCCGACTCCCACCACCAGAGTTCTGTGTCTCTATTCCCTTCATTAGAAGCTGTAGTGATTCTCCCAAGGTCATAGATATGGGATGACTATTATTTCTGTATAACTGTCCATCTATCAGTCTGTTCATCTGTCTGTCTATCTTTATCTGTCTGTCTGTCTATCTTTATCTGTCTGTCTGTCTGTCTGCCTGCCTATCTATCTATATCTGTCTTTCCATCTTTCCATCTTTCCCATTGTCCTGCCTTCTCTTCCATTTTAAGTTACAGCTATACCTATTACTGTTGGTCTGCTTCTAAAACCCCTTTTCTGTTTCATTGGTTTAATCCCCCCTGCTTAACACTGTATTCTATTTACATAAACCACTATTAACTAAGTACCACCCTGCCTCCAGGGCATTGGTTTAAAATCCCCATTGGTTCACGATGTCTTTTTGCTCCGCCCCCTCTCCTTGTCACACCCTGATTTTCACCAATCTCTTTTTGCTTCACCCTCTCTACGTCACATCCTGTTTCCACCCTACTTGGCAAGTATATATATAAGGACAGGATTGTGGTTAGGGATAGCTTAGCTTAGATTGTGCTGCATTCCACATGAATAAAGAGATACTGCTTCCCAGCTCAGCTATGAGTCCCTGGTCGTCTGTCTCCTGCCCGCGAAGCTAGCCCGGCATATTACTACTTCCAAATATCTTTCCTTTTTTCCTCTTAGAAAAAAGGTCCTGATAGAACTGGGTTTCAGAACCTCTAGTGTAGCCTTCCCCTAACAGTTTGCCCCTTCTGGGATTAAGGACTCAAGTGTGGCATTTCCTGCTCAGTAAGAATGGTCGTAACCAAGCCCTTGCTGTTTCCTTTGATTTTACCCATCCTGAGCCTCTATGTAGGATTTCTGGTTATACCTACTTTCCTCTTATGTATAACTCCTACTTTTTGGATATTTGGAGAGAATTGGTAATGTATGTATGTGTAAAGCTTTCAGAACAGTTTCTAGTACATGACAAACATTTAATCAATGTTATGTTTTGATGATTTTGCTACTAGATACTTGATTTTGTAATCCATTAATGGAGTGTTCCTCTTTGTGGACTTAAAACTGCTTTATCAACCAGATATATCCCATTACTTCACCAGTCCTCAATTTTTGTAATTGTGATGTGGTCCTGTGTGTTGAAGTCACTGCCCCTGCTTATTTCTCTTTCTTGTCACTATAAAAATGAAACTGTTTAAAGGATCATTGAGAGATATGGTGGTGTTTTTACTGAAGTATCAATGAAGTGATTGTTAGGTTTTACATACCAGGATGAGTAATGACTTATAGTGGCAGGTTACACTGTCAGTGCTATTACTATCTTCTTGGTTTCTATAATTTGAGAGTTGCTTTTCCTGTTAATGAAAGAAAAAATAAAGGCAATCTTTGAGTCATAGAAATAACTTTTTAACAGAACGAGACTTGGATGTTACATACTGCTAGTTTCTACACCCATATCAGTTTATGATGATGTGGGTGAGGTTGAACCTGGGACCTCGGAGCCTCAGGCATGAGAGTCTTTTTTCATAACCATTATGCTATCTCCACCACCCTATATTGCTAGATTTAAGAAAGAAAAAAAAACTATATGTAAACAATATAAAACACAATGTAGCACCAAACTTTACCTGCAGGGTAGTAGTTGGGAAGTAGAATGAGACCAAAACAGAGAATGTGTAGTCTCCTTCATCTTTCTTTCTTTTTAAAAAATTTTTAGAAATTATTTGCGAAGGTGGAAGGATCTGGCTTCTGTAATTGCTTCCCTCCTGAACATGGGTGTTGGCAGGTTGATCCATACTCCCAGCCTGTCTCTCTCTTTCCCTAGTAGGGTGGGGCTCTGGAAAAGTGGCTTAGTTTCTTTAGGCTCTGGCACATTCTGCTTTGTCAGAATTCTGTCCTTGCATACTTTCTACCAATTTAAGCTAATGCTTTCTTTTTTGGTTCTGCTGTCATGTGTCCATTTGAATATTTTATTTAAAAAATTAAAAAAAAATTTAAAATATATTTATTTTTATTATCTTTATTTATTGGAAACAGACAGCCACAAATCGAGAAAGTAGAGGGAGACAGGAAGGGAGAGAGAAAGAAAGACATCTGCAGCACTGCTTTTACTACTCAAAGCTTTCCCCCATGTAGGTGGGCACCCATGGCCCGTACTTGGGTCCTTGCACATTGTAACATGTACACTCAACCAGGTGAACCGCCATCTGGCCCCCTTTCTGTGCATTTTATATTCTATCAGATATCTTCCTTTTCTAAAAATTTCTCTCCTGGATATTTCAAAGTGGGAGATGAAAACATGTCAGTGATGACTTCGTTTTATTAGTAGTTTCTTCCAGGTTATATTTATTGAGTAGTTCTTACATTTGATGAAAAAATTAACAGGCTTCTGATCTGTAAACATATTCAAAAACAGTGTATTTACATGAGTAAATAATAACATAATGTCTTACAAGTACAATGCGAGGAGTGAGCAGAGAGAAACAATTAAGTGGAACTCAGGAAGAGTAAATCTTTTAATACCTAATAGTGTATTAAAAGGTAAATACATGTCTTCCAGCTGGCTGAAATAAAAAAAGAAAATTATTTACCAAAGAGATTCCCAAATGACACGATATATTTAAACCAGTACATCTTTTGATATGTTAAACTTTTTATTTTTATTTTTTAATTTTTAAAAATTTTTTTTTAATTTAAGAAAGGATTAATTAACAAAACCATATAGGGTAGGAGGGGTACAACTCCACACAATTCCCACCACCCAATCTCCATATCTCACCCCCTCCCCTGATACCTTTCCCATTCTCTATCCCTCTGGGAGCATGGACCCAGGGTCATTGAGGGTTGCAGAAGGTAGAAGGTCTGGCTTCTGTAATTGCTTCCCCGCTGAACATGGGCGTTGACTGGTCGGTCCATACTCCCAGTCTGCCTCTCTCTTTCCCTAATAGGGTGTGTCTCTGGGGAAGCTGAGCTCCAGGACATATTGGTGGGGTCTTCAATCCAGGGAAGCCTGGCCAGCATCCTGATGGCATCTGGAACCTGGTGATTGAAAAGAGAGTTAACATACAAAGCCAAACAAATTGTTGAGCAATCATGGACCCAAAGCTTGAAATAGTGGAGAGGAAGTGTTAGGGAGGTACTCACTGTAAACTCTAGTGTACTTCTGCTTTCAGGTATATATTTCGCAGTAGTTTATAGATACGTGTGAACATAAGCTCTCTCTCACAGAAACTGGTGTATATCTAGGTTTTGGGACTTTGTTAGAAAGTGAACCACCTGAGATGAAATTAGAGTGTACTATAAAAGTAAAGGTCTCACCCGAGTAATGAAGCTGAAGGGTTGTCATTCCACATGTGAAGTCTCTGGACACAGTCTGAGGTGAAGCATGTTGAGGTGGCAATCGTTGCGTTGGTTAGGTTGTGATCGGCAGATGCAATATTATTTGATATGGATTGGGAGAGGCATACGGGAAAGTGGGCCCTATCCAAGGGTTCCAGGACTGGGGGAAGTAGGGGCTCTATAGTGGAGATGTGAGGTTCCTGCTGTCTTAGGGTTCCAAAAGACAATCGATAGTTAATGTTATCATCACATTATTTGGTAATTGGGTTAACTTTGAAAAGTCCTTTTGTTATGGTTTGCTGTACAGTACCCAGTATCTTGTATATAGCTGTGCTATTGGATGCTTCTGTTAAACTTTTAATTGTGTTTCTGTGTGTGTGAGGGGGTGGGGTGGGGTGCAGGTTGATGGTGCAGTTGACAAGCTAGGTTAGTGCAGTATTCTCACAGATGATGGATGACCATACAAAATTTTTAAATAAGGGAGTGGCATGGTCAAATTTTGTAATGGCAGTGTAATGGATTATAGAAGGCTGAAATAAAAGGAAGAGTGGAATCAATTAGGGGTCTGTGTATTAAAGAATTTGTGAAGGAACAGCCTGGGAGGTGGTAGAGTGATAGTGCTCTCAGCTTACAAGCAATATTCCCCAGCACCACAGAATGTTGCTTTAGTACCTTCTCTTAAAATAAAATCAGTCTTTTAAAAAATATTTATTTATTCCCTTTTGTTGCCCTTGTTTTTTTTATTGTTGTAGTCATTATTATTGTTGATGTTGTTGTTGGATAGGACAGAGAGAAATGGAGAGAGGAGGGGAAGACAGGAGGAGAGAAAGATAGATACCTGCAGACATGCTTCACCACTTATGAAGCGACTCCCCTGCAGGTGAGGAGCCAGGGACTCGAACCGGGATCCTCACACCAGTGCTTACACTTTGCACCACCTGCACTTAACTCGCTGCACTACCGTCTGACTCCCAAAATAAAATAAATCTTGAAAAGAAAAAAAAAAAAAAAAGGAGCATCTAGCTAGGCATGGCTGTAGAAACAGAGAATACCAGAAAGGGATATCATTCTTGACTCAGGAGATTAAATTGAAGCCAGCTGTTATTTGCATCGGTGTTTGGAGTGAGAGAGTAGTTGTGTACAGTAGTTGTGGTAATTAGGTAGTTTTTGCTATTGTCTTAGGAAGAGTGAGAGGGAGAATGACAGAATCCATTCTAAATTTCTTAGACTGTGATGAGGTCAAAAAGAGTTTGTTGGTTTTCAGAGCTGGAGAGGGGTAAGATAAATCATTCTAATTCCATTTTTAATAGGAGAAATTGAGACCTAACAAGTGAATTTTTTATTTGTTTGTTTTGCATGGTAGGGGTTGATTTTTGATGTATTAGCTTTGAGATACTGGGAGGCTTAGAGATGGGAAATTGGGTATGGAGATTGGTAATTATCAGTATGGGAGTGCTGATGAGATTTTAGGTGAATCTGTGTGCAGTGGTTCAGATAGGAGTTACGGGTTGAGGAGTACATGCAATATGAGGATGTAAAGATGAGTACAGATAATGATTGTGTGTGCAATGGTAGAATCTTGGGTGTACAATCTGCCTGTCACTTTCTCCTGCAGAAAGTATACCATGTTGCACTTGTTATTCGCTATTGCTATTTTCAAAGTTCATCTTTAGGATTTAATGCTTTGACTTATCTTGTTTTCAGAGTCAGTCCCACTTAAATCTGTTTGCCTCAAATTATACAATATGTGATTTTTCCAAAGCTAGTGCAGTCTTAGGGTAAAATGTGTTGAAGAATTATTACTTCTCCACTGAAGTCTTTTCCTTGAGCTCTTTATATTGTTTCTTGGCCACCATTAGATTTTCTCCCCCCCCCCCCCCCGCCATCTCAAATTATATCCTGCCACTTGGTTATCTAAATGCTTTATCTTTTGCACATCCTTTAGTTAGCCTCTCAAAATAATAATATAGTTTTGTAGAAAATTAGGAAGTTGCAATTAAAGGTCTCAGAGTCAGCCTACACAGACTCTTAGGAGTCATTTCTTAACTCTAGTGACTGAAGGACAAAGACTTTCTTTTCATATAATGACAAATATCTAAAAGTAGCCTTGGGAATAATAACCACCAGGGGAAATATGAAATTTCCATTTTTTTAAATCTTCCTGCATCTGATAAGGAATATGAATAACTGTACATCCTGACCAGAGTTTGCCTTGGAGGTGATTCTTCAGACCCAAAAGAGATTAGGATCTGTAGGGATGAGCCACGGGGCAGGGGGTTTGTTGCTTAAAAGATCAGAAATGTAAATAATGAAAAAGAATTAAGTGATATTTAGGAAGGGCACTGAGAAACTGAAGTTTGAAAAATTTGAGGATAAGTCTAAAATATAGTACCTAGAACTTTGATGAGAAAATAAGAATTCCTGAGGAGTATATTAAGGAATAAAAAAATATATTGGAGGAGCAGGCAGAGGCACTCCTGGTTAAATACATAAATGTGCAGGGACCTGGGTTCAAGCTCCTGCCCTCCCCACCTGTAGGGGGGGACAGCTTCACGAGTTGTGAAACAGGTCTGCAGGTGTTTCTCTGTCTCTTTCCCTCTATCTCCCTCCCTCCCCTCTCAATTTTCCTGTCTCTATCCAATAATAAATAAATATTTTATTTTGCTTATTCACATACTGAATTAATACAGAAACTAAAATTTAAGGAAGAGATAAGGAGAGAAGAAAGTGAGATATCTGTAGCACTGCTTCACCTCTTATGAAGCTGCCCCTCTGCAGATGGGGGCTAGGGGCCTGAACCCGGTCCCTTGTGCATGGTGATATGTGTGCTCAGCTAGGTGTATCACTACCTGGGCCCCTCTTAGACAAATCTTAACCGTCTCAAGCTTGTTAGTTTTCCCTGCAGTATTTGCATGTTAATGTCCCTATAGTATTGATAATTTGCCATTTCTTTCTTGTAGACATTCTCTTTTAAGGAATCTCACAAGGATCTTAATGTCTTTAGTTTTAATTTAAATGTGCTAAGGAGATTTTTAGTCAGGAGGCAACTGAGCTATTCATACTTGCTATTTGCTTCATTTACAAGCAGCATCTTTCTGGCTTAACTGCTTTACAGATTGTTCAGAATTTTCAATACAGTCAAAATTGTTTGACAGCTGTGACTTGTCTAGCACTGATCTATCCAATACTGTCGCCTCACAGAAATGATTACTTTGCCTATGTGCCCCTTACCCCCACCTGCTGTTCACAGCAGAATTTTGATGGGTAAAGTTAAAGTGCTTCATTATAGTTTCAGTTCCTATCTATCTATTATTCATCTATCTATCTACATGTTTCTATCTACATCTGTGTATTCTTAAAGAATTTTTTATATTTATTTATTTATTTTTCCTCTTTTTGTTGCCCTTGTTTAACATTGTTGTGGTTATTGATGTTGTTGTTGGATAGGACAGAAAGAAATGGAGAGAGGAGGGGAAGACAGAGAGGGAAAAAGACACCTGCAGACCTGCTTCACCACCTGTGAAGCTACTCCCCTGCAGATGGGGAGCCGGGGGCTCGAACCGGGTCCTTCCGCCGGTCCGTGGTGCGCTTAACCCGCTGCGCCACGGCCCGACTCTATGTATTTTTTTGACAAGCCAAGTTTCACTGCTTCTGGACCTGTTTGTTTGTTTGTTTGTTTGTTTATTATTCAGACAGAGAAGAGAGACCCCATGACACCAGAACCCCCCCCCCCCATGCTGTGACACTATACATGCGGTATCCTGTCTTCTACAGCATGGAAAGTTCCCCCACTATGGTCGGGTCCTGGATAGAACCCGGGAAAATATCGTTTTAAATGTAAGCAGTACTTCTGGAAATATTTCTCAACAAAGTGGATGGTAACATGATTTGACATATAGAAAAGTGGTTTAAAAAAAAAAAAGAAAAATGTGGGTCCTGGATAATTCCCACATTTAGTATTAGTGTATATGCATTTGCTCTTTCCACTGAGGAGAAACAGAAGTGAGGGCATTATTAGTTGATTTGCGAAGGAGGAAAATGGCACTAATTAAAAGGAGAGCATGCGAGTCCTTAGTGTGGAATTCTCAGACACAGTAATGCTTGAGGCAAGAATTTGGCAAGAAAACAATGAGCAGGTCAGTTCCAGGAGGTAGTTGGCTACTGACCAATTTTAAAAGCCAAACTCGATCTGTAGATGAAAACAAGAAGAAATATGCTATCCAGTGACTTCTGTGGAGGAAGTTGCCTCTGGAAAGTGAGGATAAGATAAGGGAATGTTAGAGTAAAAATGCATTTACAATGCTGAATAGAGAAAGGTGGGTGGTGGCTGAGTAGTGGAGAGGTGAAAACTGGAAAGACCAGACACAGCCTCAGGCAGCCCTGGGTCCTGGAGTGCAGGAGCCTTGTCAGGAAGGTGAGGGCAAGGCAGGCAAGAGAGGATGTTTCTGAGTAAAAATAGGACTGACTGTGATTGTTTGGTTAAGTTGAAGAGCATGTTTATTTATTTATTTTTTTTTATGAAATGGACAAACAGTGTATAATGGAGCAAATTACATTGGCTGGCCTTTTCAGTAACGTAGGAAACCCACAGGGATCAGGGCTGGGCAAATAGCTCAAGGAACTAAATGGATTGCTTTGAAATGTGGAATTTCCCTTCCTGAAAAAGTTAAGTCTTACAAGAATTGGTTAGATCATTCTGGAATGATCAAGCCTTTTTCTTGGGTGGGACATTTTTAAAAAAAAATATTTATTCCCTTTTGTTGCCCTTGTTTTATTGTTGTAGTTATTATTATTGTCGTCATTGTTGGATAGGACAGAGAGAAATGGAGAGAAGAGGGGAAGACAGAGAGGGGGAGAGAAAGATAGACACCTACATACCTGCTTCACTGCCTGTGAAGCGACTCCCCTGCAGGTGGGGATCCGGGGGATAGAACCAGAATCCTTCCTCCCGTCCTTGTGCTTCGCTTAACCTGTTGGGCTACCGCCCAACTCTCTGGTGGAACTTTTGACCTTTCTGTTTGAAAAATTTATTAGCTCTGACAATTAGAATGGGTGATAGAACACTGAACTTCTCTCTTTCTTTCTTTCTTTCTTTCTTTCTTTCTTTCTTTCTTTCTTTCTTTCTTTCTTCTTTCTCTCTCTCCCCTCCCTCCCTCCCTCCCTCCCTCCCTCCCTCCCTCCCTCCCTCTCTCTCTCTCTTTCTTTCTTTCTTTCTGAAAAAAAAATTTGTTATGAGAAAGACCTGAGCATTGCTCAGTTCTGGCATTTGGTGGTACCAAGGATTATTCAATATGTGACCCCTGGGGGGTTTCAGATTGAAAGTCTGTTCCGTTCCCCTCCCCTCCCCTCGTCTCCTTTCCTACCAGAGCACTGATCAGCTCTGGTTTATGTTGATGTGGGGGAATTGAACCTGAGACTTCAGAACCTCAGGCATAAGACTCTCTTTGTATAACCATTATGCTATCTAACCCCACCCTCTGTTCTATTATCTCTATCTTCCTAGCCCTAGTTGATCTTTTTATATATACTCTTATGAGGTAATGAAGTGAAAAGTCAGTTAGGCACTATTCTGTAAACTAAGAATTGTTATTTGAAGGGTAAAATAATTGAAAGGCAATAGTCATTAGAGCCCTCTTGGTTTCCTGCTAAAGAACAAAAACTCTACTTCCTTCCCCCATGTGAGTCTGGCCTGCTCTGTGAAGCTCTTCAAGGGAGTACTTTCATCCTGTCCTTGCTTGGAGTGACCTTTCTTACCAATTCCTTATGAAACAGTAGTATGATTGAAAAAGTAATCTTAATCTGAGGTCAGATGTAGTTGAAGTGTGCTTTTGTTTTTAATTACTGTCAGTTAGCTTAGCATTATTATTTTTTAACACGGTACCACAGACAGAAATTTGAACACAAAGGAATCACTATAGCAGTGGTTTTTGTTGTTTATTTTTAGAGATTTCAGTTAAGAACACATATTCAATAGGTAGAAACATACTGCAGTGTTTGTGTGTTACATTTAGAATTTAAGAGGGGAGACAGCATAATGGTTATGCAAAAGACTCATGCCTGAGGATCTGAAGCTCTGGATTTAATCCCTATACCACTGTAAACCAGTGCTGAGCAGTGCTTTGTTCTTTTTCTCTATATATCGCTAATAAATACATAAATATTTTTTAAAAAGAAAGTTTCTAGAATTTAAGATGCTTAACTTTTTTTTTTTTGCCTCCTGGCTTATCACTGCCTACACTATGAATCCACTGCTCCTGGAGGCTATTTTTTTTCCTTTTGTTGCCATTGTTGTTGTTACTGCTGTCATTGTTGTTTGGTTGAACAAAGAGAAATCGAGAGAGTAGGGGAGGACAGAGGGGGAGGGAAAGATACACATCTGAAGACCTGCTTCACCTCCAGTGAAGCAACCCCCCCCACCCCCCCGCAGGTGGGGAGGCTTGAACCCGGATGCTTATGCCAGGTCCTTGTGCTTTGCCCCATTTGTGCTTAACCTACTGAGCTACCACCTGGTCCCTGAGGCTTACATTTTTCTTTTAGCATTTTTTAATTAAAATTTTCTTTTAAATTGTTGATTTTTAAAAAATATTTATTTATTTATTCCCTTTTGTTGCCCTTGTTGTTTTATTATTGTAGTTATTGATGTCATCATTGTTCGATAGGACAGAGAGAAATGGAGAGAGGAGGGGAAAACAGAGGAGGAGAGAAAGACAGACACCTGCAGACCTGCTTCACCGATTGTGAAGCAACCCTCCCCCCCACCCCCGCAGGTGGGGAGCTGGGGGCTTGAACTGGGATCCTTAAGCCGGTCCTTGTGCTTTGTGCCACCTGCGCTTAACCCGCTGTGCTACTACCCGACTCCCTTAAATTGATTTGTATTGAGGAAATGTTTTACAAGACTGTTACTGTCACATGTATGTGCTAGCATACTTCACTCATCATCTAAGTACCCTTCCCCTCTTTGAAGGGAATTGGGTCCCCTACTCTCCACTTGATAATTCAGATCTGTAGACTAAAGTGAAATTTTATATATGCTTCATTCTGTGTGTTCCCTGTTTCTTCCCACATATGAGTGAGATCATCTGGTGCTTGACTTTGTCCTTTAGACTTGTTTTGCTTAGTGTGACCCCACTCTGGTTCCACCCATTCATTTTGTAGCAAAAAGAGAGATCTCATTTTTTCTTGAAGTCTGAGAAGTATTCCATTGTGTATATATACCATAACTTCCTTACCTACTTATCTGGAGTTGGGCACTTGGGTTGTTTCTGTGTCTTGACTATTATGACTTGCTCTGCAATCAGCCTAGGTGTGCATATATCTTTTCAGATTAGTATTTTGCTTTTTTCAGATAGATACCTAGGAAGGAAATTCGCCTGACTGGATTTTGAGCCATGAAAGTATTAACATATTTCTGTTCTCAAAGTCCCATGTTCTTTATTTTACCAACTTTGACTCTTGCAGATCTCACTTAATGTACCAGCTGAGTACCATTTTTGCAACTTAGGATTCACAGTCCATGCACATTAAAACATAGCGAAAAACCAGGATCACATAATTAGCCTGCATTAGGTGAGTGCTTGACTGAAAGTTAAAAAAAAAAAAAAGGTATAAGGGCCTGCTCTGCTCAGTATTTACGCACAGTGAGCACTATGGCTATTGCGCTGTTTACACATCTATTTTTGGATTGTAAGATTTAATATCAACTCTTCACTTTTGGATTCACTGATGTATCTCCACTTTAGGAGATAATACAACATAGTTGTCTCTGCATGAGAAATATTTCCTTGTGATGGTTTCGTGTGAGAATAACAGACTCCAGAGTGAACTAATTTAAAATTACTGTCACCACTCAAGAGGTGAAAAATTACTTCTTATTTTGAGCAAAGTTTAATCTTGAAATAGAAGCTTAACAGGAGAGGAAGGTTCATGGTTGTAACAAGGTAGACAGAAATGGATATAGACTAACAGAGGTCTTAGCAAGCAAGGAAGTTAGACTTATAGATAGCAAACAGGGAGTTGCTAAGGTTTTTGAAGAAGAGATGATATGTAGATGACTTTCTGACTTTTCTTCCTCTAGGCCCCCCCCCCCAAAAAAAAAAAAAAGATAGAAAGGAAGAAAGACAGAAGCCAGAACCCTTTTGTAAGCTCCTTTAAAGAGGATTAGTCTGGCAGTTTTAACCCAGGATCACCAATGACAGAGAGCTATTTCTCTAATTTTATTTTATTTTTTAAATTTATTTTCCCTTTTGTTGTCCATGTCTTTTTATTGTTGTTGTGGTTATTATTGTTGTTATTGATGTTGTCATTGTTAGATAGGACAGAGAGAAATGGAGAGAGGAGGGGAAGACAGAGAAGGTGAGAGAAAGACAGACACCTGCAGACCTGCTTCACTGCCTGTGGAGAGACTCCCCTGCAGGTGGGGAGCTGAGGATTCGAACCAGGATCCTTAAGCTGGTCTTTACGCTTTGTGCCACGTTCGCTTAACCTGCTGTGCTACCGCCCGACTCCCTTTCTCTAATTTTAGATGGTTGCAAAAGAAGAGGAACTGGAGAAAAATAAAGGAATTCCTATCTCCATTTTATTTTTATAAAATAAAATGAACTCATCCAAGAAAATTTGTTGAAAAAAAGAAAAAATAATTACTCATAATTTTATTATTCGTAGTCATGACTGTATAACAATAATAAGGTTGTAAGCCTTGACTTTAGAAATCTTTCAAATCCTCATCTAGATTTCCGGATGTTGTAAAACAAACCTGACAACTGTCATAAAGTTCTTGCTTCTTAGTCACATGTAAACAGTGTGCTCTGTCTTTGGTTCTGGTTCAGTGAATGCTTTCTCAAGGGTACAGAGGTGGTTTTATAATAAAAATGTGGATAGCCTTGCTTGAATGGTTACACCTATGTATCACATGTGGTATTTTAGTCTTCATTATGTTGCTGAGACGTAAAGTTGTGACAAGGGCATTGGAGAGATTGTTTTGGCTCAAGGAATTATATTCAATCAAGTGAACATGTTTGGAATCATGACTTCTGGGAACCCTTATTTGAAAAATTTTAATTGTATTGACAATATTGCGTAGTCATGATAGTTGCTTGTTAGGAAAATACAGTTAGAATTATAGTGAATGGCTCATAAGATACAAAGTTGTCTTTTAACTTTTGTTTTTCATAATCAGTACCACAGACATAGGTCTTTATATTAGTACAAGGCATTTTAGTGGTTTTGCAAGTTCTGATAACTTTTAAACAGCTGTATTCATTCACATAGAAGGTGAGTTTTAAGAAGTGACTTTTGCCAGTTTGAGGCCCCAGCTCCCCACCTGCAGGGGAGCCGCTTCACAGGCGGTGAAGCAGGTCTGCAGGTGTCTATCTTTCTCTCCCCCTCTCTGTCTTCCCCTCCTCTCTCCTTTTCTCTCTTATCCAACAATGATGACATCAGTAGCAACAACAGTAATACAACAAGGACAACAAAAGGGAATAAATAAATACTAAAAAAAAAAAAAAAAAGAAGTGACTTTTGAGGTCAGTGCCTGTTAAGTGCACAGCCTGTTAAGTGCACAGGGTGCGAAATGCAAGGACCTGCACAAGGATCCTGGTTCAAGCCCCTGGCTCCCCACCTGCCCGAGGGGTCACTTCAAAAGTTGTGAGGCAGGTCTGCAGGTGTGTCTGTCTTTCTCTCTCCCTCTCTGTCTTTCCCTCCTCTCTCGATTTCTCTCTGTCCTATCCAACAGCAATAACAATAACAACAACAACAAGGGCAACAAAAATGGGAAAAATAGCCTCTAGGAGCAGTGGATTCGTAGCTCCGGCACCAAGCCCCAGAGATAACCTTGGAGGCAAAAAAAAAAAAAAGTGACTTTTACATAGTCTGAAGTAGAAATTATTATAAGTTCATGGTGGTAATTAGAGACAAAAATTGAATAAATTCAGTAAATGAATATGAATAAATAAAAATGAATAAATTGCCAGAGAATTAAGTGCTAATTAAATACTTAGAAAAATGCCATTTGTTTTCTAATCAAAGCATGCACTTAGAAGATAAGTTATCTGCTCTGATTGTCACTTGAGCATTTCTTTTTTTTCTTCTTACCTTCTTTATCAATAATGTTTACTTATGTTTTCTTTAAAAGAGTGGTCAAGTTTCAAAGTTTCTTTATCATTGGAACTATTAAGAATTCTTAAATTTGATGTCACAAAAATAGCTTGACAATTATATGTATGTTATTTATATTTTGTTGCTTTTAATGTTGCAGTGTACCTAGGCAAGTCTTTTTTTAAAGCACTTTAGTTCTTTTTAAAATTTTTTAATATTTATTTATTTATTTTTCCTTTTTGTTGCCCTTGTTGTTTAACATTGATGTGGTTATTGATGTCGTTGTTGTTGGATAGGACAGAGAAATGGAGAGAAGAGGGGAAGACAGAGAGGAGGAGAGAAAAACAGCCATCTGCAGACCTGCTTCACCACCTGTGGTGGGGAGCCGGGGCCTCGAACCAGGAATCCTTCCCCCTTGCGCTTTGCGCCATGTGCGCTTAACCCGCTGCACCACCGCCGAACTCCCTTTAGTTCTTATTCTTAGTGTTGAATATTTAACATATTCTGGTGTATTTGGAACTAGTAGGTCTTTGTTCAGAAGTCTGACTTAGAGATTTGAAGTAAGTTTTGTTTATATGTAAACAGTTTCTGTATGTTGTTTTTTAAAAGTATAAGCATGGTAATGTTTATAAACTATTATAAAGATCTTATTTTCTTTCAGAACTCACTTTTACCACAGCTATTTAGACGCATCTTTTGGGCTAACATAATGTAAAAATAATGTACAAAGAGCCTGGCTTCAATGTTGCACTTCCTGCCCCTGCTTCTTATATGCTTGATTACATCAGCCTGGTTTCTTTTCAGTTTGTGATAGATTATGGAGTGAATGAATGAGTGAATAAATTGAGGGAGAGGAAATGAAGCAATATTGAGATAATTACATGCATGAGTTACTAGAACAAGAGGAACATTTTAAAGTTTGTTTTAAGTCTTTAATATTCATACAGTCCTTTTTGTTAGAAAATTTACTAACATCTTAAGAAAATTCATTTTATTGTTACACCACTTTTGTGTTATATGTGACACACTTTTAGTATGATCATCTGAAATTATAACTTTACATAAGAGAGGGAGAAATATTCTTGAGTCTAAACTGTTCACCTGCTTTTTATCTAAGAAAGACAATATCCAGTCATCTAGGAAGTATATTATCAATCAGATAGATGATAATTTAAGGTGAATTTTTATGTGGTAGTAGAATTGATCCCCGGTCATATTATCAGTACATGCTTGCTTTTTCCGAGTCCTGAATATTAAGAATGGTGGCAAATATATGACAGAAAAGCAGCTGAAAACATTAAGCAGTCAAAAAAAATTTTTTTATTATCTTTGTTTATTGGATAGAGACATCTATAAATCGAGAGGCAAGAGGGTGATAGGGAGAGAGACAGAGACATCTGCTGCCCTATTTCACCACTTGAGAAGCTTCCCCCCTGCAGGTGGGGACCAGGGGGTCAAACCTGATTCCTTATGCACCGTAATATGTGCACTCAGCCAGGTGTGCCACCATCCACCCCCAGGCGTTTTTTTTTTCTTCCTTAACTAATTCCCAGTATATTATCTGTATCTTCTGTTTTGTTTGTTGTTAAACATGACAGGCATTTAGTTAGTAGCCAGTAAGTGCTAGCACATCTACTCTAAGTGCTACTTATTTTCCGTAAACAACAAACCAGTGTCAACTAAAGTCATGGTGGAAGAGCAGTAGATGCTATGTAGATAGATATCGAAAACCTTTAGTTTTTTTTTTTTTGCATTAATTTAAGTAACTATTTAAAAATATTAGTCACTGTATTTTGATATTACAAGTGAAAAACCAGATCAAGTTGTCTGTTGCCTCAACCTGACAAAAGCAGTCTAGACACCTCGTTTGCTTTTAGCAGCATCTCTTTCACACTTGGCCAAGGTTTTAAGACTAACTTTTTTGGGGGGTAGGAGTGGGGTGGGGGGGGGTCGCTGTAGTTAACAGTGAAAAACTAAAAAAGCTAACTCTTAGGTTGACTATGTTGTTTTTTATATTTATTTATTCCCTTTTTGTTGTCCTTGTTTTTTATTGTTGTAGTTATCATTTTTGTCGTCGTTGTTAGATAGGACAGAGAGAAATGGACAGAGGAGGGGGAGAGAAAGACAGACACCTGCAGACCTGCTTCACCACTTGTGAAGCCACTCCCCTACAGGTGGGGAGCCAGAGCTCAAACCGGGATCCTTAAGCTGGTCCTTGCGCTTTGTGCCACCTGTGCTTAACCTGCTGCACTATCTCGGGACTCTGGTTAACTGTTTTTTTCCAAACAAAAAGCTAAGCATCTGTTAGGGCCTCGTCTTTGCTTGTGCAAGTATTATTACCCTTTCCTTTCTTTTTCTTGGTATGCCTAGTCCCAGTTCTGAACTCATGACTGAGTTGTAGTAAGTAGAACTTCTTAATAAATGTTAATGTTACTGATTATTTTAAATTTAGGTTTCTGATTCAATAAATAAAAGTACAGGGTACCTACTTAAGTTTGAATTTTAGATAAACAACAAATATATGTGTATTTTCAAATATGTTCAAATATGTCTCATGCAATATGTGGGCTATGCTTGAGCTGAAAATGATTATTTAATGTGAAACATATTTAACGAGTGTTCTGTATTTTATTGGCAGCTCTAGTTCTTTTCATTTGTTGTGTATAAGACAGTAGGTGTTCAGAAATTAGTAAATCTTGGGTCTTGTGTCTTAGCCTCTAACTGAGGAGATTAGAATAAGGGATGTGAGGAATATAAATGTCAGGGGGGAAACTGTAGTAGTCAAGATATCTGATGGTGGAGGTCTATACTGGACAGTGGGAGTAAAGAGATTGTCATATTTCCTGGTTAATGGTGAACAAGGTCATCAACTTAGACCTGAGTCATCAGGTAAGTAAAAAGTACTTGTGGGTTCATTGAATATCTGTGACAGGCCAAAAACTTAGGGAGGAGATGATGAGGAAGAAAGTATAATAATGATGGCAAAAAGCGGTGGGGGAATCAGAGGGGAAAAATGAGATATATCATTAAAAATGTTAGGACCATCTGCCTGGGAAGTACTACAATAGAAAGAACATAGGATTTGCTTGTGTGAGGTCCTGAGTTTGACCTTAAGCACTGCATATGCCAGAGTGATGCCCTGGTTCTGGCTCTCATAAGTTGGGGGTGGGGAAGGAGGTAGGGAGGGAGAGAGAAACTGAGAACCCTCTCTGCATATGATAGTACTAGATACCTTGGAAAACTGATAGCTCTTGGGATGTCACCCCTCCCTTCTTCTCTCCTTCCCTTCCTCCCTTTCTTTTTTATTAATAGTTTAATATTAATTTACAAGATTATAAGATAATAGGGGTATAGTTTTACACTACACCACTCTCACCACCGAAGTTCTGTCCCTCAAACAGTAACCAGCACAAGTGCTCCCAAAGTCTTAGGTTTTCAAGTTCATCTGTTTCAATTCTCTATGTTCCGCATATGACTGAAATCATCTGGTAGCTGTCCTTTACTTCCTTCCTTACTTCACTAAGCATAATCACCTCTACCATACAGTTGTGTCCCAGAGGTCACAACCCTGTCTTTTTACATTGCTGAGTGCACCTTTTCTTATTTGTAAGATGAGGTAGTCCAACATTATCCAACTCTAGGAAGTACTCAGTGGAATTCCAACTCCTAAGTTTTCTATCTTGTTACAACGGATTAGTTAGATTTTTACCAACCATTCTTCTCATTCCTGCAACTTTATTTTTCTGTGTTTAGAGTATATATAAGTTTTGGAGACCAGGCTAGTACACTCAGATTTTTAGTTTGATTTCAGTAGTCAGTGTTATTATAATGTCTCTGGAATGAAAATGATAAGACTTCCTCAGAGACACTTAAAAAAACATTCCATCTTTTTTTTTTTTTCTTTTCCCTCCCCCCCTCCCTCCCTCCCTCCCTCCCTCCTTTTCCCAGAGCACTGCTTAATTTTGGCTGATGGTGTGGGGGATTGAAACATACGCTATCTACTCTCCACCCTCAAAGATACTTCTACACTTTATTTTTCCTTTGCAGTATAGACTAAAACTAATTGAAAATAAATTCCTTTAATATATTTTGAAAATTCCTTTTGTTCATTTTTAATATCCACTCCTGAATGAATAAAGTAGAATGTTTAGGGCTAGAGGCGCATTAATAATAGAGACATTTAGCAATTTTACAATTACCTGGATGCATTTTATTCTGGCTGCATAGACTCCTTACAGAATTGCTGTATGATGGGGACTGACATTGGTAATTGTTTGCGGTCATGCCGTTTTTGATAAGGCTATAACTGCCAATACCTATGGTATGATGTAACCTATTTAATGATCCACTTAGCTTTTGGCTATAAATCAGAAGTGGTTGCCAGTGATAAGGGGAGATTTAGTGGAAGTAAACTTATAATTCTGAAGGCTGGTTAAATGTTGCAAGTCTTGAAAAATCTAATGAAGGCAGTTGAAAATTCCGCTCCTCAAAATGGATTCACACATATAAAATATTTCAGAAACACCAAGGAATGTAGAGAAAGCTCTGTATCTCAAGCTCATCTATAGATGACCCATTTTTACAAACCCAAGATTTTGAAGCTCAACTGTGTAGTTAAACTGGTCCATTCAGTGAATCATATTCACCCATTTATGAGCTAGGCACTTAGGCATTGAGGGTGACTCTGGCTTTTTAAATTTATTTATTTATTTATTATTAGATAGAGACACAGAGACACTAAGAGGGGAGGAGGTAGAGAGGGACAGAGACAGACACCTGCAGCACTGTTTCACCATTTGTGAAGCTTTCTCTTTGCAGGTAGGGGCCAGGGGATTGATCCTGGTGCACTGTAATGTGTTCTCTTAACCAGGTACGCCACCACCTGGCCCCAGCTCTGATTTTTGACTTTTTCTTTGTAGCAATAATCTTGTTCAAAAAATTTAAGAGTCCATTTTCGTCTTGAAATTAAAGGCATAATTCACTGTATGTGCATGCCTTATACTTTTTGGAGATATAAAACTTAACTTGTGTTCTAGGAGATGTAATAGTAGCCACCAAGTTTTATCATTTACTGACAAATGTTATTATTTTTTTTGTTATTTTAATATAGCTTTTCTTAATGTCCTTCTGGCTATCATTTCTGTTCTTATCTTTGTAAGTACAGTCACACCATTTTTCAATTGCTTTCCCACTTCAGTATTTACAAACACTTCTTTTTGCTCTTATGTAGATATGATAATCACCTTTAGTTTTTTTTTTTTTTAACTTTTCACAGTTTATTCTTTGGTAACTCATTGAACCCTTTATAAACATAACTACTTCAACATTAAACAAACAAGATATAAATGATTTTGTGGGCTGTGTTACAATGTATAATCGGTACAGAAGTAGCATCATATAAAGTGGCATGCAAAGGGCATTCTCTGGAGTCTTAAAAAAATTTTTTTTAATTTCCTTATTGGGGAATTAATGTTTTACATTTGACAGGAAATACAATAGTTTGTACATGCATAACATAATACAATAGTTTGTACATGCATAACATTTCCCAGTTTTCCATATAACAATACAACCCCCACTAAGTCCTCTGTCATCCTTCTTGGATCTGTATTCTACCCACCCACCCACCCCAGAGTCTTTTACTTTGGTGCAATACTCCAATTCCAGTTCAGGTTCTACTTGTGTTTTCTCTTCTGATCTTGTTTTTCAACTTCTGCCTGAGAATGAGATCATCCCATATTCATCCTTCTGTTTCTGACTTATTTCACTCAACATGATTTTTTCAAGGTCTATCCAAGATCAGCTGAAAACGGTGAAGTCACCATTTTTTACAGCTGAGTAGTATTCCATTGTGTATATATACCACAACTTGCTCAGCCACTCATTTGTTGTTGGACACCTGGGTTGCTATTACAAATTGTGCTAAGAACACAGATCTTTTTGGATGGATGTGTTGGGTTCCTTAGGATATATCCCCAGGAGAGGAATTGCAGGGTCATAGGGTAGGTCCATTTCTAGCCTTCTGAGAGTTCTCCAGACTGTTCTCCACAGAGGTTGGACCAATTGACAGTCCCACCAGCAGTGAAGGAGGGTTCCTTTGACCCCACACCTTCTCCAGCATTTGCTGCTCTTACCTTTTCTGATGTATGTATGACATTCTCACAGGAGTGAAGTGGTATCTTGTTGTTGTCTTTATTTGCATCTGTCTGACAATCAGAGACTTGGAGCATTATTTCATGTGTTTCTCAACCTTTTGGATCTCTTCTGTGGTGAATATTCTGTCCATGTCTTCCCCCCATTTTTGGATGGGGTGATTTGTTTTCTTGTTGTTGAGATTTGCAGGTTCTTTATATATTCTGGTTATTAGCCTCTTGTCTGATGTGTGGCATGTAAAGATCTTCTCCCATTCTGTGAGGGTGTCTCTTGGTTTGTGTAGTAGTTTCTTTAGGTGTGCAGAAGCTTTTTAATTTGATGTAGTCCCATAGGTTTATGCTTGCCTTAGTCTTCTTTGTAATTGGATTTGTTTCATTGAAGATGTCTTTAAAATTTATGCAGAGAAGAGTTCTGCCAATATTTTCCTCTTAAGTATCTGATAGTTTCTGATCTAACATCCAAGTCCTTGATCCACTTGGAATTTACTTTTGTATTTGGTGAAATACAGTGATTCAGTTTCATTCTTCTGCATGTTTCAACCCATTTTTTTCAACACCATTTGTTGATGAGACTCTGCTTTCCCCATTTAATAGTCTGGGCCCCTTTGTCAGAGATTAGATGTCCATAGGTGTGGGGGCTTACTTCTGGACTCTCAATTCTATTCCACTGGTCAGTGTGTCTATTCATGTTCAGTACCAAGCAGTTTTGATGACAAGGGCCGTATAATATAATTTGAGATCTGGGAGTATGATGCCTCTGTTCTGTTCTTTCTTCTCAAGATTGTTTTGGTAATTCTAGGTCTCTTCTGGTTCCAGATAAACATCTGTAGCAATTGTTCTGTTCTCCTAAAAAATGTGGTTGGGATCTTGATGGGGATAGCATTAAATTTGTATATGGCTCTAGGTAGCATATTCATTTTGATGATGTTAATTCCTCCAACCCATAAACATGGAATATCTTTCCATTTCTTTGTGTCTTTTTCAATTTCCTTGAGTAGTGACTCATAATTTTCAGTATACAAGTCTTTCACTTTTTTGGTTAGGTTTATTCTTAGATATTTTATTGTTTTGGTTGCTTTTTAAATTTTTTATTTATAAGAAGGAAACATTGATTAAACTATAGGATAAGAGGGGTATAACTCCACACAATTCCCACCACTAGAACTCCGTTTCCCATCCCCCCCAATAGCTTTCCTATTCTTTAACCCTCTGGGAGTATGGAACCAAGGTCATTGTGGGATGCAGAAAGTCTGTAATTGCTTCCCTGCTGATAGTTTTACAATATATTCCACTAATTTGATGTGTCTCTTTGATAGTCAATGTAGAGATTAGTCCTGATTTTACACATTTTGGAGACTTTTACAAATCACTGTTTCATTCTTTCAGTTTTAAGATTGGCTTCATAAAATAGACTCTAGTTTATTCTATTTCATTTTGTTGTATTTTATTTTACAGAGCAGTTCTAGGTTATGGTCGTATCTAGGGATGATTGAACCTGGGATTTGGAGCCTCTGGCATAAGAGTCTCTCTGCATAACTATTATGTTATCAACCCCCATCCTCATAGAATGGATCCTTGACATGTACAGTCTGTTGTACTTACTGTTGAATGTAAAACATTAATTCCCCATTAATAAAAAAAAAGGGGAAAAATTAAAACAAGAATATACTTAAAAAAAAAAAGAATGGATCCTTGAGGGTGGGAACCATGGTTTATCCATCCACACTCTTTTAATTAAGCACCTTTTATATGCAAGGCTGGGTCAGGATCATGACTATTTCCATTATGCTAGATATGCTTTGGTATTTCTTTTCAAGCATGATAGAGAACTTTTCTTTTTTCTTTTTCTGTATAGTGAAAAGAGGGTTTATTGACTGGAAGAACAGCTCACATTTGTAGACTTGTCCTGACAGGGTAGGCTGCAAAGCAGAGTTCTAGAGAATTACTTGATGAGTGAATCTACTTGGTTGTCCAGCTCAGTAGACCCATGCTTCCTCATTACCCATCTGCTGATTGTTTAGAAGTAAACCAAATAAAGAATGACAAGGAAAAGCAAAGAAGGAAATGACATTGTGTCCCTAAATAAGATGTACATGTCATTAGAGCTACTGTTTGGCTTATTGATATATTTAACGTGACAACCTAGAACTAAATCTTCAGTTAAACCAGGGATTTAGAACACTCTACAGTATTAAGCATTTTAAGTCAAATAGCCTACATTTATTTATTTATTTATTTATTTATTTATTTACCAGAGCACTGCTCAGCTCTAGCTTATGGTGGTGTGTGTATGTGTATGTGGGGTGGGGGTTTGAACCTGGGACTTAGTAACCTCAGGCATGAGAGTCTCTTTGCATAACCATTATGCTCTCTACCCCTGCCGTGCCTACATTTATTTAAATCCCTCAGAATACTTAAAATTGAAATTTGGCTTGACTAAAACCAAAATAAACATTTTTGTGCACATTTATTTGATGCTTCAGGGCCTAGGCAGTGGTGCACCTGGGTAAGTAGTCACATTACAGTGTGCAAGGACCGGGTTCAGACTTCTGGCTTCCACCTGCAAGGGGAAAGCTTCATAAGTGATGAAGCAGGGCTGCAAGTATCTCTCTGTCTCTTCCCTCTCTGCCCCCCCCCCTTCTCAGTTTCTGTATAATAATAAATATAAAAATTATCGATGCTTCATATAGAGGGAGACACCCATGTGGAAAGAAGAATATATAAACAAATAATTGCTGCTGCATATGATGGACCCTATATAAGTCTAGAAATACAGAGGAGCGAGAGTTGCTAGGCCTCTTTTTTGAACTCTTTTTTGTTAGACTACAAAGAGACACCCTCCTTCCCCAATGCCTTGGGAGAAGAAAAAACTTGTGACAAAGTACAGTAAATTTAAACAAGTCATTCTGAATGAAACCTTAGCCCAGTTGTCCTTTTTTAAAAAAAATTTTTATATTTATTTATTTTCCCTTTTGCTGCCCTTTTTTTTTTTTTGTAATTATTGTTGTTGTTATTGATGTCATTGTTGTTACATAGGACAGAGAGAAATGGAGAGAGGAGGGGAAGACAGAGAGGGGGAGCGCAAGGACCGGCTGGCATAAGGATCCCAATTCGAGCCCCCAGCTCCCCACCTGCAGGGGAGTCGCTTCACAGGCGGTGAAGCAGGTCTGCAGGTGTCTTATCTTTCTCTCCCCCTCTCTGTATTCCCCATCTCTCTCCATTTCTCTCTGTCCTATCCAACAACAACATCAGTAATAACTACAACAATAAACAAGGACAACAAAAGGGAATAAATAAATAAATATTAAAAACATTTAAAAAAGAAAGACGGAGAGAAAAAGATAGACACCTGCAGACCTGCTTCACCTCACTCCCCTGCAGGTGGGGAGCCGGGGGCTCGAACCAGTATCCTTACACAGGTCCTTGCGCTTTGAGCCATGTATGCTCAACCCACTGCACTACTACCTGACTCCCTTGATTTTTTTTTTTAATATGTACAATTTGGTGAAAACTCAAAATAATTAAAAGACTTTTACCCTTATTATTACAGTATCATTGGTTTTTGAAAAGAAGTACATAACTTGATGGTTATTTGCCAACTCACTCTTCTTCTTCTTCTTCTTTTTTTCCCCCTCCACGGTTATTGCTGGGCTCGGGGCCTGCACCATGAATCCACTGCTCCTGGAGGCCATTTCCCCCCCCCCCTTTTTTGTTGCCCTTGTTGTCGTAGCCTCGTTGTGGTTATTATTATTGCCTTTGTTGATGTTGTTCATTGTTGGATAGGACAGAGAGAAATGGAGAGAGGAGGGGAAGACAGAGAGGGGGCGAGAAAGACAGACACCTGCAGACCTGCTTCACCGCCTGTGAAGCGACTCCCCTGCAGGTGGGGAGCCGGGGGCTCCAACCAGGAGCCTTCAAACCGAGATCCTTAGGCCGGTCCTTGCACTTTGTGCCACATGCGCTTAACTCACTGCGCCACCGCCCGACCCCCCTCACTTTTCTTCATAAACATATTCTCTGATAATTATAAGGGATAAAACCAACTGTGTATTTAGTGATTAGTTATATGAAAACATTCTCTCTCTCTCTCTCTCTCTATATATATATATGCAAATGCACACACATACATTTTTCCCCCAGTCATTTTGACTAAAAATCATTCAATTCTATGTCTGACAGCATATGCTCAGTTTTAACTGCTGTCTACCAAGTAATTGGGGTGAGGAGGATGAGAGAGAGGTCCTCTTGTGTATTTTTAACACAGGGGCCCTGTGCTCTCTGCTGGTGAAAAATTTCCCATACCCCAAACATAGATCTTAATACCCATGTTTCCATTTCCTAGTGTTAATTTGGGAATAATAGTAGTAATCTTGTCATAGGGATGCTGAATCTGCTCTATGTCATTTTTGTCAACCTCAGAGCAATATTACTTGCCTTTGCTCTCCCCCCACCCCCACCTGGATCAAGGGTATCTCTGGGACTCAGTGCCTGCAGGAGGAATCCACTGCTCCTGGTGGTCTCTTCCACCATTTTTTCTTTTTAAAATTATGATAGAGACAGAGAGAAATAGATACCTACAGTCTGATCCAGACCTTTGCAGAAACCAAATCTTGTCACTTTTTTCTTCATGATTTAATAGTAACCTATCATTGCGCTTAAAATCAAATTTTCTTTCCGTAACTCATACATCTATGCTTAGTTTCTATGGTTTAAAAATTGAAATAATTGGGAGTTGGGCGGTAGTGCAGCAGTTTAAATGCTGGTGGCTCAAAGTGCAAGGACCCATGCAAGGATCCCGGTTCAAGCCCCTGGTACCCCACCTGCAGGGGAGTCGCTTCACAAGTAGTGAAGCAGGTCTGCAGGTGTCTATCTTTCTCTCCCCCTCTCTGTCTTCCCCTCCTCTCTCCATTTCTCTCTGTCCTATCCAACAACGAACTACATCAACAACAATAATAACCACAACAAGGGCAACAAAAGGGGGAAAAATGGCCTCCAGTAACAGTGGATTCATGGTGCAGTTACTGAGACCCAGCAATAACCCTGGAGCCAAAAAGAAATAGAAGTTGAAAGGGAACCCTGAGAATAGTAGTAACAGCATTTTATTGTAGTCATCTTGAAATGTATATAGAGGTAGTTGACTAGTATAGTCTTTATTTCTACATCACAGTCTCAACAGTTACCAACTCTTTTTTAATTTGGAAGCTGCTTTTGGCAAAGGATTACCTAACTTATAGATTTATGACACTGGTATTTCATTTAAAATTGTTTTTTTAATTTTAAATACTTTATTTATTTATTATTTGACAGGAGGAGAGAGGGAGAGGCCTGACATTACTCTGATACATGTGCTATTGATGATCAAACTCAGAACCCTATGCTTGAGAGTCCAACACTTTATTCACTGTATCACCTTCCAGACTGCATATTTAATTTCATGAGTAAGAGCTGGACAACAGAGCGCTGCTCAGTTCTGGCATATGATGGTACCTGGGATTGAACCTTTGACCTCCTGTGGGGCCTCAGGCAAAAAAAAAAAATCTTCTTTGCTAATTCTGGGATATCTCCCCAGCCCAAGATAGGTATATCTTAGTTTGAGCATCATTACTATTTTGTAAGCCAAACTGAGAACAGATTAAGTATGACTTTAGGGATGTTAATTTCAGAAATCTCTTCTGATTTACTTTCTGTAAATGCCTGACATTTCACTATTAGTTTGACTGTGAATTTACAAATTGTGATTCAGCCCAAGAAGGCAAATATGTGAAATCCATTGTTATTGACGTCTTACTGTAACTAGAGGAATTAGAGAGATGCTTGACTAGTAAGTAACAGTGAGTAGGCTTTGATGGAAAGTATAAAAACATAGGTACCTGGAGTGTACCTAGGCAAGGAGTACTGTTCAAGGGTGAGGAGGTCACTGTTTTTGCTACTTTCCAGCTTTGCCTAGAGGTGGTCCTGGCTTCAGAGCAAGACGTGCTCCTTCCAGTTTGGTGGTGTGCCTATCATCTCTCATCTGTTTTTCCGTTGGCTGGTTGCAAAGACCTTGTGTAAAGCAGCCCAGGAAGTGCTTCCAGCTAACTCTGCTGCTGTTTATTTTTAGGTATCTTGCAATATATTCAGAACTCTCCCTCCTAGTGACAGCAATGAATTTGACCCAGAAGAAGATGAGCCTACCCTTGAGGCATCGTGGCCACACTTACAGGTACTTTGAACTATAATTCGTTATAAAGGAAAGATCCATTAAATCATTAGCTGACTAGCATGGGGATTCCTGGAAAGTATTTAATAGGGAATTATAGTATGCTAATGGAAAACTAGAGGATGCTTTTTATGTTCCTAACTCTTGATGGTTAGGATGCTAAAAGAATAAATTTGAGTGTAATACTTTCATATGTGCCCTCCCATGTTGCAGGTCTGGCTGGCAGTTCTTAATCTTTCATTAAAGCTTCTCTGTGGAGAAGTCTTCTCTGTAGGAGCCTGCTGGAGTCTTAAACAAGAACAGAACAGTTTTCACATTAGTATTAGTTAGATGTGAGTAGGTCACAGAATATATATCTTATTTTCAGCCGTAAGTAGCCTGGGGATTTTGTATGCCTGTCTTCATAATAACCACAGATGTGTTGCTTTGTCCTAGAAGGGCAAAAACAAATTGCTATAGTTATTTCATGCAGAGTGATGTAAGGGAGAGAGCAGCAGCTGAGACGAGGTTTGGGTATAGGCCGGTTTGGTTCTCTGACATTGAGGAAGAAAGACCATGCTTTCTAGTCATACTCACGTGACAATTCAGACCCAGGCCATCCCTGGCTCTCTTTTGTGAACACTAAACCCCACTGTACTGGATTTATACATACTAACTATTCCAGTCTCCCTTCCCTAGCTGCCTTCTGCCAAGGCTATCATTTCTCAAAGGAAGAGAAGAAGGGTATTTGAATATAGTGAACTCCAGAGTCATCTTTCCGAGCCACTATGTCCTCAGAAGTTGAGTTCTCAGAGACTAGTCCTCAGAGAACTAGAAAGGAGAAAAGTGATGGAAGAAAAGGAATATAACCTTGTTTTTAATCCACCCCCAAGGCAGAAGTTATTACACTTATGTACAAGCATTTTCACTGCCACTAGTTGACTTTTTAAAGAGCAAAACACTGCGACGGAAAGATAAAGTCTAGAGATATGCTAGGAGTTGAGTCCCCCCCCCTTCAGAATTTTAAAGTTTGTTCACCCACTGCGCCATCTCCTGCACTGCTACTTTAGAATTTTTGACATAACTTTTCAACTTTCAACTTTCTCTGTGTTGCTTTAGCAATTCAAGGTTCCTTCAGATATACGTGTATATTGTTTCCCCTAGTTAATGTAGAGATTTCAGGACCCAGTTTTTGCAACTCTTATTCAGACATACTATACATATGTATTTCTGCTACCAACGCCAAGATTTAGTAGATTAGTTTAAACACTGTAGTCAGTTTACTTTCTTCAATGCTTAATTTTTTTAAAGGTGCCAGACATACTATCTATAATTTAAGAGATTTGCAAAACTATTTGTGCATTTCATGGTATATAACAGATTGTGGAAGAAATTGCATATATAAAAAAAAAACACCTCTGAAGTGGGTGGGTTTCTTCTTATATATATCTTATTAATGGTTGGCTCCAGTTCATAGACGAGCAATATAGTCTAGTAGACATTAAAAATAAATAAATATATGAAAAGATAATTCCTTCAGGGGATTCCATGAAATCTGATGGAAAAGTTCTTCTAGTTGTCTTCTCTTCATCCTAAAGAAGAAACAATAGCTTACTCTTGGCATTTGCTAAACATTTTTGAATACTTTAAATCATGATCACCACAGACACCATAGATATAAATTTTCCTAGAGTATAATAAAATTTAACAGTTTAATCATTCCTAAGCTTAATGATTCTATAAAATATAGGAGCAAGTTAATTTCTAAAGCTATTAACTTCTGCCACCAATAAATCTCTAGTTAACAGTATGTTATTTCTTTTTTTAATTTTTTAAATTTTTATTTATAAAAAGGAAACACTGACAAAGCCATAGGATAAGAGAGGTACAACTCCACACAATTCCCACCACCAGAACTCTGTATCCCATCCCCTCCCCCGATAGCTGTCCTATTCTTTAAGCCTCTGCGAGTATGGACCCAGGGTCATTGTGGGATGCAGAAGGTGGAAGGTCTGGCTTCTGTAATTGCTTCCTCACTGAACATGGGCATTGACAGGTCGATCCATACTCCCAGCCTGCCTCTCTCTTTTCCTAGTGGGGCAGGGCTCTGGGAAAGCGGAGCTCCAGGACACATCGGTGGGGTTGTTTGTCCAGGGAAGTCAGGTTGACATCATGGTAGCATCTGGAACCTGGTGGCTTTAAAGAGAGTTAACATATAAAGCCAAACAAATTGTTGACTAATCATGAACCTAAAGGCTGGAATAGTACAGATGAACAGTTGGCGGGGGAGTTTCTCCATTTTGTAGATAGCTAGTAGGCATATTTTAGTTATATTCCAAAGGGCTATACTAGCTTTTTGTTTGTTTGTTTTTTTCCCCTGAGCCTGAAATCTGAAATGCAGGTGGATCCAAGTTATTGTCTGGGGAGATGATGTCACGGCTGGCAAAAGGACCAGAATGCTGGATCAGGGAAGAGGGTAGTTCCCAAATATGGGAAAGGTGTATAGATATTATTGACTGTAATGTCATTTCTTTTTATTAATTGATTATTAATATTGTCACTCTGGGACTTGGTACCTTCATGATGAACCCAAAACTCTCAGTGCCCCCTCCTCCCTGTTTCCTTCCTTTCTTTCTTTCCTTCCTTCCTTCCTTCCTTCCTTCCTGACAGAGCCAGGGAAAAATAGAGAGAAAGTGTGTGTGTGGGAGGGGGGGAAGAGAGAGAGAGAGAGAGAGAGAGATCTGCAGCACTGCTCCACCACTTGTGAAGCTTCCACCCAATTTTCTTCAAGTGGGGACCAGGGGCTCAAGTTGAGGTCCTTGCACAAAATAATGCATGCGCTCTCCTACAGTGTGTCATTTCTAGAGGAAAATATAACCATTAAGTCCATCGGAAACTCTAAAACCAAAGCAGCAATGAGTATGATGATATGTCCTGTGTCTTTTTTAATATAAAGTCATAAGCTGTATTCAAAATGGGCTGGTTTCATCTATGCTGACATCCTGGTCAAGCCTATAATCCTCTTGTCCATTCTTTAGCTCAGAGAGAAACACAACTAATACTGGATCAGGTAAAGAGAGCTCATTAAAAAAAAAATCATAAATCAACCTTCATTCACAGTAAAGGCAGTACACATATTGTTGTCACCATTTATTGAAGTATTTGTACCAACCTCAACTTGTTTCAAGAACCACCTGTTCCCTTTGTATATTCTTATTCCACAAACTAGTTGCTTTTCCATCTCCATTGATAAGTGTGGTGTTAGTACTGACAAAAATGTTTAAAAAAAATTCTTTTAAATAGATCATTCATGTTGTAGCGATCTATCACTAAATCCCACATTTTACTTTTTTTTCTTTCTTTCTTTATTTCCTTTTGTTTCCCTTGTTGTTTTATTGTTGTAGTTATTATTGATGTCATTGTTGTTGGATAGGACAGAGAGAAATGGAGAGGAGGGGAAGACAGAGAGGGGGAGGGAAAGATAGACACCTGCAGACCTGCTTCCGGGCCTGTGACATGACTGCCCTGCAGGTGGGAAGCCAGGGGTTTGAACCGGCGCTTCGCGCTACGTGTGCTTAACCCGACTTCCCCACATTTTACTTTTTAACTAATTCAAGAATCTTTTTTTCTGACTGAAACACAGCACTTTCTTACATCTTTTTCACTTTTAACGTTAGCATTAGTAGTGCTCTTCCTTTCCTTTTTCATTATTTTTTTAAATTAGTGGTTTACAAGATTATAAGATTACAGATTTTTCCCCCCAATACACTATTATTTCTTTATCTGATAGAAAGAAATTGAGAGGGATAAGAAGATAGAGAGACACCTGTAGCACTGTTTCATTTGTGAAATCCCCCCCCCCCCACCTCAGGCATGTGGGGATTGCAGACTTGGACTGAGTTCCTTGCTCATTGTAACATGTGTGCTTAGTTGGGTGCTCCACTGCCCAGCTCCCAGTTCAAGTCTTGAGTATTACAAATAGAAAATTTCTCTTATTGATGTAAGCCGAAAGTGGGGATTCTATTTCTCTTATTTAACTCCCACAAACTGGAAAGAGTCTCATCTTACAAGCCTTGTGGTCTGGCAGGGCTGACTCACTAGGACTGGAAAAGTGCTCTTTCACTCTGGTCCCTTGAAAGCAGTTACAGATTAAAACAGTGTGGTGGAGACACTTAAGACACTCATATTACTAAGTATAAATGTTTATTACACTACAGAGATTTTACCTCAGAATGAAAATTTCCCTTGAGTTTCTAAGAGATCAAGGAGTAGGAAGGATCATTTAACTTTTCAAGATCATATCAGTGAATTCTTTGAAGAACATTGAATTTTGTAATTTTTTAGTTGTCATGCTTTCAGTGTCAATTATAGACTATTTAAGAAAATTATCTCAGGGCCATCTAATGGCACACCTGGTAGAGTGAACATGTTACCATGCCCAGGGAACCAAGTTAAAGCCCCTGGTCCCCAACTGCAGTGGGAAAGTTTAATGAGCAGTGAAGGAGAACTGCAGAAATCTTTCAGCGGAGGGTTTAGGTAGCATAATTGTTATGTAAAGAGACTCTCATGCCTGAGGCTCCAAACCCCCAAGTTCAATCCCCCGCACCACCATAAGCCACAGTTGAGCAGTGCTCTGGTTTAAAAAAAAAAAAATTAAAAACAAAAAAAAAGAGAAAGAAATCTTTCTCCCTTCCTCTCTATCCTCCTTTCCTTCTCATTTTCTCTCCCATCTCACTCTAAAAAAATAAATTAAAAAAAATTAAGATCCCTGAATTGTATAAATGAAAGTCCTGCAAAATCACATTCTACTTGAGATATAGACACACTTTCAGAACATCTATAGAGAATAGCCATGAGGGAGCTAGCCAGGTGGCTCACTCGATATCATTACCATCATGAGGGCCCAGATAAGAGCTATCACATGGGCCTGTGTGTGTGTGTTGGGGGTGGGGGTGGCTTCACAGGAGGTAGACCAGTGCTGTGGTATCTCTCCCTATCTCTCCTCTTCTATTTAGAGGAAAAGAAAAAGGGGGGGGAACCCCACAACTAACAGTGAAGTCATAATGTCAGATATCATTAAATCCCAAGGATAACCCTTGTGGCAAGAAAAAATGAAGAACCACGAGAACTATAGACCGCTGGCTTAAAAGACACAAATACACTTCACAGAGAAGATCAAAAATAACATTCACACAATAGATATGTAGGCATATTTGAACTTGAATCTGTCAATTTCTTATTTTTCGATGTTTAGCTAGTCCCAGAGAATCATCAATCGCTACAGTGAGTAGTTCTGTATAGACCACAAACATAAATTTAAAAAGGCATGTACAGGAGCAATCCAACGGTTTTGAGCAATAAGCCTAACTAACCACCAAAAACCACACACATCATTTTTACTCTGGTGCTCTCTACTGCTGCCAGACATTTGGTAATAAACAATGTGCTTCCTTGTAAAATATATCCCAGAAAAGGAGGGTACATGTAGGTTATAGAGTTAAAACATATGAACTTAAAAAAAAGTAGCTAAACTGCAAACTGTTTCTTAGACTTTGTGAGAACTATGGGGGTTGTCATTAGAAGGATGGAGGCACAGAGTTCTGGTGGTGGGTGCAGCGTAGAACTCAGTCCAAGTCTGCAATCCCCACATGCTGGGGGTGGGGAGACTTCACAAATGAAACAGTGCTGTAGGTGTCTCTATTTTCTTATCCCGCTCAATTTCTCTCTGTCAGATAAAGAAATAATAGTGTACTGGAAAAAAAAAAAGAACAATTCTTTTATGAAGTACTAGAACTTAGGCATTCAGACTAGAAGAACATGTACAACTTTACAAAGTTAAGATAATTGGAAAAGAAGTTTTTCTGACATAGCATTTCAAAGTGTAAAAAAAATTTTATAAAGAAGTAAAATCCTAGGGCTAGGGAGGTAGTCTAATGGTTATATAAAAGACTTTCGGGGAGTTGGGAGATAGTGCAGCAGGTTAAGCGTACATGGTGCAAAGCGCAGGATCCTTGTTCGAACCCCCGGCTCCCTACCTGCAGGAGAGTCGCTTCACAAACGAAGCAGGTCTGAAGGTGTCTGTCTTTCTCTTCCCCTCTCTGTCTTCCCCTCCTCTCTCCACTTCTCTCTGTCCTATACGACATCATCATCAACAACAATAATAACTACAACTATAAAACAACAAGGGCAACAAAAGGGAATAAATAAATAAATATTAAAAAGACTTTCAAGCCTGAGGCTCTGAGGTCCCTGGTTCAACACCACTCTAAACCAGAGCTGAGCAGTGCTTAGATTTCTCTTTCATTAAAAAGAAAGAAGGGAAGAAAGAAAGAAAGAAAGAAAGGAAGGAAGGAAGGAAGATGGAAAGTCCTCGTGCCAGGAGATAGCTCACCTGGTAGAACATATACTTTGCCATATAGAGGGCCTGGATTTGAGTCTTGCTGCCACACGAATGCACCATGACCCCAAGGGGAGAGCCATCCATTGCCGGTGTGTGTCTGTTTCTGTATATACATTAAACTATCTCTGAAATAGAAAGAAAGAATGGAAATGCTGTCCTGGGGTGATGTAGTTGTGTATGCTTGACGTCCTGCAGTGCGTGTGTACGTATACACACACACACACACACACACACACACACACACACACACACACGAAAGTAAAAGCCTTATGTGAATTCTAATAGTACTACTACTACTACTGATACTGCTGCTAAGTTAGTAATACTAGTTGATAATAGTACATTGTGTCACTAGGTTGTAAAAAAAATATTGATTGAAATTGTTGTTGCCTTAGCTTAATTTAAGGCAGCTCTGCAAACTGACTAGTAGGTCACATTCTCCTTCTCTCTCTCTCTCTCTCTCTCTCCATTAATTTTATTAATTTCACAATAGATAGATAAGGAGAAAGAGCAGAGCAGCACACTTGGCATATGTGTTGCTGGGGGTTGAACTCTGGACCTTGTGACTTCAGGTTAGAGTTCTACTGTGCCCAGCCTCCTAGCTGTTATTATAGTCTTTACTGCCATGCACTTGTAATTAGAAAAAAAGAAAAGGTAAAAGAAAAAGAAAATTTCAATCAAGAATATTCCAGAAGAAAAAAAAAAAAGAATATTCCAGAAGGAGCAGCAAGAATACCGCTTTTATTAAAGCTTGACCTTTGAGTATACATTAAAAAAATTCAAGATGAAGCAGGAAATTCTCATAAAATACAGGTGTTGCATACTGAAGTACTGTGGCTATTTTGTGACAGACCATTGTGTGATTGTTTTGAGCTGCACCTTTAACTGATTTTATGAAATAAATTTTACTTGAAACAATGTGATTATTCTGATGTGGGTAGATGGTGGATTTTTTTTTCCTTTTAAAAATATTTTTATTTATTTATTATTGGATACAGACAGAGAGAAATTGAGAGGGGAGGGGAAGATAGGGAAAATGACAGATACCTGCAGCCCTGATTCACTACTTGTGAAGTTTTCCTTCTGCAAGTGGGGCCCAGGCACTTGAACCTGGGTCATTGTGCACTGTAATGTGTGTGCTTAACAGTGGGCCATTGCCTGGCCCCATGAACATTTTCTTTAAAGCAGACAATGAAATCATTGGTTGCTACTAACAAAATTAGAACAATTGACAGAATTTTGGAAATCTTACATTTGTCTTGTTTTTGTCACCTTGAACTTTACAGCTTCCTAAAAGTTTAAAGATTTTTTTCTCTCATAAATTGGGAGATACTAAGAAATATGACTTTTTGGATACTATATAATTAATTATTAACATTTGAAAAACTGTACCACATAGCCAGTTACTGTTTTTCAGTTTGTCTGTGAATGATGGTAATAAATGCATGGCTTAAGACTCATTTAAAATGTAAGACAGATGATTATAATTTCGTATAAGAGATTGAAAGCATTCATTGAGGTAGTTTCCATATCCTGCATTGCATTTCATCTTTAAGAAATGACTGTTGAGTTTTAGTGTACTATCAAAGAAGAATGTCTTCAATTATATGAGGAAATTCATGAATATACTTCTTTTTTTCATGTTATTATATCTGTATAAGGCTTGATTTACTTCAGCCAAAACAAAATATAATAAATTGAGTACAGATCAGAATCTCTTCTAACATGCCATGAAAAAGATTTACAGAAATGCAACAGTGCCTCTTTTTGTGTTAACTGCTTTGTAAAATAGTTACTTCATACAACAAGTTAACATATAATGTACTTTAAAAATATTTGTTCATTTATGTATTGGATAGAGACAGAGAGAAGCTGAGATGGAAGGGGAAGATAACAAGGGAGAAAGAGAGACACCTGCAGCACTGCTTCACTGCTCATGAAGCTTCCACTTGCAGGTGGGGACCGGGGGCTTGAACCTGGATCCTTGTGAAAGGATTTCCCTAGTGTTTGATAGAACAGTTGTATGAAATAACAGTGAGACTATTCATACTCTTTGCTGATGAGAATTTTCTACCATGCTGTTATATAGGCATAAATTACCATAGCATTTCTGAAAGAAAATTTGCAGTATTGAAAACTCCGAATTGTTTGGATTATTATGTGTTTTTTTTTCTTCCTTTCCTTTCCTTCCCCTTCTTTCTTCTTTCTTCTTTCTTCTAGATTTTTTTTTCCCATTTCTTTCTATGAGGTAGCCCTGTTCAGCTCTGCTTATTGTGGTCCTGGAGGTTGAACCAAGGACCTCTGAGACTTTAGATATGCAAATCCTCTGCTTTAACATATTGGAACTATTTCCCCTGCCTTCTTTGTATATCTTTTGATGTAACAACTTTACTTTTAGAAATATATCTTTATTAAATAATAGAGCAAGTACACATTGATGTTAATTATATAATGTACATCATGACATACTTTGATAGAGAAGCAGTTCAGAAACTACCTAAGTGTTCAGCATAATAGATTCCAAAATAGAACAATGGAGTTATTCATTGTAACTTATGTATAGCAGACTGCTTATAACTACTCAGATGAACACCCTCTCCATCTTTTATGTTGTAACTGGAGGGGGGGTTTCAACCCAGGGCCTCAGCATGCAAGGCATATTCTATACAGCTGAGTGACCTACCTGACCCTTAGTTATTGACTTAATTGTTAACAGTATATTTAGATGATAAATGTAGTTTGCAACACTGTGTACAATATACTGCATTGGTAAATCATAGGAGAGAGAAAAATCGGGAGGTTTATACATTAAAATGTTAACAGTAGTTATTTCTTAATCTCAGTATCGCAGAGGGCTGAATTTTCTAATTGACAGCTTAAAAAGTTAAAAAGTATAATAAAATTTGAGTCTAAAGAAATGCTTAGCATTGCTAGTTGAAATTAAAACTTTCTTTTCTAAGCCCTGTCAGTTTTAGTATTCATATTTTCATGGTTTTTGATACTATTTTCAGTGAATTATAATTTGTAATTAACTACAACCTGTTTGTTACAGCTCGTATATGAATTTTTCATACGATTTTTGGAAAGCCAAGAATTCCAACCCAGCATTGCCAAAAAATACATAGATCAGAAATTTGTATTACAGGTAAGCAAATTCTTGTGGTTACTTGTATTTGCTATTCAGTTGATAATACTTTACCTAATTTTTATCTTAATATTTGCTAAACAATAATCCTACAGTGATAATTATATCACCCTGTAAACAAATAAGCTAATTTCAATTATTATCCATTAAAAACAGTAGGAACCTGGGTAGGAAATTACATTTGGAACAGTATCCTTACTCTTTATGTTAATACCTAAATGTTAATATTAACATTTAATATTAATTATTAAATATTAATATCTAAATCCTCGTCACTTTTTCTTTCTTTTAAAAAATTTATTATCTTTATTGGTTAGACAGCCAGAAATCAAGAGGGAAGGGGGTGATAGAAGGAGTGAGAAACAGAGAGATACCTGCAATACTGCTTCACCAGTTGCAAAGCTTTCCCCCTGCAGGTGGGACTAGGGGCTTGAACTGGGTCACTGTACATCATAACATGTGTGTTCCACCAGATGTGCCACCACCTGATCCTATTCCTCCCTCCCTCCCTCCTTCCACCTCCCTCTACCTTTCTCTTTCTCTTTCTCTCTCTCTCTCTCTCTCTCTCTCTCTCTCTCTCTCTTTCTCTTTCTCTCTCTCCCCTTTCCCCTCCCTTCCCCTTCCCTTCCCCTCTCTTGTCCTCCCTCTACCCCCCCTCTTTCTTTTCACTCCTGGTCTATTTTTTTTTATTATTTATTTAAAAAAGGGGACATTAACAAAACCATAGGATAAGAGGGGTACAACTCCACACAATTCCCACCACCAGAACTCTGTATCCCATCCCCTCCCCTGATAGCTTTCCTATTCTTTAACCCTCTGGGAGTATGGACCCAGGGTCATTGTGGGATGCAGAAGGTGGAAGGTCTGGCTTCTGTAATTGCTTCCCTGCTGAACATGGGATCCATACTCCCAGTCTGCCTTTCTCTTTCCCTAATAGGATGGAGCTCTGGGGAATTGGAGCTCCAGGACACATTGGTGGGGTCATCTGTCCAGGGAAGTCTGGTCAGTATCATGGTAGCATCTGGAACATGGTGGCTGAAAAGAGGGTTAACATATAAAGCCAAACAAATTGTTAACTAATCATGAACCTAAAGGCTAGAATAGTGCAGATGATGTGTTGTGGGGGTCTTTCATTTTGTAGATAGCTAGTAGACGTGTTTTAGTTATATTTTAAAGGGCCTGTATCTATACTTTTTTTTTTTTCTTTTGCTTTTGCTTTTTTCTTTTCTCTTAGCCTGAAATCTGATATGCAGGTGGATCCAAGTTATTGTCTGGGGAGGTGATGTCATGGTTGGAAAAGGGACAGAAAGCTGGATCAGGGAAGACACTCCTGATCTATTTTTAAGAAGATTTATTTATTGGACCTACCCTCTTTCTTTCCTATCCCCCCCCCCCACACACACACCAGGGCTATTGCTGGGGAGAAATCCACTACTTTCTGGCAACCGTATTTTTTCCTTTTTCCTTTTCCTCCTCATCCCTTCTCCTGCAGCACTGTTTCACCACTCATGAAGCTTACTCTCTGCAGGTGTGGACTGAGGGCTTGAAACCAGGTTCTTATGCACTATACTCTCTGCTCTCTACTGGCTGTGCTGCCACCCAATATGTCTCTGTCTAAGTTTATTTTATAAAGTATATTTATTGTCTTTTCTGAGTGGGGAAGCAGAACATTGCTCAGCTCTTATATATGTGATGTTAGGGATCAAACCTGGGAACTCATACTTGCAAGTTCTGTGCTTTACCTTTGAGCTATCTCCCCAGTTCCCTATTTGTTTACTAAAATTTATTTATAATAGAATTTTATTTATATAACCTTGGTTTGTATGAAAAAAATGTATATATTTCAAATAAATAAATAACATCTCTAAAAAAGAAAGAAAGAAAAGAAACCTAGAATCCTGACAAAGGAATGGAAAATCCAGGTGTCTATCTTTCTTTATCCCTCTCTGTCTTCCCCTCCTCTCTCCATTTCTCTCTGTCCTATCCAACAACGACTACATCAATGACAATAATAACTATACCAATAAAACAATAAGGGTAACAAAAGGGAACAAATAAACATTTAAAAAATATATCACTAATGGAAATCCAAATATAAGCACTGGTGAGATATTACATTATATCTGGCAAAAGGTCTGTCTTTTCCTTACATCTTTTTCTTTTAACCCTCCAGAGCACTGCTCAGCTTTGGTTTGTGGTGGTACTGGAGATTGAACCTGGGATGTTTGGTGTCTCAGGCATAAAAATTTTTGGTATAACCACGATGTTATTTCCCCATCTCTAGATTGAGTTGATCATTTTATTATCTATATCTCATTTATCAATGTTTAAAGTCTTTGGCATATATTCATTTGTCTTTAAGCATAACATTTGAGAATGACCACAGTGTCTTAAAGCGTGGTCATTTCAGTGCTGCTTAGAATTGGATTTTCCGGGAGTCGGGTGGTAGCGCAGCGGCTAAGCGCAGGTGGCGCAAAGCACAAGGACCGGCATAAGGGTATTGGTTCAAGCCCCTGGCTCCCCACCTGCAGGGGAGTTGCTTCATAAGCGGTGAAGCAGGTCTGCAGGTGTCTATCTTTCTCTGTCCCTGTCTCCCCCTCCTCTCTCCATTTCTCTCTGTCCTATCCAACAACGAAGGCATCAATAACAACAATAATGACTACAACAATAAAACAACAAAGGCAAAAATAAAGGGAAAATAAATAAATATTTAAAAAAAAGAATTGGATGTTCCATTCCTTTGTCAGGATTCTAGGTTTCTTTTCTTTCTTTCTTTTTTAAAGATGTTATTTATTTATTTATTATTTATTTATTTGAAAAAGAAGAGAGAGAGAAAGAACCAGACACCACTCTGGTACATGTGCTGCCTAGGGTTGAACTCAGGACCTCATGCTTGAGAGTCTAGTGTTTTATCTACCTCCCAGACTGTGATGCTAAGTTCTATCCTTCCTCCTCTCCTCTCCTCTCCTCTCCTCTCCTCTCCTCTCCTCTCCTCTCCTCTCCTCTCCTCTCCTCTCCTCTCCTCTCCTCTCCTCTCCTCTCCTCTCCTCTCCTCTCCTCTCCTCCCTCCCCCTCCCCCCTCCCCCCTCCCCCCTCCTCCCTCCCCCCTCCCCTTCCTTTCCTTTCCTTTTTGAATTTTTTATTATCTTTATTTATTGGATAGAGACAGTCAGAAATCAAGAGGGAAGGGGGTGGGAAAGAGGGAGACAGACAGAGAGACACCTGCAGCCCTCCTTCACCACTCACAAAGCTTTCCCCCTGCAGGTGGGGACTGGGGGCTCGACTGGGGCTCGGACCTATGTCCTTGCACATTGTAACATGTGTGCTCAACCAAGTGCACTACCAATGGCCCCATGCTAGGTTTCTTAAAGGAAAAATTTCATGATTGATACTTGAATGTAATCATATGACTGATCAGTATAATATGTTGTGGATAGGCTCTTGGTACTTGTCACCTGCCATTTTGTAGAACACCCTGTTTATTGGTAACTTACAAAGTTGGTTTTCTGTTCTTTTCCTACTGCTGGTGACTTTTCTGAGATCCTAGTATATTCTGGGAGTGGAATCTTAACTCCCTGTCTACTAGTTAGCAGGTTTGGTCTTGATTTAAGAAATGGGTGGGCCTTTAGAATCTGGAGAGATTATTATTGCTTAGATTTTACCTTTCCTTCTCCCATGTACACACCCATCCATCCTGCTGCACACTAGCTGACCTTGAGCTGGCAGGTGCACAAAGCTCAGAATTTTGTAGTTGTCTTACGAACTTTTCACAGTCTCACTCTGTGCTTGTTTCTCTGCCACAGTCTCCCACAGTGGCACCCAGTGCTGTTGTTTTTTTGAGCCTAATACTAGCTCTCTTGTACTATGGAAACTCTCATGGTTTTCCCCATTTACAAATCATTCACCTCTTTTTTTTTTTTTAAAGCACATATCTTATTTTCTTTTCATTCTTAAAGATCTCATATTTTTAAAGACCAGTCTCAACTTACAACTTTCTTATTCAGAAAAAAAGCATAATTAGATATAGCTCATTTTTTTTTTTTTAAAAAAAGATCTCATTGATTTACTAATGAGAGAAGAGAGAAAAAGAGAACAGAGTATTATTTTGGTACATGCCAGCTATCAAACTGGTCCTCATACTCTAGAGTCTTAATACCTTATCCACTGTGTCACCTTCTGGACTACAGGCATAGTTTATTCTATTTTTTAAATTCATTTATAAAATAAATATCAGCAAGACCATGAGACAAGAGGGGTACAATTCCACACAGTTCCCACCACCAGAGTTCCATATCCCACCCTCTCCCTTGAAAGCTTTCCTATTCTTTATCCCTCTGGGAGTATGGACCCAGGGTCATTATGGGGTACAGAAGGTTGAAAGTCTGGCTTCAGTAATTGCTTCTCCGCTGAACATGGGTGTTGGCAGGTTGATCCATACTCCCCAGCCTGTCTCTCTCTTTCCCTAGTAAAGCAGGGCTCCCTAGAGGTGGGATTCCAGGGCTCATTGGTGAGGTCACCTGCCCAGGGAAGTCAGGTTGGCATCATGGTAGCATCTGTAACTTGGTAGCTGAAAAGCATTAAGATACAAAGCAGAACAAATTGTTTAATAATCAGGAACCTAAAGGCAAAAATATAACAGATGAGATTTGGGGTCTCGGCATAGCTTATTCTAACCACAAATTGAAATATATTTTCTATAGTAGTTAGCTATTCCTTTTTTAAAAAATGTATTTTTAAATTAAAATAATTTATTGGAGGGATTAATGGTTTACAGTCAATAGTAAATACAGTTGTTACAAGCTATAGTACCTCTTTTTAAAAAAATCATTTTATTGGGGGAAGGTAATGGTTTATAGTATACTTGTTGACAAATGGGTACAACTTCTCACCTGCAAGACGCTCTCACCCTCATTTCAGGTCCTTTTCCACTGTCATGCACCAGGACTCCACACAGCTTAGTATCTCTTTTAAAATCTACTGTAGTGGTACATGATTGTTTAATAAGTATTTTCTCTTCTATGTGACACGATTCATACAGCATTTTCACATGTTGGGATAACTCCCCCCCACCCCCATTCCAGTGTTAATTTAAAAATCTTAACCTCTTGGGGCTTGTGTAGACAATCAACCAGTTAGAGCAGCAACTTGAATAATGTGATTCCAGAGGTCATAGGTTCAATCCCTGACAACATCTTATACCAGAATTTAGCAGTATTTTGGTCCTCTCTTTCCCATCTTTGTTATTCTCCTTTATAACAAATCTATTTATTTATTTATTATTTTTATTTTTAGTTATTTTATTTATTTGTTTATTTAGAGACGGAAAAATTGAGAGGGAAGGGGAAGATAGGTAGAGAGAGAGATACTTGTATCATTGCCTTATTGTTTCAGTGCTTCACTGCTTATTGAACTCCCCCCCCCCCCCCCAGTGGGAACCAAGAGCTTGAATTCAGGTCCTTGTGCATGGTAATATGTTTGTTCAGCTGGGTGTGCTACCACTGGACCTCTGTCATCATAAATAGTAAAAATAAAATCAGCGTTTGAAAAAGGTTATCTAAATTTATAAAATAAATTCTTGCAAAGAAAGCTTAAATAAGTGTACTTTTCTATATGTGGCTGTCCCATGTTCCCATCTGTTTTAAAATAATCATTAGTGTTGTAAGCAGTAAGACTAGTAAGACATCTCAGTTACAAAGACATTCTCTCTGTCTCTCTCTCTTTTCACCTTGCATTTTCATAAACATCAGCTGATTTGGTATATTAGTCTTTGAAAGACTATTTTTGTAAGTCTATGTCATTCCTTTATACTTCATTGTATTTCCTTCCTTTCATCATTTGTGTATGTCCATTTAAAATCTAAGCTGGATGGAAAGCTTCCTGTGCTGCTTCAAGAGCATTTTTCAGTAGCTCCTGTTTTTCTTGCTCATCAGAACACAGTATAGATTAGTAGATAAGTATATAGACTGGTTTGAATTCATGCTTTGCTTTTTTTTTTTTTTTTTTTTTAGTATATGGCCTTGGCAAATTATATAATTTTTCTGTGCCTTCATTTCTTCATCTGGAAAGTAAATGTGATATATCTGTAATGTTTATTGTGTGTGGTAGCTGTGGAAATTTACTATGTGGATACGTATGTAGGTCAGTGCTTGTATCTGTTCCTTACCCATAGTAAGAATTCAGTAAGTTTTATGCTGTTCCTGTCACAGTTCTTAGGATTGGTTTTAAGTTTTTCTTGAATAACCTCAATATGTGAAGTCACTAGCACGGTGAGAGTTTTCTAAGAAGTCAAAATCTTTCTGGATTCTGCTTATAGTGGTGCAGTGGATTGACCCTGGATCCTCAGAGCCTCAGGCATGAAAGTCTTTTTGCATAACCAACATGCTATCTTCCCAGTCCTCTTTTTTTTTTTTAACTACTTATTTTTTTTTCAAATTTTTTAAAATTTTAACTTATTTTCCCTTTTGTTGCCCTTGTTGTTTTTTTATTGTTCTTGTAGTAATTATTGTTGTTATTGATGTCATCGTTGTTAGATAGGACAGAGAAATGGAAAGAAGAGGGGAAGACAGGGGGAAAGATAGACACCTGCAGACATGCTTCACCGCCTGTGAAGTGACTCCCCTGCAAGTGGGGAGCTGGGGGCTCAAACCGGATCCATAACCTGGTCCTTGTGCTTCGAGCCACATGCACTTAACTTGCTGCACTACTGCCTGACTCCTGACTTAATTATTTCTAAGAGAAATGTCATATACTACCTTGAGGCCAATCTGACTTCCCTGGGCAAATGACCTCACTGATGTGTCCTGGAACCCCACCTCCCCAGATCCCTACCCTACTAGTGAAAGATAGACACAGACTGGGAGTATGGATTGACCTGTCAACACCCATGTCCAGTGGAGAAGCAATTACTGATGTCAGACCTCCCATATTCCCAGAGGAATAAAATATAGGGAAACTTCTAACGGAGGGGATAGGATACGGCACTCTGGTAGTGGGAATTGTACTCCTCTTAATCCCACAATCTTATCAATCATTATTAAATCACTAATAAAAAGAAAGAAAATATAAAACAAAAACTGGACCGGGTTTGGTGTATTGCACCAAAGTAAAAGTCTAGGGGAAGGGCGGAGAGAGGGAGGGTTCAGGTCCTGGAACATGATGGCAGAGGAGGACCTAGAGGGGGCTGAATTGTTATGTGGAAAACTGAGAAATGTTACGCATGTATAAACTACTGTATTTTGCTATTGACTGTAAACTATTAATCTCCGCACTGAAGAAAAAGTAGACCTTTGGGGAAAAAAAGAAAAGAAAGAACAGGGGAAAAAAAGTAGATAGAAGAAATACACATTTTCACTTGAAAGTGGGCCTGGACTGAATAAGAAGTGAATTGATCAATAGAGAAAAACACACCACTAGTGGAAACAATAGTTACTCTATATAGGCATCATAGGTGCCTTATCTCATGCTGTGCTCACAGCAATTCTTGGAGGTAGATACTGTCATTACTTCCACTGCTCTGATGAACAGGATGCTTATAGAGGTTGGGTCACTTGTCTAAGGACACAGAATAAGGCCAAGAGAATAGATCTGGGCCCAAATTTGTTTGATATTAGAGGCTTGATTATTTTTATGAGAGAGAGAGAACATATACAGGCTGGAAATGTAACCGGGATCCTCAGGTATGCAGGCACTATGCTCTGCCACTGAACTATCTCACCCCAAATTAGCCCACCAAAATAATTTCTTCCTGTTACCTCTGAAAGGAAATGTCACTAGTTTCAGGAATGTATATTTTTTGATATATGAAAACCAGTTCCAGATATTGTCCCAAAGAACACGGTACTGTTTTTTTTAAAATTGCAGAGTGGTATTCTATTGAATATATGTTTCATTTCCATATTATTATTACTACTACTACTTTTCTTTGCTATGAAGAGAAAGAAAATTTTATTTTGAGTATTATTAGGGTTAATAATTATTATGATTAACATGAAAACGTGTTAAGCATTATGCTTCCAGGAAAGAAGGCTAATATTCCCTCCTTGAAAATTTTTCTATTGGGAGTTGGACGGTAGCACAGGGGGTTAAGCATAGGTGGTGCAAAGCACAAGGACCAGGTTAAGGATCCTGGTTCAATCCCCCAGCTCCCCACCTGCAGGGGAGTTGCTTCACAGGCAGTGAAGCAGGTCTGCGGTGTCTGTATTTCTCTCCTCCTCTCTGTTTTCCCCTCCTCTCTCCATTTCTCTCTGTCCTATCCAGCAATAATGACATCAATAATAACTACAACAATGAAACAAGGGCAACAAAAAAAGTGAATAAATAAATTTAAAAAAGATTTTTCTATTAGTTATTTAATATTGATTTACAAAATTAGACATCAACAGGGTATACGTATAATTCCTTACTGTTCCCACCAATAGAATTCTGAATCCCCAACTCTTCTATTGAAAGCTACAGCAGATTTCCTAAGGTTGCAAATATGGGTTAACTATTATTTCTACAACTATTTATCTATATTTGTATATAATTGCCTTTTTGTTTTTAAAGATCCTGTCCTCTCTTCCTTTCCAGGCTATACATAACCCTATTACTATATCCTTCCCTTCTTTTTCCATTGGACATAGGCATTAGCAGGTTGATCCATACCCCCAGCCTGTCTTTTCCTAGTGGGGTAGAGCTCTGGAGAGGCAAGGTTCCAGGACACACTGGTGAGGTTGTCTACCCAAGAAGTCAGGGTGGAATCATGGTAGTGTCTATAACGTGGTGGCTGAGAGGTAGCAAGATGTAAAGCGGGACAAAATGAATGGTTAATGAACATTTCCATAACTTTTTTTTCCATTTAGCTTGGTTTTACACCTTGACAGTTGTGAATAAACTGGCTATGAATATAGGGGTGGACTAGTCCCTCTGAATAGTGCTTTTGTGTCTATTAGTTATTTGCCTAGGAGTGGTATTGCCAGATCATAAGATAACTTCCATCTTTATTTAAGGATTCTCCATACTGTTTTTCCAAAGGGATTCCATTAGTTTGCATTCCTACCAACAGTTAACAGTTCCTTTTTCTCTAGATTCTTCTCAAGCTATGTTTTTAAAAAATTAGAGTGAGGGAGAGGCAGGAGAAAATAGAAGTAGAGACAATGAAGAAAGAAAGGGAAATATCTCAACAGTGTTCAGCCATCCAGAGTGCTTCCTGGTACAACCCATAGTACTTTCATATGGTTCCAGGCCTCAGCCCTGGACCTTGTGCACTGTAAAGTTTGTGTTATCTCCCAGCCTGGCTTGCTATTTTTTTATTTTAAAATGTGACTGACTTGCTTAAATTTCATTGTAATTTTTATTAAATCTAGCTTTACATAACCTTTAGGATTTCTTATGTACTTTCAATCTTCACAGAAGAAGGTTCTTCAGAAATTAATCAGAGATGGCTAAATACATAGTATATTTATGTCTAGGGTAATGTTGATTTTAGACTTAGGTAACTTTCTGACTCTTCCTCTAAGTGTGTAGGCTTTGTCTAGGTTTATAGACCAGCTTTGTTTTTCTCTAGTAAAGATAGTTTTAATTTGTATGGGGGGAGGGACTGGGAAAATATTTTGTGTTTTATTATCTCTTCCTTCCATTCCATTAGACAAAAAATAATGAATTGCCAAACCTTGAATAATTTCATTGGGTGGATTATTGCAGCAAGGATTTTGCAGCATATTTCTAAAGACTGCTTTCAGCCACTCTGCACATCTGAAAACCAGTCAGTGGTTGCTAAGAGACGTAGTGTTCAAGTATCCACATAAACATATGTACTGCTGGAGATTGCTATTTAGTAATTTGTTCTTCACATTTGCAGTTATATTTAGCTGAAATCACCTTAATTTTCATGCAAATTATGCAAATCATTCAGGCTGCCTTTAAGAGAGACCTTTTGTTATTATGATTTTTAAAACTTCAGACAGTTTAGACATGACACAGACCAGCCTTCAAGAATATTAAGTTCTTTCTTTATTTATTCCCTTTTATTGCCCTTGTTTTATTGTTGTAGTTATTGTTGTTGTTGTTATTGTTATTGATGTTGTCATTGTTGCATAGACAGAGAGAAGTGGAGAGAGGACAGGAAGACAGAGGGGGAGAGAAAGACACCTGCCTCACCACCTGTGAAGCGACTCCCCTGCAGGTGGGGAGCCTGGGGCTTGAACCTGGATCCTTCCTCTGGTCCTTGCACTTTGCGCCACGTGCGCTACCACCCGACTCCTAGAGTATTAAGTTCTAAACTGAAATTTCACGAGGCTTTGAATCTCAGCTCTAATACAAAGAACTGTTTCTCAAAACAAGTTTGTTAAATATGTCACAATGTTTAAAACATTTATCTCTGAGTTATAGGAAATAAAACTTTAGGGGATTTATTTCTACCTAAAATTTTATCAGATAGCCATATCTATTAGTAATAAATCACACCATCCCAATTTGTAATTAAAAAACCTTAGGACGGAGGACTTATTACTCTTACTCTGCACTCAGAGCCACCTTCCAGCTTGAACCAGCAGTGCTTAGATGACACTTGAACTTGATTTAATGCTTTGCTATTGCTGTCATGAAATTCTTAATAACTTTTTAACAAGGAAGCACTGTGCTTTTCTTCTTTTTTATTATTTTTATTTTATGTATTTTTATTAGTGATTTAACGTTGATTTACACAATTGAGAGATAACAGGGGTATAATTCCATATGGTTCCCACCACCAGAGTTCTGTGTCTCCACTCCCTCCATTGGAAACTGCAGTAGTTCTCCCAAGATCATGGATACAGAATTATAATTCTATAATTATCTATTTATTTCTCTCTCTCTCTCTCTCTCTCTCTATATATATATATATATATATATATATATTTTTTTTTTTTTTTTTTTCCCCCGGTGGTCCTGCCTTCACTTCCTTTCTAAGTCACCACTTATACCCATTACTATTTATGGGTGGCTGTCTTTACTTTTTTTCTATATTCGCTCAGATAACTGAAAGTATGTAGTTAGTTCCTACCTGCATACCACCATAAGAGGATCATTATGTAGTGCAATAGTAATTTTATCAAATACTAGCCAAATTGATCATCTTGATGTTAAATTTAAATCACAAGGTTTCCTTAAACCATTTAGAGTAAATACTTCAGGGGAAGGGGGGGGGGGTTCTCTAATTTGTAGGAAGAAGGCCTGAAATTAAGAAGTTGTGTAACCTGGCAGAGGTTTTCTATTTATATAACTTTATATCTCGGAAAAAAATGTTTTAAACTTTGAAAAAAACTTAGGGAGTCGGGCGGTAGTGCAGTGGGGTAAGTGCACGTGGCGCAAAGCGCAAGGACTGGTGTAAGGATCTCAGTTTGAGCCCGGCTCCCCACCTGCAGGGGGGTCGTTCACAAGCAGTGAAGCAGGTCTGCAGGTGTTTCTCTTTCTCTCCCCCTCTCTGTCTTCCCCTCCTCTCTCCATTTCTCTCTGTCAATAACAATGACATCAATAACAACAACAGTAACTACTACAGTAAAAAACAAGGGTCACAAAAGGGAATAAATAAATAAATATTTTTTAAAAAATTAGTTGTTGGCTCCTCACCCCCCTTCCCCTGCTGCAGGACTTTCTTGCTATAGGCTGGCTTTTTTCAGGATAACATTGCTTCTCAGATAGTGGAATACCCAATGTTAACAAAATTAGAGAAAACAGAGCAGAAATGTGCAGCTTTGATTTTAGTTCGGATTAAAAGAAAGTTTTAAAAATGTTAATTAGGGAGTTGGGCAGTAGCGCATCGGGTTAAGCCCAAGTGGCACAAAGTGCAAGGATGGGCCTAAGGATCCTGGTTTGAGCCCTGGCTCCCCACCTGCAGGGGAGTCGCTTCACAGGCGATGAAGCAGGTCTGCAGGTGTCTCTCTTTCTCTTCCCCCTCTCTGTCTTCCCCTCCTTTCTGCATTTCTCTCTGCCCTATCCAACAGTGACAGCATCAACAATAACAACAACAACAATAACTACAACAATAAAACAAGGGCAACAAAAGGGAATAAATAAATATTTAAAAAATTACGTGTTATTAAAACTGTTAATTAATTTTTACCAGAGGCATTGTTCAGCTCTGGTTTATGATGGTGTGGGGAATTGAAGCTGGGACTTGCAGTGTTGGTGTTGAGAAGGCTTGTATCCTCCAACCAGACTTTAGAACCTCTCTCATACAGTCAGACTTTTGCCAAAGATATACTTAGGGTGGTAGATTTGTACTCCCCATCTCACCATCCCATGGGAAGTTATTAAGAAGTTTCAGGGCCGGTGGTGGCACATCTGGTTGAATGCAAAGGTTATAGTGGGCAAGGACCCAGGTTCAAGCCTCTCCCCGCCTGCAGGGGGAAAGCTTCACAAGTGGTGAAGCAGTGCTGCAGGTGTCTCTCTGTCTCTTTCCCTCTCTATATGCTCCCTTCCTCTCGATTTCTGGCTGTCTTTATCAAATAAATATAATAAAAGTTAAAAAATAATTTAAAAAAAAAGAAGCTCCATAATTCAAGAGATTATTATTTCAGTTATTCCATAGAGCCAGTCTTTCAGTTCTGACAATAGATCGGTCCAAGTGGTCAGCTATAAAAATGAAAAGGTTAAAAATGCAAGCATAGCAAGAATTCAGTAAGGTTCTCTGAGGGCGACTAGTAGGTGTTTTCTATGAGGGTTCAAGCATCTCTAGAGGTGAAGCAACCTGAGTTGAATGCTTCAGACTACCAGGTATTTGAAAGGATAGTACTAAGTTATGAGGTTTGCCCAAATACAGTCATTTTGGTGAGTTCTTGAGTCTAAATCAATCTCTGTCTTGTGTGGTTTCAGAAATACAGTCTCTGCTCTTAATGCATTTCAAAAAGAAAAATGGGGAATGTTGGTTTTGAAAGTCATAGCCAGATAATAGAAAACTTCAGAATTCACTTGAGTTCATGAGTAAAAGCAAACAATTCAAAGCTGATGAAGAAGACTAGATTTCTCCACAAAAGATGTTACTGAAATATTTTTCTTTTTACCTTCAGTCTGATTGTATGAAATGTTTACAGTAAAATTAAGTTGTTTGCAAATCTGGTTCTAGCTAACTTGACCTATTATTTTGTATTATTAGATACAGTGAAAACAGGGATAATCACTATAGATTTTTTTTTAAAAGATTTTATTTATTTATTAATGAGAAAGATAGGAGAGAGAGAAAGAACCAGACACCACACTGGTACATGTGCTATTGGGGATTGAACTCAGAACCTCATGCTTGAGAGTACAGTGCTTTATCTATTGTACCACCTCCTGGACCACCTTATAGATTCTTAAGTTTATTTTGCTGGGACATTGTAAAGACTCTATACTTTACAATTATTTTTAAAAGATTTATTTATTTGTCTCCCATAAATTTCCTTCATTTTATGCCACAATCTGCTTTAGCCCAAGACAGAATACTTTCTGCTAATGAAATATTTATATTCTCTATGTCTTTCTTACTAAAAATGCATTACTTTCTTTACCTTTAGAATTGTCTACTTTGCTTCTGTTAGGTTCAATTTTATAAAATTCTTCGAGTATATAACCTTAAAACTTGAAGTTTGTATTTTCAGATTTGTAAGTCTTTTTGAAAATTGAGCTTCCAGGGCCAGGCAGTGATGCACATGGTTAAGTGCACACACTTGCAAGGACCCAAGTTCAACCTCCTGGTCTCCTGCAGGAGGGAAAGCTTCATAGGTGGTGAAGTAGAGCTGCAGGTGTTTTCTATCTCTCTCCCTCTCTGTCCTTCACTCCCCTCTCAATTTCTCTGTCTCTATCCAGTAATGAATAAATAAAAATTAAAAAGAAAATTGAGCTTTGTAAGCATTCTCTTACTCCCCCACCCCCCCCATGGTGGTGCGGGGTATTGAACCTGGGACTTGGGAGCCTCAGGCATGAGAGATTCTTTGCATAACCATTATGCTATCTATCCCCACCCCACCCCACATAAGCATTCTGTAGACTGGAAATATTTTACAAATTCTTGCCACTTGCAGAATAGTTCTCCAGCTGACAATCAAAGTCAGTGATAAACCTCCTTACATAACGAGTTAAATCTGGTTAGTAGATGTAAGTAGAATAAATGTAGAATACCCAGTATTATAACCTGAAGACCTGCATGTTTTAAACTAAACCATTTAAAACAGTTTTTAAAATAATTTTTATTAGTGATTTAATATTGATTTACAAAATTACAAGATAACAGGGGTACAATTCCACACTGTTCCCACCACCATAGTTCTGACTCCTCAGTCACTCCATTATAAGTTACAGTAGTTCTCCTAAGGTTGCAGATTTGGGTTAACTATTATTTCTGCAACCGTCTGTATTTGTATATATTTTCCCACTTCTTTTAAGGTCCCATTTTCTCTTCTCTTCCAAGTCACACATAAACCTATTGCTACATCCAGATGTCCCTCTCTTTTCCCTCTTCTCTTTCTGGGCCCTGATAGAGCTGGAGTTCAGAGCCCTCTTAAACCAATTTTTGTTTACCAAAATGTTCTCAGATCACATTAAATTTTTTTTTTTTTTACTGGGAGTCGGGCGGTAGCGCAGTGGTTAAGCACAGTTGGCACAAAGCACAAGGACTGACATAAGGATCCCAGTTTGAGTCCCCGGCTCCCCACTTGCAGGGGAATCAATTCACAGGTGGTGAAGCAGGTCTGCTGGTGTCTTTCTCTCCCCCTCTCTGTCTTCCCCTCCTCTCTCCATTTCTCTCTGTCCTATCCAACAACGACGACATCAATAACAACAATAACTATAACAATAAAACAACAAGGGCAACAAAAAGGGAAAATGAATAAATAAATATTAAAAAATTAAAAGAACTTTTTTTACTTAGGGAGAGAGAATAGCAGAGTATCACTTTAGCATTTTCAGTGTCTGAGAGTGAACTCAGGACCTCATGCTTACTAAGTCCTGTGCTTACTAAGCTACCTTTCTTGCAGTCACATTGGTATTTTTTAAGTTTGGAAAATGTTTGGATTAGTTCTATTATAGTCTCATGTTTAGAATTAAATAGGTACCAGTCTTAATAGAAACCATTTAAAATATAAATGAAACAGAGAGGAAGACAGATTTACAAATACATCTCTCTCTTTTTTAAGTTAACATTTCAGATTTGTTGAGCACGCTAATTTATAAAGAAACAGTTAGAAAAACTCAATTTACCTCCTCGAATAGTCAGGCTTAATATTTTATGAGAGGTAGTCCCATTACTGTTTTTCCCCTTTTAACAAACGATAACAAAAAGAACCCATTTAGATTTGAGTCTTCCCCACCCGCCTCTCTTCCTTACCTGGATAAATCAGGTTCTATGGTGGTGGGAACTGTATGATTTGTACCCCTCTTATACCACAATCTTGTCGATCATCATTAAATCACTAATAATAATAATAAAGTTGAAAAATAAGAAAAGACAAAGCAGAACTTAGACTGGGTTTGGTGTATTGCACCAAAGTAAAAGACTGGGGTTGGGGGGTGGGGTTCAGGTCCTGGAAAATGATGCCAGAACAGGACCTAGAAGGGTTTGAATTGATGGGTGGAAAACTAAGAAATGTTACACATGCACAAACTATTGTATTTTACTGTTGACTGTAAACCATTAATCCCCCCCCCCCCCCAGTAAAGAAGGAAAACAAAAAAGAATTTGAATGGTGATGAAAATTTCTCTAGATCTTTGGACCTGCAGCTTTTATTTATCTAAAGTGCCCCTTTGTTCCAGGCAGGAACATGTAACCTCCTGTGGGCAGAAACAGGAAAGACTGGGCATTGAAACCTAGAAATCAAAATGTTTAACACAAACATTAGCAATGTGAGATGACACTAGACATGGTCTTAAATATAGTTGTGGGAAGAACAAAGGGAAAGTCAGGAAGGTTACCAAAAAGAAAAGGGCATGAGGTAACAGGAGAGGTAGATTAAATTGTTCTTCATTAATTTGAGATAAAGGGATTAAGTCTTCATCTCCCTTTCATGTATGTCAATATATTTTGTTCTAAGGCATAAAACTTCAGAGTCCTTCCCAAAGACATATTTTGGGTTGCAATTTTGTGCTCCCTTAAAGTTGAGTATTCATAATTTTATATTTATCAAAAAACCTGTTAGAACCTATGTGTGTAGAGTGGAAGACACACTTGTTACATTGATTGATTACCTTGCTACTTAATCTTTTTTTTTTTTTTAATTTTATTTATTCCCTTTTGTTGCCCTTGTTTTTTTTTATTGTTGTTGTTGTTGTTGGATAGGACAGAGAGAAATGGAGAGAGGGGGAAGACAGAGAGGGGGAGAGAAAGATAGACACCTGCAGACCTGCTTCACCGCTGTGAAGTGACCCCCTTGCAGGTGGGGAGCCGGGGCTTGAACCGGGATCCTTGATCCGGTCCTTGCACTTTGCGCCACGTGCGCTTAACCTGCTGTACTACAGCCCGACTCCCTGCTACTTAATCTTTAAGGTAATAAAATACTTATAGTTGTCTTTGAGCTTGCCGGTTTTCCCAAAAGGGACCTTCTGATCTCCAGCTGTATCCAGAATTGGGAGCTTAAAGGACAGTTATGGCAAACATTTTACTCTTCAGCTTAATGGTTTTTATTTAATCCCATTATTTTCAGTACTGTTTCTCTTTGCTGTGTATGATATCTGCAAGACTAGAGACTTTCTTGGTTCAAAGATCTGGAAAATTGCATTATTCTTTCTATAAACTTTCAACCAACCCTTCTGTTTTCAGGCCCTCACATTCTTGCCATCAAATATATCTGGTACCTTCTTAAGCCTTCTAAGGATTCTCTGGTGTGAATTGATTTGCTTCTTTTGGCTTGCCTCCCTGCTGGCAGAATGGAAATGCACTTTAGCAGAATTGAGAAAGAGGAAACCTCAAATAGTACTCTTAGTTACATTTTCCATCTTTAAAAAGTCTAGTTTGCTATCCATTCTTCTCTGTCCTGTGAGTTTCTTCTATTTTTTATTTCTTTATTTTTGTTTTAGGGGTTTTAAGAGGAGAAGGATTCAGTCTCTTATGTATTTCTTACAAGACTCATACTGCTATTTTCATTATAGATTTACCATGAGGTTTAAGGGGGGGAGTTCTTTGACTATGTATTTTTAAAGTTTATGCTTTTTGTTCTCTTCAGGAAAGCAGTTTTGGTTCACTAGTAGATTGACAGGTCTGTTTGCTTTGAAACCACTGAAAACTTGGCAGCTTCTTTGATAATGAGCTGCTGCTGTATTGTATAGGGAGTACTTCACCCAGGCTCTTGGAGATGCTGCGTTGTATTTCCCATTGTTTTTTGTGTATTTTACTCTCCTTCCCCCTTTTTGCCACTGCACTATTAAATGTTTCCTTTTGTCTCATAAACTCATCAAAATATTTTCTGCACAACTGTAGAAAAAATATGTACTACAATTCATCTTTTTTTCAGATCATGATATAGTATTTATGACTTTGTAAATGACTTGAGTTAGGCACCTGGTAATGCATTTTATTTAAGGGCCCAATAAAAAGGTTAAATGATTTTTGTTCAATTATTATGTTTTCATTAAACTCTTAAAATTAGCAGTACATAAGCATAGCTGATTCAAGTTTTGCTAATAGTACACCCCCTCAAACCTTCTCTGATGCTGGTTGCAAATTAGTCATTAAGCCCTTTTATAGCACTTAAAATAGAAGTCAAATTAAAAAAATAGGACTCAAAAGGTTAATTGTTTCCATTAACAAGGAGTGGGATAGATATCTTAGAAATCTTATGTAATCTTCACATGTATTTAAATAAGAGATACTGAGCCCACGGGGCCTTTTTGTTCTGTAAGGCCAAGTCTTTTTCTCTTAAACCATTTTCTGTGGAAATAAATAATTGACATGCTCATTGCTTTTCCTTTCGGCTCCAAGTTTGTCCATGTTTGCACACACACGAGTGTGGACAATTTCTGGCATATACAAATATCCTTTTAAAATAAAGATTTACTTATGAGAGAAAAAGTGGGAGGAAGGAAGGTGAGGGAGAGGGAGAGGAAGAGGAAGAGAGGGAGGGGGGAGGAAGAGAAAGAGAACATATAAACCAGAGTATCACTCTGATACTGAGACTCTGGAACCTCATGCTTGAGGTTCCAGTGCCTTTACCTACCTCCCAGGCTATGCAAAGATTGATATTACATGGCTAAGCAGACAAACATGATAGTTTTTTTTTTTTTTTGCCTCCAGGGTTATTGCTGGGGCTCAGTGCCTGCACCATGAATCCACTGCTCCTGGAGGCCATTTCCCCCCCTTTTGTTGGCCTTGTTGTTGTAGCCTTGTTGTGGTATTGTTGATGTCAGTTCGTTGTTGGATAGAACAGAGAGAAATGGAAAGAGGAGGGGAAGACAGAGAGGGGGAGAGAAAGATAGACACCTGCAGACCTGCTTCACCACCTGTGAAGCGACTCCCCTGCAGGTGGGGAGCTGGGGGCTTGAACCGGGATCCTTAAGCCGGCCCTTGTACTTTTCGCCACTTGCGTTTAACCCACTGTGTTACCCCTCGATTCCCCAATGATAGGTTTTTTTTAGCATAGTTTTTATTGGGATAGACTTGTAGTGCTATTGAATATACCTTACTTCTTAACTCCCAATTTTAAAGTCAGCCTGCTTCTTCTAACAGTCTTTCCTGATCACTCACTCTGCTTCTAAATAGAGTAGATTTATTTACAGTATATTTAGACCACATTTTAGCTACTCATCATGTTGTTTATTTACCTATATCCCTCATCAGATTAGGCTCTGAAAACAGATTGTGTTTGCTTTACTGATGTTGTGTTCTGACACCTTGCTGAGTTACTGGGAGCCTCAGGCATGGGAGTCTCTTTGCATAACCACTAGGCTATCTTTCCCTGCTCAGATACTTATTTCTTTGAATTACTCAATGACTAGAAGGATGATACTGTGTAGCCAAAATTTATGTCTCACTACTCATTTTTGAAACCTATTCTGTTTGTACTCCTGTTATCCTAGTAACTTTTTGTGACTACAACTTTTATCTTTTCTTTAAAGGAAAAAAAATCAAATAAAAGTAGATTACTTCCTAGATTATTGCCCACTGAGATATTTTTCTACCAGTCTTAGCTTCATGTCTTTTTTAAAACTATTTTTAATCTATCTATCTATCTATCTTTCTTTCTGTCTATCTATCTATCTATCCGTCTGTCTGTCTGTCTATCTGTCTATCGTCAGCCAGAAATTGAGAAGGAAGGGGGTGATAGAGAGGGAAAGAGACAGAGAGACACCTGCAGTCCTGCTTAACCACTTGCAGAGCTTTCCCCCTTGCAGGTGGGGACTGGGGCTTAAACCCAGGTCCTTAGGCATTGTAACCTGTGCACTCAACCAGGTACACCACCACCTGGCTCCTTAGCTTTATGCCTTAATCACCTACATGCTTGTGTAGGTTTTGATTGCTTTTTTTGTTAAATAGGTTGCCTTCATTCATTTGTATGCTGTCTGTAGGGATTTGGGGAGTGTTTTGCTGTAAAGTCAACATTAGAACAAAGTTTTGCTTTATTATAGTGATTATAAATATGTGTAGAACTTAGTACAATTCAAGCCAGTCTTTAAGTTTGTTCTCCAACCAAAAGAATCTACTCCCCATACTTAAAAAAAAAAAAAAGCCTTACTCAATTTTTTAAAAAGGACTTTATTTATTTATTCATGAGAGAGGAAGAGAGAAAGAACCAGACATCACTCTGGTATGTGTGCTGCTGGAGATCAAACTTGGGACCTCATGGTTGAGAATCCAGTGCTTTATCCACTGCGCCACCTCCGGAACCACTATTCAGTGTTTTAGCATAGTCATAGAGCTGTACAATTGTTGTTAAAATTCGGGGCTCCAGCAGGCCGGGCTTGCTTCGCGGTGGCAGACAGAGACTCGCGGACACACGGCTGGACAGAGAAGCTGTATTTCTTTATTCACAAACAACGATTCATAAACTAACCCAAACTAATCACCACACAGATCTGTCCTGCATCCTTCTCTTCCAGTGGCCGCGGCCAGAACTCTGGAACTACGTAGCATAGGGGGCGGGGAGAAAGAGAGGCGTGAAACTAGCAAGGGCCAAACCAGTTCTCCTGGCGGGAGGAGAGCGAGACCAAACCAATGTGAAGCATAGCAACAATTCCCCCTTTTCTTTTTAGAAACCTATATCGTACAGGCTTTTTTTTTTTTAAAAAAAAGAAACTGGCACAAACATGGAGGAACATGTAAGTGAGCAACAAGAACCAGTTTGCTGCCAAGGTAAGGCCTGAGGGGGACCTTTTTTTGCCTCTGGGGGGGTGTTACTTGCCTCGACGGGCATTTTTTAGCATGGGGGCGGGGAACAGCCTAGAGTCCCAAGGCAGCTGGCTGCAGTCAGTCTTTGAGAAACCCAGCAGCATAAAAGGAAGCTGCTAGTTTTGTGCAAAGTGTCCAAGAGGTGTACCAATGAGTCCGATAGATATGCCAGTCCAAAGCAGATGTCCACCGAAGAATTGCCAGGGGGTGGAACGTTGTATGAGGAAGGTCAGCTGCTGGAATTCCACTTTTCTGTAGAGAACTTGACAGCTGCAATTTACTTACTATGAAACAAAACTTGTAGCAGGTTAGAAGTTTATCACAATTGATAACTAACTCTATTACAATCATTAGCATAACCATAGCACAATCTAACGTTTTTAATTGAGAAGGAATTTGAGAGTTTTACATATCAATAAGTCTGTTTAACCTTTTGTTACGCCCATTCAAGATGGAGACACACCCTATGTGTGAGCAGGTTTTTTTTTTTTTAGACTAACTTAGTTAAAATATATTGATTTTTAACTAATTTTTAACTCAGACTTTAAATGTAAGTTAATTTTACCTTTATGAGAACTGTGTTGAAAACCTTTTTCATTTAACTCTGTCTGGTAAGAATATAGCCTTAAAGTCACATTTTTAACCTTAAAGTTAATGTTTACCAAACTTTAAACACACACATAAACATGGTCTTTAATACACAAGGAGAGAAACCTTTGTTACAAGGACATGTCATTTTAAACATGAATTTAGATCTATACTGTCTTAGTTGTTTGGGGGGGAGGTCACCATCCGGAGGGGCCCTCCCACGCAGCTCCACTTCTAGGAATTGTAGGTTGCAGTCTCTGGACAAATCTCTGTGTATTCTAGCTTGTCTGCCTTCAGACCCAAGTTTGGGATCTCTGCCAAGGGGCCCAGTTTCGGCAGGGAGCCCGCAGTCTCCAGGTGGTCCGGGATCTGTCCAGACTTAATAGCAGGAGGGCGGGCGGGCCACCTGTGCAGAAGGCACGGGCTGAGGTGCCCCGGGGTGGCAGCCATGAGAGGCTGCAGCCTTGTCCACCACGACTGCTGCCATGCTCTCGGCGGCCGAGCAGCTTGGGAGGAGCCCACGCCCAATGCGCGGTGGAAAGCCGGCTCATGCGGGCTGGCATTGGGCTCCTGCGGGCTGGCATTGGGTGGAAACCACAGAGTGGTCCAGAGATAAATGTTCCAGAAACAGCGAAACAGTCTCGTGAAGAAAGGGCAGAGGCCTTTGGAAACCTCTTCACAGGCAGAAAAGAAGGCCATTGTAGATAGGTAGGCAAAATCTTCACTTATCTGGGGGGATGTGCAGGTCAGGTCCACGTGGGTGCCATTTGTTGTTAAAATTCGGGGCTCCAGCAGGCCGTGCTAGCTTCGCTGCAGTAAACAAGAGACTCGAGGACACACGGCTGGACAGAGAAGCTGTATTTCTTTATTCACGAACAACGATTCATAAACTAACCCAAACTAATCACCACACAGATCTGTCCTGTATCCTTCTCTTCCAGCAGCCGCGGCCAGAACTCTGGAACTACGTAGCATAGGGGGCGGGGAGAAAGAGAGGTGCAAAAATAGCAAGGGCCAAACCAGTTCTCCTGGCGGGGGGAGAGCGAGACCAAACCAATGTGCAACATAGCAACATACAATCATCACTGCTATGTAGAGCATTTTGTCATTCACCAAAGAAATGTCATACTTATTGGCAGTTACTCCTCAGTCTGCTTTCTGTCTTTGTGTACTTGCCTTTCTTGGGATATTTCATATAAGTAAGAAATACAAGGGTATTCATACAAATAGAATCATAGTTGGACTTTTGTGCTTGACTTACTTTACTCAGCCTGGTGTTGAAAAGGTTCATTTGTGTGGTGACAGATCAGTACTTGATTCCTTTTTATTGGCTCAGTAATGCTCTATTTCATCACATTTTTCTTTTCTTTTCATTAGTTGATAAAATTTTAAGTTGTTTACATTTCTGGCTATTATGAATTATGCTGCTATGAACATTCATGTGTAAATGTGTGTGCTGATAGGTTTTCAGGGTAATTGATCTGATCATGATGTGGTTTATTGACTTTACACACGATTGAGAGCCTAGAAACTGTTACTGATTATGCAACATACATACAGAATCCTTAATGTTCATTGTAATGAAAATTTACTGAGTGAGCATACCCATGTAGCAAGAACTTATGATCTAGAAAGAGTACATTGCCAGTGGAGACTTTTTGATATTTATTTTGGTTTGCTTTATTTACCTGTGTATTCTAGTCTTGTCTAGACTACGTATTTGGAACATAAACTTTGAAGGTATTGCAGTACATTGGTTATGACATTAGCCTTGAAAGTTTTGATTTCTTGGGTTCAGTTTTAAGGCCTGCATACCACTTACTCATCGTAAGGCAGTAGAGAAGTAGCTTAACATTCCTGCCTGCCAGCATCCTTATCAGTCAAATGTGTATAGAAGTAAATTGATAAAAGGTAGGGAGAATTAATACAAGTAGATTACTCAGAAAATTTCCTGATGACCGTGGTAAGTGCTATGTATGTGTTCCCTCTTATCATGATCATTGTTGCTGTCTTCCTCTTCAGTAGGATATAAGACTAGGATCTAAGTCTGGCTGTTTGATCACTGTATTCTTGAAGACCACTTCTGTCCCTGGCATACATAGATACTTTGTAAAGTTTTGAGGAGGGCTGGAGGATATTTTAAATAATGACAGGCAGAATTTCTAAATTATTTTCAGGAATCACTTTTGACAGCTGTCCTGTCTTTCATTTATAACAGCTTTTGGAGCTATTTGATAGCGAAGACCCTCGAGAACGAGACTACTTAAAAACAGTTCTACACAGAATTTATGGCAAGTTTCTTGGTCTTAGAGCATTTATCCGAAAACAGATTAACAATATTTTTCTACGGTAAGTGGGGATGGAGGAGAAGAAGTAAAATTGGTGGTTTTATCAAAATACAAAGTAAGCCTCAAATATTCCAACATAGTGTACTAACTTTATTTCATTCTTTGAAGGTTTGTTTATGAAACAGAACACTTCAATGGTGTAGCTGAACTGCTGGAAATATTAGGAAGGTAAGCACATTTTAAGCTAATTGCTAATCTCAGGTGACTTATCATTCTGAAAATTAGGTTCAGATGGCACCGGGAACTGCTGACCTAGTTCTCTTGCTATATGTACACTGGCTGTTCTCATTCATGCTTAGCATGTTTCCCAACTGACAAGACACAATTTCTTGTTCTCCTTGTTCTGCAGTTATGTATTGCTAATTTTACTAGGATGACTGAAAGAGCTAACATTTTATTTTTTTACTATGGGGACAATATATTCTTAATAATTTATGGGGTGTGTGTCTTTTGCCATGCCCACTGAAAGCAAGTTTTTAATAAGTTAGAAAGATTGCCATCTTCAAAGCAAGTGTATACCCAGGTATAGTTTTTGAACAACTGCTGCCTGGAGTAGTGAAATGAATTGGAAAGAGACAGCTGTTATAAGGTAGCTTTCACACCCTAGGGAGGCCAGTGTAACTGGGCAATATGACTACTTAGTATTTCAGCCTAATATGAGTTGAAAAAGAACATGGAGTCACATGAGTTTCTCTCAGTGACTTTATTCAGCAGTGCTCTCTTGTGCTTGCATGCCCTCTCTGCCTGAGCAGATATTTATAGGTATTTTTTATTTTAATTTTTTGTCTGAGTAGAAATTTCAGGAATGAGAAGGAATGATGTCTGGAAATGGAAAGGGTCCTAAATGAGGAAATCAGGCAACTGTCTGGGGAGGTGGGGGTGATAAAAAAGCATTTGAGTACCATCCATTTAGGATTAAGTACATAGGAACCATTGTTGGGAGATCATAAATAAATTTTCTCTCAAATTCCTTCCCATATAAGTATGTTCTTCAGCATAACTAAGACATCTTGAATGTTAGTGGGGTGGATTTTGGGTGGTTGTGGACCAAAATTATTATGACTTAATGTGATCTCCCAAAAGTTAACTAGTCTGAATTTAACTTGTGATAACACTGATAATTTGTCTCTTTTTATTTTTTCCTAGTATTATCAATGGCTTTGCTTTACCTCTTAAAGCAGAACACAAACAGTTTCTGGTGAAAGTATTGATTCCTTTACACACTGTCAGGAGCTTATCACTCTTCCATGCCCAGGTAGAATTTTATAAAACCATATTTTGTAAGCAAAATAAAGTTCGCAAATTTAGTGTTTCTTTGATGTAGATATTTGCTTAATTTAAGAAACAAGGTTTAACAGGGATTTGCAAAATCACATTTTAGAGGGATAGCTTCACACTAACATGTGTATATACAACTCAAATGTACCTACCACCAAAGTTCCTGTGTTCCCCATCCCCTTTGATAAGAACCATAGTTCTCACAATTAAGAGACAATTCCGTAACGTTTTTCAAGTTTACTTGCTTTAGTTGTCTATAGTCTACTTTTTTTTTTTTTTTTTTTAAAGAATTTATTCATGAGAAAGGAGAAAGAACAAGACTTCACTCTGATACATGTGCTGCCGGGGATTGAATTTAGGACCTCATGCTTGAGAGTCCAATGCTTTACCTACTGCGCCACCTCCCAGACATAGTTTACATCTTTGTCTTTCACCTCTTATTTCATTTTGCACTAGTTTCCACCAGTTCTACCTGTTTTGTCCCGAATGATACATCTTCTTTTCCAGCTGCATTTGTTTTATTCACATATAAACACAACTTATTTTCTTCTTCATCTTCTTCACCTTCTCCCCCCCCCCCCACACACACACACATCTACCACCATCTCCTTCTCCTCTTCTTCCAAAGAGGGTGAAAACCAGATATAGAGGGGGAGAGACAGAGAGAAGGAGAGACACCTGCAACACTGCTTTTGAAGCATTCCCCTTGCAGGTGGAGACCAGGACCTTGAACCTGGGTCTTAACATGTGCTCTCTACTGTGTATGCCTGCAGCTTCTTTATCTAGTTGTTTGTTGATGGACATTTAGGTTGATTCCTATATTTTGACTGTTGTCGATAGTGCAGCTGTAAATATATGGGCGCATGTATCCTTTTGAACGAGTGTTCTTTTATCCTTTGGCTATATTGTCGTATCATAAGGTGATTTTACTTAAAGACTCTTCTATACTGTTTTTCATAATGGGCTGTACTAGGTTGCATCATTATCACCAAACCGTGTACCAGTTTCTTTTTCTTTTAGTGTCAGTTTTACTTTTTCAGACTCATGCCTCCCTCCTGCTCCCAGTGGAAGGGTTTTGAGTTTGCATAAAAATGTAAAGACGCCCCCGACACACACACAGTGTTCTTTAAATGTAAAAGCTTTTGTTTCAGGAAAAATTAGTTCATATGTTTTTAATATAGAACACCAACAAAATGTTGTTTCACAAGGGTGGATTTCTTATCCAGAAATCTTTATAAGCCCTTTTTCTCGCCTCTAATTTTTGAAAGAGGTAATTATATTTCATTACCCTTTAAAAGAATTCTTACCTATATGAGTTAGCATCAACCATAAAAGCCTGTACATTTCTCCAGGTCTTAAATGTGGTAGGTATAGTCTCTTAGCTTTCTATTAAGCTGCGTTTAGTGCCATTTTATTTCATGTAGTCAGCGAGGTTTTTACAGATGTCCACTTCATATATCAGACTCTTCTGCCCCTACTGTGAAAACCCATTACTGTTGATACTAGCAAATATCAAGGAAGCCCATAAGTGGAGCTCAAACTCCATAGATGAGGTACTTTCCAAATATACTGACCGTGATATTTCACCTCTGCTTTTCATTAGCTAGATATGTCATGTTCCAATATTCTTACAAAATAATAATAATAAATTCCTTGGAGTCTTATTTGAGTTTGAAAAGTAGCTATTTACTTTACATACATTCTTATTTATGAATTGAATTTGAAGTTACTAAAACCAGAGTCTGGGAAATTTTAAGGAAGTTTTAAGAATATGTCTTTTGAGCCCTTAATATGTAGAATTACCAACTTTGTCTTTCATTTTCCCTCTAGCTGGCATACTGCATAGTACAGTTTTTGGAGAAAGATCCTTCACTCACAGAACCGGTATGTACTTTTCATTTCCCCATAATTAAAAACAAAAACCAAACAAACAAAAAACCTTCAGAAAGAAACCACTTTTCAAGGCCACAGTGTATAAAAAATTAAATGCCTTTCATTTTTTTTTCCTTTTCATTTCAGGTTATTAGGGGATTAATGAAATTTTGGCCTAAAACATGTAGTCAAAAAGAGGTAAGTGCTTAATGTCAGGGGATGAATAGCTTCCTAGGTGCCAGGTCATGAACAAGTTAACTTGTGTGAAAACATATTGTCTCATCTAATCCTCACTGTAGTACTGTAAGGTAGGGCTATCAATAGTCTACTTTACTAGTTATGAAATTGTTGCTTAGAGTTGAAGTATGTAAGCATAAATAATTAGGATAAATAATTATGTTAGAATCAGCCTCCTCAGAGTCCCAAAAAGTAAAAAAAGTTAACTTAAAAAAAAATCTTTTGATATTTATACCTTTTGTTGCCCTTGTTTTATTGTTGTAGTTATTATTGTTGTTATTGATTTCGTTGTTGTTGGATAGGACAGAGAGAAATGGAGAGAGGAGGGGAAAGAGAGAGGGAGAGAAAGATACCCAAAGACGTGCTTCACCGCTTGTGAAGCGACTCCCCTGCAGGTGGGGAGCCAGGGGCTCGAACCGGGGTCCGTACTCTGGTCCTTGCACTTTGTGCCACCTGTGCTTAACTGGCTGCACTACCTCTCGACTCCCCCAAATTAGACTTTTATCCCTGCATTGCTCAACCCACGAAAGCTCAAGTCAGGCCCTATCATGCTTCTGTCTGTCTGTCTCTTTTGCTCTTAAGTTTCTAGTGACCACCTTCAGTGTATGGCGGTTTTGTTGTCATTGTAGGTGTCGGAGAGCCTGCCCAAATAAATACCCACTTCAAAGCACAAGGTAGACAGGATCTTATATCTATAATCTTAAAATATGGTAGAGACTTAGTTTTAATTGTTCACAAGGGGCCCTGAAAACCCCTGACCTGTAATCATTTGTACTTTTGATAAGACTCAATCAACTGTGTGCTGTGTGAGGTGGTGGTGGTGATAGTGGTGTATATGTGTGGGTGTAGAGTGGGGAAGGGACCCTTTTAGCTTGGAGGTGAATCTAGCCTAGTGAGACACCAGATCTTCACTCACCCTTTGAGAGGTTAAATAGAATCTACATCGAATCCACCTTCTGCATCCCACAATGACCTTGGTTGGGTCCATACTCCCAGAGGTATAAAGAATAGGAAAACTGTCGGGGAGAGGATGGGATACAGAGTTCTGGTGGTGGGAATGGTGTGGAGTTGTACCCCTCTTATCTTATGGTTTTGTTAATGTCTCCTTTTTTAAAATTAAAAAAAAAAAAATCTACATGGGGAAAAAAATGACCCAGAAAAAGAAAATTGGCTGTTTTATATTTTGAGGGAAATACTCTATGTGTCTTACAAAAAAATTTGGGTGGAGAGGTTGGGGGGGGTGGAGAGAAGTTGGCAAACAGTTGATGGACCAGATCATATCACTCTGGCACATGGGGTTCCAGGGATTAAACTTGGGATCTGATGTTTTTGAGTCCAAAACTGTATCTACTATACCACCCCATAGACCTCTGTGTTTCTTCATATAGTACTTTAAACAGAAATAGACTCCTTTTCAAGTCAGCTTTAAGGATTTAGTGCCTTATTTTGCATAGTATCAGAAAAATCATACTAATTTCTGAATACCTGCAAGGTAAAATTAATGTGTATATTGCTCTTATACTACAAGATATAAAATGTTCTCATTTTTCATTTTTAGTTGCATATCTGATTTTTTCTAAAGGTCAATTTTGTCAGGTTTTTTTTTTTTTGTCTGTTTTTAAACATTATATTTAAAACGTTTGTCAGTTTATTGATTTAGCTTGACTTTGTTATAATGCTGAGACCATGAGATCTATCATACTTTATCATGTGCAGTTGTGTGTGTGAGTGTAGAAAATGGCTTATTGTATGTTAATTATTTTCCTGCAGTACTTGTGTGTGAGTGTCTTGTGTGTTTCCCACTTTGTGTGTTCTGTTAGCTGATGTATGCCACAGAAACACCGGGGCTTAAGTATTTGCATCTGTACTATCAACTTTGGTTATATCTATGACTGAAGACTACTTTCCATTGTTTACAAAACAAAGGTAGAGAAGGAGAGGCATACATATTGATAACAATAAACAGTTGACTTCCACAGTGACAGCCCCTTACCTCAAGGGGGCTGATGCTGTGCTTATGTGCTCATTGTACTGTGTGGTAGGTGTGGCACATGGAATATTTCTCCTGCGTCAATAAAACCGTGCTGGGAATTTACTCTTAACATGCACCCTCTGCTGAATTTTTTTTTTTTTTGAAGTGAAAATCTAGTCTGAGATAATTTGTCTGCCTAATTTGTTTATATTTTGTTTTCTGGTGTAATTTCCTCAAAACATTTAAAATTCTCATTTATCTTTATACTTAATAAAGATTTTTCAATGAAACACCTGACATTTTATGTTTTTCATGTACATATAGGTCATGTTCCTTGGGGAGTTGGAAGAAATATTGGATGTGATTGAACCTTCACAGTTTGTTAAAATTCAAGAACCTTTGTTTAAACAAATTGCCAAGTGTGTATCTAGCCCCCATTTTCAGGTGAGTAATAAAGGGCATGAACTGGAGTGACCTATACAGCTGCATTATTTTGGTAAAATTTTATTTGTATTGGGTGAAACGTACTAGATATTATCTTTTGATTTTTGTTTGCTGTTTTCTCACATGATAATATGAACAGCAACCACTTTTATTGGACTACCTATGACATCCCCTGAGATGGGACTTGCTGTCCAGTAACTTCAGTTACTTGGCTACCTTTGAAGGAGGGGTTTTGCTGATGTGAACAATGAAGTACAAAGTAGTAAAATACTTTTGAGAATAGTATCTGACTCAGAGGTATATTATCATGGTTCCAATAGTTTATAAGAGTTGGTGTAATTTAAAAGTAAAAATCACTAAAACTAAACTTTGCTATGTGGTTTATATATATTATTTCTAAGCTTCAAATTATCACATGGAACTCTCCCAATTTTATATATAAAAATATGAAACTCAAAGAATGGTATTTGCAGAGTCCCAAGTTAATAGAGAATAAAGTTAATAGATTTTGCAGTTTTGTGAAAGCCTGAGACTTTCCTATGGCACTATTCTGCCACCTTGTGGCCACATGGGGACAGCACCAGGAATGTGAACCAGCACAATCACTTTTCCTTTGGGGTTTTTGATGCAGTGCTTTGGAGCCCTCATAGGAGGGACATGGGTAGTGTGGAGTGAAAACCCATTGAGCTTTATTCTTTCACTATTTTACCACAGATCCAAATCACAAACTGATGAGACTGTTCAAATTGTAGTGTAGGTGTAGGTGCTAGCATAGAAGTACACCATTATAAACTGGGAAATGTTATGCGTGTACAAACTATTGTATTTACTTTCGAATGTAAAACATTATTTCCCCAATAAAGAAATTAAAAAGCAAAAAAGAAGTACACTATTATATGGGGGAAAATACTACCAAATATTCTCCATGAGTTGTCATTATCCATTATTATTAGACACTGACTGTTGTCTGACCCAAAGACATGTTAAACGGCTTAGCTAGTGACCTTCTAGTGCTGTACTGAACCATGAGACCAAAAACAGAAATTTTAAAAAGTATATATATGGAAAAACCATTACGTGAACCATTACATTCAAACGATAAACACATGTCTGGATTAAAAAAGAACCACCAACTGCAGAGTACTTACATGTTTTGCATATCACACAAGGCTTTAGTGCTTTCAGACACCTGGATTGTTTCTCTTAATTTTTAGTTTGTTTATCTCATCCCCATCCCCAACCCCCGCCCCCAGGATGTCTGGTACTGTGGAAAGCAAGGAGTAGGAATCTCTTCCAAAATAAATATCATTGGGGAGGCTTAAATGATTCTCAGAAGCTTAGAAAAGAGTTTCTTAATCACCTTGGGCCATGGCTTTGTTTGTTCAGGCTTCTGTAGCAAAATATCACTGGTGGTTGAATGGTGTTTAAACAGCAGGATTTTATTTTTCAAGTCCCACTGACTAGGAGTTTGAAATTAGAGTGCCAGCACGACCCGGTTCTGGTGAGGTATAGTTGGCTAATAGATGGCCACCTCACATATGTTGTCTCACGACCTTTCTTTGGTGGGTGCATTTGAAGAGAAAGTCTCCATCTTTTTTTTTTTAAATAATTTTTTAAATATTTATTTTCCCTTTTGTTGCCCTAGTTTTTTAAATTATTGTTGTAGTTATTATTGTTGTTGTTATTGATGTCATCATTGTTAGGACAGAGAGAAATGGAGAGAGGAGGGGAGGACAGCGAGAGGAGGAGAGAAAGATAGACATCTGCAGATCTGGTTCATCACCTGTGAAGTGACTCCCCTGCAGGTGGGGAGCCAGGGGCTCGAACCAAGATCCTTATGCTGGTCCTTGTGCTTTGCGCCACATGCATTTAGCCCATTGCACTACCACCCGACTTCCTGAAAGTCTCCATCTTTATAAAAGTCTCTCCTTATAATACTGCCAACTTTAGAGTAGGACCATACCTACCTGACTTCATTGAACCTTAATTACTTCTAAGAAATTTTGTCTGTGAGTAGACTCATGCTGAGGTTTAAGACCATATCATGTGAATTTAGAGGGGCTACAGTTGAGTCTCCAGCAGAGAAAGAATTTTAGATTATTTAACAGAGATAAAACTGAGAACAAAAGAAGGAGAAATTATCACTAAGTTAAGTGCTCATTAGTTTATCCAGTGCCATTTGGTCATCCAGTGCTTATTGGGTGCTATTCTGTATAGTCAAATGCTTATCATTCGCTCCATGTGTGGAACTAGGGCCAAGGTGCTGAAGCTGGAGACACTGCTATTATGTATATGGGACCGTAGGAAAGTAGTGATTCTATCTTAGTATCAGTCCTGCTGATTTTTTACTTTATTTTATTTATTTATTTATTTTTATTTCTTTATTGGGGAATTAATGTTTTACATTCAACAATAAATACAATAGTTTGTACATGCATAAGATTCCCCAGTTTCCCATATAACAATACAACCCCCTCTAGGTCCTCTGTCATCCTTCTTGGATCTGTATTCTCCCCACCCATCCACCCCCACCCCAGAGTCTTTTACTTTGGTGCAATACGTCAGTTCCATTTCAGGTTCTACTTGTGTTTTTTTTTTTTCCTTCTGATCTTGTTTTTCAACTTCTGCCTGAGAGTGAGATCATCTCATATTCAACCTTCTGTTTCTGACTTATTTCACTTAACATGAATTTTTCAAGGTCCATCCAAGATCAGCTGAAAACGGTGAAGTCACCATTTTTTACAGCTGAGTAGTATTCCATTGTGTATATATACCACAACTTGCTCAGCCACTCATCTGTTGTAGGACACCTGGGTTGCTTCCAGGTTTTGGCTATTACAAATTGTGCTGCCAAGAACATATGTGTACACAGATCTTTTTGGATGGATGTGTTGGGTTCCTTAGGATATAACCCCAGGAGAGGAATTGCAGGGTCATAGGGTAGGTCCATTTCTAGCCTGAGAGTTCTCCAGACTGTTCTCCACAGAGGTAGGACCAATTGACATTCCCACCAGCAGTGTAGGAGGGTTCTGTTGACCCCACACCCTTTCCAGCATTTGCTGCTGTTACCTTTTCTGATGTATGACATTCTCACAGGAGTGAAGTGATATCTCATTGTTGTCTTGATTTGCATTTCTCTGACAATCAGAGACTTGGAGCATTTTTTCATGTGTTTCTTGGCCTTTTGGATCTCTTCTGTGGTGAATATTCTGTCCATGACCTCTCCCCATTTTTGGATGGGGTCATTTGTCTTCTTGTGGTTGAGTTTGGCAAGCTCTTTATATATGTTGGTTATTAAACTCTTATCTGATGTATGGCATGTAAAAATCTCCCATTCTGTGAGGGGTCTCTTGGTTGGGGTAGTGGTTTCTTTTGCTGTGCAGAAGCTTTTTAATTTTATGTAGTCCCATAGGTTTACTCCTAGAAGTTTTATTGTTTTTGTTGCTGTAGTAAAAGGAATCGATTTCTGGATTTCAATTTCTTCTAGCTTAGTGTTTGCAGAGAGGAATGCCACTGAGTTTTGAATGTTAATTTTGTAGCCTGACACCTTACTCTATTTCCTGATAATTCCCAAAAGCTTCTTGCTGGATTCCTTAGGTTTTTCCATGTATACTATAATGTCTTCTCCAAATAGGGAGAGTTTGACTTCGTCTCTTGCAATCTATATCCCTTTAATTCCTTGCTCCTGCCTGATTGCTATGGCAAGAATTTCCAACACTGTGTTGAATAGTAATGGTGATAGCGGGCAGCCCTGTCTAGTACCTGATCTGAGTGGAAATGCTTCCAGTTTTTCACCATTGAGTATGATGTTGGCTGTAGGTTTGCTATATATAGACTCCACTATCTTCAGGAATTTTCCATCTATTCCCATTTTTTGTAGTTATTTGATCATAAAGGGATGCTGTATTTTGTCAAAGGCTTTCTCTGCATCTATTGATATGACCATGTGGTTTTTGGTCTTGCTTTTGTTGATGTGATGGATCACATTGATTGATTTACGTATATTAAACCAACCTTGCATACCTAGGATAAACCCCACTTGGTCATGATGAACAGTCTTTTTGATATACTGCTGTATCCAGTTGGCTAGAATTTTGTTCAGTATTTTCGCATCTATGTTCATCAGAGATATTGGTCTGTAGTTTTCTTTTTTGGTTGTGTCCCTGTCTGCTTTTGGTATCAGGGTGATGTTGGCTTCATAGAAGCTGGCAGGGAGTATTCCAGTGTCTTCAATCTTCTGGAAGACTTTTAAAAGTAGAGGTATTAGTTCTTCTTTGAAGGTTTTGTAGAATTCATTTGTAAAACCATCTGGTCCAGGACTTTTATTTTTGGGGAGATTTTTGATAACTGTTTCAATTTCATTGGCTGTGATGGGCCTGTTCATGTTATCCATGAACATGGTATCCATGTTATTCCTCTTTACTTAGTTTTGGAAGTTGTATCTAGGAAATCGTCCATTTCTTCCAGGTTCTCTAGCTTGGTGGCATATAGTTGTTCATAGAAGCTTCGCATGATGTGTTGAATTTCTGAGGTGTCTGTTGTGATATCTCCTCTTTCATTTACTATCCTATTTATTTGGGTCTTCTCCCTTTTTTGTTTTGTGAGTCTGGCTAAAGGTTTGTCGATTTTGTTTACTCTTTCGAAGAACCAACATTTACTTTCATTGATCTTTTGTATGGTTTTCCTATTCTCAGTGTTATTTATTTCTGCCCTAACTTTAGTGATTTCTGTCCTTCTGGTTGCTTTGGGGTTCCTTTGTTGTTCTTCTTCTAGGTCTTTAAGATGTGCAACCAGGCTGTTTATTTGTGCTTTTTCTTGTTTCCTAATGTGTGCTTGTATAGCTATGAACTTCCCTCTTAGAACTGCTTTAGCTGTGTCCCAAATGTTTTGATAGCTTGTGTCTTCATTTTCATTGAACTCTAGAAACATTTTGATTTCTTCCTTGATTTCCTCTTTGACCCAGAAGTTGTTAAGAAGTGTACTGTTGAGCTTCCACATTTTGGGACTGTTACTAATCTTTTGTTGATTGTTAAGTGTTAGTTTAATTCCACTGTGGTCTGAGAAGATACTTGGGATGATTTCAGTGCTCTTGAATTGGCTGATGCTGTCTTGTGGCCTAACATATAGTCTATCCTTGAGAATGACCCATGTGGATTTGAGTAAAATGTGTATTCCAGTTTCTTGGGATGAATGACTCTGAAAATGTCCAACAGTTCTAGTTTATCTCTTCATTTAGCTCCCTTATGTCTTTATTGATTTTCTGCCTGAATGATCTGTCAAGTTGAGAGAGTGGGGTGTTGAAGTCCCCTACTATGACTGTGTTGCTGTTAATATATTGCTGTAGCTCTTTCAGTAGACGTTTGATGTATTAAGATGGCTTCTCATTGAGTGCATAGATGTTAATCATTGTTAAGTCCTCTTGATTGACTGATCCTCTGAGCATTAAGTAGTGTCCATTCCTGTCTTTTTTAATCTTATGTATTTTAAAGTCTATCATGTCAGATATGAGAATAGCTGTTCCTGCCCTTTTTTGTGGGCCATTGGCTTGTATGATAGTTTTCCATCCTTTCACTTAACGTCTGTGCTTGTCTTGTTGAGTTAGGTGGGTTTCCTGTAGTCAGCATATTGTTGGGTTTTGTTTTCTGATCCATCTTCCTACTCTGTGTCTTTTAATAAGTGAGTTCAGGCCATTGACATTTATTGATATCAAAGATTGAAGATATTTTAACGCCATTCTTGTAGAGTGTTAGAGAGTTCTGATATATAACCTATTTATGGTGGTCTGACTGTTTATAGAAGAGCTTTCAGAACTTATTTCAGGGCAAGTTTGGTGATGGTTGATTCCTTCAACTGTTGCTTGTCTGAGAAGGTTTTGATGCCTCCATCTAGTCGGAATGACAGTCTAGCAGGATATAGTATTCTTGGTTGAAAGCTTTTCTCATTGAGCACTTGATAGATATCTTGCCATTCTCTTCTGGCCTGTAATGTTTGTGTGCAGAAATCTGTTGCTAATCTTATGGGTTTTCCTCTGTAGGTGACTCTTTGTTTTTCTCTTGCAGCTTTCAGGATCCTTTCTTTATCCTTATTCCTTTCCATTCTAAGTATGATGTGTCTTGGTATTTTTAAGTCTGGGTTAATTCTGTTTGAGACCCTCTGGGCTTCTTGAATCTTTATGTCTTTGATGTTGTCTAGACTAGAGAAGTTTTCAGCTATTATGGCCTGAGGATTGCTTTCTTCCTCTCCTTCTCTTTCTTCCTCTGGTATGCCAATAATGCGTATATTGTTTCTTTGGAAGTCATCCCATAGGACTCTGTTGTTGTTTTCGGCATCTTCTTAATCTCTTTTTGAGATCTCTTACTTCTTTTTTAGTTGTCGCTAATTAGTCCTCGATCTTGCTAATTCTGTCTTCAGCCTCATTGATTCTATTCTCTCTGCCCTCTTCTGTTTTCTGGAGTTCATCTATTTTGTTACCCTGTTCTGATACTGTTTTAGCTTGTTCAGCTAGTGATTTATTACTTTATATAAGCAAAACCTTTCCTCTTTATTAAAGGGGCTTTTCTGGATACTGACTTTCTTTCTGATAATATCTTTCTGTAATTTTACATATTACAGAGAGAGGTATTGGTTACTTGTGAGTGTTCAATAGCTAGTAAACAGATTCATAGTTGGCTATAGCAAAAAGCTAAATCTCTCCTTAATTAGTCTCTTTCTGTGGCCTCTTTAAAAGATCTTCTTTTCATTTGAAAGTTTCTGAATGGCCTCTGCCCTTCTCTTCCTCTTCTCTTTCTCTCTTTCTTTGTAGAAATGGTCTCAGCTACACCATGCACTTATTTCACTTCATGGTTTCAAGATGTCTTGATCATGCTGGTGCCTCTGCTCTTCCTCCTGTAATTCCCTAAGGCTGCTGTTCTCTTTTCTCCAAAACTCAGCTTAAGTACTCCCTCCCACCTTGCACTTTTGCCACTCTGCTTTTAAAGTCACCCAATGGTTCATTTTGATCTTTCCCCTGACATATCATAGATAACATCTGTTACAGCTTACACTGAAATGACTCCTAGATGTTACCTTTCCCACCTGTATTTGAGCTAAGTAGTGATAGTTGAGTAAAAAGGTTAAGAGCAGATATCTTGGAGTTTGTCACTTATTAGCCATGTGACCTTGAGGCAGTGATTTATTTTCTTTAAGTCTCAGCTTGAATGATGACTCTGCCACTTCCAGTGGCTCTTTTAATTTTTTTTTTTGGACAGAGACAGAGAAATAGGGCAAAAGTAGGGGAGGGGAGAGAGAGTTAGATGCCTGCAACCTGCCCCCTACCTCTCGTGAAGCTTCCTCCCTACAGGTAAGGACAAGAGGTCCGAACCTGGGTCTTTACACATGGACACTTTGTGCTTTGCAGTTGATGTGAGTTTAGCAGTTGTGCCACCACTTGGCCCCTCAGGATGTTTTTTTTTTTTCAATCAAAAAATGTAAATGGAAAGATCTTCATTTTGTAGACTCTGAAAGTGGATGCACATTGTATCATCTTATTAAATTAAGTTAAAACAGCATTGTTGTCGTCGTTGTTGTTTAAAGCCACTCTTAGACAACAATCAGATGGTTTGGCTCTTAAATGGAATATAGAGAATTAAAACACACAAACTTGCAAAAAAAAAAAAAAAAAAAAGAAAAAGCAGATAAAACAGTGCTTGGAGAAATGGCTCAACCAGTATAGCACAGGGCTTATATGCCGGTGCTTCCCATGCACTAATATATATATATCAGAATATTCTCTGACTTCTTTCTCTCTCTGGTTCATGTGAAACTCTTATATTTAATCTATGAAAAAGCAAAGTAAAAAGCAAAACAAAAAACCTTCAAATTTTCTCTAAGACTTGGTGAGAACTTGGTGGGTTATTGTGGTGGTGGTATAGGTGTACAGAGCTTTGGTGGTGGGTAGTTTAGAACCATTCCCCTATAATCTTATGATCTTGTCAATAACTATTAAATCATTAATAATAAGAAGCTACTCTTCCCTTTCCCTCTGTAATTACATTTTTTTTGGTCCTTTAGATATGTATTTTTTAAGATTTTGATCTTTTGGCTCTATCATCATTATTTTATATTTCTCTTGAGAGTTTTTTGGGGGTGGTGCTTTGGAGTCATAAAATTCAAGGTACACAACTCAGATCCAGCATGCCAGATACTGCTGGAGTCCTTTTGCTGTCATGGTATTCAGAGACCAGGTATCTGGAACAGCAGACAAGTATATGTATGTCACTGTGTATAATCTAGGAACCTGAGTGACTTTTCTCCTGGCTTTACTAGTTCAAAGAAAGGACCCTAAGTATGCTGTGAAAAGAGCCTGAACAGTAGACTCATGTCCCAGCTCTTACAGAACTTTTACTGGCCATGTAACTATGCCTAAATTACCAGTGTCTCTGAACTCACCTCTGTGATGAACATAGTGTTTCCTACTCCTGCAAGGATGTGGAAAACGCATATTCTGCCTGCATTGTAGAGGAGGTGTGTTTAGCAAATGTGAGTACTCTGCAGGGCTGAGCAGCTACCTGAATTTTCCCCAGGAACTGTTGACTGGACACTAACTATATGTTTCAAAGTGTGTGATATGAAAAATGTAAGCCAGGAAGGGAGTTAATGTGACAGGGAGCAAACGGTATGGCACATAGAGGTAAAAGTATATGCAGCTGTTCAGGTAGAAGACAGACTTACATGAAATATGGGTAGTGTTACAGGAGACCATAAATCACAAAAGTAGGAAAACTTTCCAAACTGTTAAGTCATTTCAAAACTTTCTGAAAGATTCTAAATTCACACACACACACAAAATTAATAGCTAATTTAACATCTGATTGAATGATATAAACTAGTCTTAGAATATTTTTTTGGGGGAAAGCTAACTTTGTTTTTCCTTTGTCTTTTTCCTCTTGACATTTTCTTTTTTCTTTTCTCAAAGGTGGCAGAAAGAGCGCTCTATTATTGGAATAAT